>NW_008340940.1:2819718-2825947 GCF_000622305.1 Nannospalax galili | reverse complement strand
ATGAGCATTGAGCATGGGAGGTCCTTTCATCTTCTGATGTCTTCCTCAATCTCTTTATTTAAAGATTTAAAACTTTCATTGTAGAGCTCTTTAATGTCTTTGGTCAGGTTTACTTGAAGATATTTAATTTTTTTTTCAGCTGTTGTGAAGGGGAGTGTTTCCATGTGCTCTTTCTCTGATTGCTTGTTATTGGTATATAGAAAGGCTATAGACTTTTGTAGGTTAACTTTGTAACCTGCCACTTTACTGAACTTGTTAATAATTTCTATGGGAGGGTGCCATCTGGGAAGTGGATGTATGGTCGAATAAGATGGTTTGGGATGTTCTGTGTGATCTACACACAAAAAAAATCAAGAAATTTTCAAAAATGTATTATATTTTAGGAGGAAGCATGGAAATTTACATCGTACTAATTAGCAGAGGTGATAAACATTACCATAGAAATCTACCCATTGACTTTATGGATATACACAGGCACCAAGGATCCAAGTGCAACCGATTATGACTAGTAATAATCAGATACATACAGATTAGAGATGCATGTGTCAACATCTCAGTGTTAGTAGCAAAAACAATGAGTCTTTCTGCAAGGAACAATATATTCTAAAATGAAATGGAGATCTTTCTTAAAGGCTAAATAACTCAATTTTATGTCTTACAGGGCTTATACTGAGTTCAATATTGTATAACTGTATTAACTCAACTGTGAACCTAGAAACTTGCACCCACTTGTGAAAGAGATGTTCTCTTGCTCTGGAGTGTGTTACTGAATATGTTAAATCTGCAGTGAAATACTTCTTCTACTCATGTAGTTATTAAAAAATTTTTTAAATGATTAAAATAAATAAATAAATAATTGTGTTGAGCTTTTTTTTATTTCATACAACAGTTCTTAATCAAATTTAGACACTCCCTTCCCTATCCATGCTCCCCCACCCCAGACCCCACTGGACCTCATGTATTCTACTATACATGTTAAGTTCCATCCAGTCAAGCTTTTGTACCCAGATTTCATTCATTGCAAATTCATCCACTAGAGTCTATTCAGCCCATCTAGAGATCATTGGTAAGGCCTACTCTCCCTCATCCAGTAGTGATCAGTCTTCAGTAGTTCCAAGACTAGGATTGACCCACCACCCATTTCCCTCGCTCCACTCTAGGCCCTTGTCTGATTGAGTTAGCATGGGTCCTGTGCTAGATGCCACCATTGTCATAAGTTCATATATGGAAGCTTCCAGTGACTTGTAACCCTCTGCCTCCCTATGTTCAAGGATCAACCTTGGCTCTTACAATCTTTCCACCCTCTCTTCTGCAATGGTCCCTGAGCCACGGGTGGAAGATGTTTGATATAGGAGTCCTATACAGGGACACACACTCTGGAGTCTCCTATTCTTTAAAAGTTGGTCAGTTGTGGCCTTTGGTGTGCATTGCACTCTGTTGTATAAGGAGTCTTTATTGGTGAGAGTTGAGGAATGCACTAATTTTCTCTCTACTTCCATTCCACAATACTCCAGGAGTCTTAGGTGTAAAGGTTTCACTTTAGATATGTTACCTAGGACTGGGCATCTCTCAGACATAGATTCTCTGTGTCTAGCCAGTTGTGGGGTTCTGCAGTAGCCTCCATCTGTTGCAAAAAAAAAACTTCCTTCATGAGTGATGTATGGTATACTTATCTGTAAATGTAAGGATATATATTTAGCATATGGTAAAAAATTTTATTTGCCTAGAGATATAACAGAGGTAGGGTTTTCTCTAGGATCTATGACCTCTCCAGCCATGTGTATTTGGATGTATTTACATTGCCACTCATGAGTTCACTCCCATTGAGAGGTCTTTAAGTCCAATTAGACAGGTGTTAATTATCTGCCAGATAAAAGTGCTACTACCACACCAGTAGAGGTAGTTTGCTATGCTGGCCATTATGGCTATTAAGCTTTAGGGCTGGGTTGAACAACTGACTGATTTTCTCCCCTAGTAGCTTGTATAGTATCCTCCAGAACTATGAGAGCTAAACTTCAGGTAGAAGGCTTCCAAGTCAGTTCCTGCTCCACTGTTCCAAGTCCTGTGTCTGACATATGTCCTGTCTTCAGCAGTAGGGTCTTCCAGTTCTGCGAGGTATTCAAGAGCTCCTGCAATAGCCTGTGTTATTTTGGGAGTCCCTTGGACCACTCTCAGCAACCACTCTATGGGAGGTCTCTCCTGTTTGGCACTGTGCTCCTTGCCATACAGCCCCCAGGCATGCATATGGTATACATATGCACTAATGTTCAGACACTGTATGTGCATTTCTCAAGGGAGTTCGGAGGCAGTACATTTCCCTCTGTCTTCCCTAGCCCCTCAAGATCCATTTATCTCTACTCTCTCACTCCCCCACATCTGACCTCCCTCCTCCCTCTCCAGTCCACTCATGTTTTGCTTTGGTTTTGCAAGGTAGCTTAAAATAAATTGCCCCTTCTGTTGAAACAAAACTTGCCCTCTCACCCAGTGATTTCCTCATTCTCATACCACTGCATTCTTTACTCCTTGCTCCATTATTATTTATTATACTTGGAAGAATAAATTTGCCAGTCAGGTGCCTCCATGGTTGACAAGGCCCCAGGCATTTTAACTGCTTTCCACCTTTAAAAGGAATAAGGCACGCCATCCACAGTGTGTCCTGAGAAGGAATATGTCACTAACCACCTGCCCCCAGCTCCAGGACCAAGGAAGCCAGCAAGACAGAAAGTGAATAAAGAAAGACCCACTCATGACACAGTGAGAAAAAGGGATGGTTTGACTACATGCAACACAATGAAAAGAACATTAAATCTATTATGAGAAACTTAGAGTTTCAGTTCTGGATTTCCCAAATTAACTATATAAATTTATTAAAATTTATAAAATGTCACATATCTCAGCTCTTCAGTTTCTTCATCTTAGTTTTTACATGTTACTATTTATTGTGTGGTGGGTCCACACATGGAGACCAGAGCACAATTTGCAGGGGTTGGTTCTCTCCACTATGTGGCTCATGGGAATACAATCAGGTCATCGGGCTTTGTGGCCAGAGCCTTTACCCAGCAACCATCTCACAGACCTGAGTTCCTTATCATTCATGTGAGGTGATTATAATAAATAATACATATCCTAGTTCTTTTCCAACTTCAAAATTCTGATTACCTTTGGTTCTTTTGGTAACTGAACCCAGGGCTTCAAACACACTAAGCAAGAGCTTTACTGATGAACTACATCCCCAAAACGTTTTACTTTTAATTTTGAGACAGGGTCTCCATAACTTGCTCAAGCCTGCCTTCAACTATTCTGTAGCCTAGCCAGATCTTGAACTTGTGTTGGTCTTCAAAGTAACTGGGATTACATGGCTTATGCAAACAGGCCTGGCCCTTTACTACTTTTAAGTTACTGAATTCAACATCTGAAGGAATTTGTAAGGCATTCTATTGCATCCTATCTGTTTTTATGGGGGGAGGAGGAGTTGAGACAGGGTCTCCCTGTAGCCCTAGCTGGCCTGGAACTCACTATGTAGAACAGGCTGGCCTTGAACTCACAGAGATCCACCTGCCTCTGCCTCTCGAGTGCTGGAACTAAAGGCATGTGCCACCATGCCTGGCTTCTGCTTTTGTGCATTTAATAGTATAGTAAATCTTCAAAATGAACTTTGCCACAGAGATATGCTTCTAAGATCACGTGTTCAGGAGAATTTAAAAATGTTATGACTATGGTTGAATAGAGGGCAAGCTTTAAGTCAATACTCAGTCATTCTATTCATGAAATAATGATGTTTCTGGTAAATCATTATCATTACTAACAAATACATTTTCTTGACTTTTAAAAACTTATAATTTGTCTTCCAACCAAGAAAATCCCTGAGCCTTGTTATCAATTTCAGGAAGTTGATCTGAATTAATATGTTTTTCACATTTTCTTCCAAAACAATTTCCCAAAACTGAGCTTCTAAATGTTTCATTATTCTTCATCTAGCATTTCTATTCATCGTAGAAAGAGAGCTGTTGCAGGTTCTCCTCAGGCCAGCTGTGAAGACCCTGACCTGGATCGGGTCCCCTGCTAATTAGGGGGGGCAAGAGGTGCGAAGTCACGACACACAGACCCCGGGAGTCAGGTAGAAGCAAGCACTAGGCGAGGTGCTGCAGGCTCGTTTAATGCAGGAGGAGGCAGGCCTTATATTTCCCTTTTCTTCGCCCCCAAGTCCCTTTAGTCAGCGTATCGTTTTCTGATTGGTCCATGCCACGCAGTCTGTCAGCAGTCACTGGGCTCCTGAGCAGGGTACAGAGGTGTGGGCTCCTTTGGGTGGGCTATTTGCAGACCAAGAAGTGAAGTGAATTCTCGCTGAATCCCAGGGCTCTGGGTCTGCACCATCTTTGGATGCCTCCTGCTACAGAGAGCTTTGGGCTTTTCAGTCAGAGCAACTTCTTATCAGTTGTCACAGAATATTCTGGAGGAAAGAACTCACGTCTGCATCACTTGCTTTTCCCAGCCACTAGCACAGAATAAAGTTTATACAAGTGGACAGATTTCTACACTTTTACTGATGAATAGAATTACTAAGAAATCCAGTGCTATTTTTCCAAAGAATTACATATAAGAAAATTTTGTTCAAGATATGTGGTTTTACAGTGAAACTTGGATCTTTACAGTGTTTCTTGGATCTCAAGATCAATTGAAATGGTATTAATAATTTAAAGTGAATATAGCCTTATGCTACATGACATAACAATGAATAATCACTTGAATTATTTATAGTAAGAAATAAAAGAAGTCCGGCTGTGGTGGTGCATGCCTTTAATCCCATAACTAGGGGGACAGAGGCAGGTAGATCTCTGTGGGATCAAGGCCAGGCTGGTCTACATAGTACATTCCAGGCCAGCTGGAGCTACAAGGAGATCCTATCTCAAAAAGATTTAAAAAGAAAACAAATCAAAGATTATATATAAAAAATAATACTTGGAGTTTGATTCCCAAGAAAAATAATTAGATCACAAGAGAATATATTCTTTAAAAAGTATATGGTCACTTAAAGCAGACCATAGTTAACTCTGTCTTACACCAGTACTTGAATGTTACCTAAGCCATTGCATTATACATGCTTTCTCTTAAAAATGGCAATATAAAAATATAGATTGAAGTCCTATGCATATTAACTTAGCAATGACACCTAGTCATTATAAGCAATTGACAGGATTTCTGCATATTTATAATAGCCCTAAGTGGGGCATCTATGTCAACTTCACTCTCGAGGCTCTGGGAACAGCTTGAAAGAGGAGGCAAAAAGAATGTAAGCTCTGAAGGACGGGAAGGGGTGCTGGGAAATGCTGTCTACTGAATATGACATGGCTGTTACACTCAGGGATTCACAGTGGTTGTGGTTGCCTGCAAAAGACCTGTACAAGATCAAGCCAGTCAAAATTCTAGCAAAAATGAGGGAAAGGCTCAAGGGACTCCAGCATTAGCTGGGGAACTACTGGCAGTTGATGGCTAATGGGAAAGGGAGAGTAATTTTTCTTTAGGGGTGCAATCATTGGTCAGTTACCCATGCTCCAGTAGATGGTCCCATACCTGTACACACAGGGGAAGTAGCAATTGAACTAAATGGAATATTACTAACACAAGAAAAGAGAACATTGAAACTGGGAACGGGATGTGTTGGGAGGTAAATGGGGGGGAGGCAGTAGATAAGGCCAAGAAAGCAAGTAGGAAATGTTCTGCATAGCAGGCCATAGTACACATGATTTGAGCAGCTTCAGATCATTTTGGGCTCTTTTCATTCAAATTATATTAAATCAGCTAAACACTGACATGGTAAATGGAATCAGAACACCTAGCATTCTTTTCTTCTTATTAATCCCTTTGAATGAATAGATGTTTATACTACAAAACAGAGTAAACCCAGAGTCTTTAGTTGTGCTTATGCTCTGGTCTTATTTCAGTGTCTCTACAACTTTGCCAGATTCTTCACATCATGTTGGGTAAACAGGGTATCATATAGTAGCAGAAAATAAGAGCTTGAGACTGAGGTACAAAGCCATTGGATCAATGTCTGTTCATTCACCTGATGTCCTTGAACCACTAGTTTTGGTAGATTTCAGTGTCCTCATTTATATACAAAAAGGGGGGGAATCACATGATTAAGAAACCAAATATTGGGGCTGGAGAGATGACTCAACGGTTAAGAGCACTGACTGCTCTTGCAGAGGACCCAGGTGCCATTCCCAGG
>NW_008340940.1:2779091-2819588 GCF_000622305.1 Nannospalax galili | reverse complement strand
TACACATAAAATAAAAATAATAAATAAAATATTTTTAAAAAGAAACCAAATATTGTGCATGCTCTATCACATCATACTACAAACTTGCTCATCATTTTTCCTTTACACAGCTATCTCGGTCTAATTAAAAGAGCAATTCCTCCAATAATTGAAGTTCTAGTGGAGAAGTAGATAATGAACTATTTACTTTGCACTTAATACTAATTAATAGAATTCCTTTGAAATATTTTACTGAAGAACAGAAACTATAAAACTTAAATTCTGTGCCTACTTATTCATAGGTGCGATCTGTCCAGGAACTCTGCATGGAACTGTGTGCTTCATTTTACTTATAATTAAAATAGTTTCAGATCATTTAACAATATGCAATTACTTCTCCAGAGATTTATTGAAGATATATTTTTGTTTTGTTAAAAAGAAATTCAAAAATTGATGTTTTTAAAATGGCTACAATGGTATATTTATATTAATACACTTTTACTGCTATTTTTTATCCTTAATACTTTGATATTTAGATACTTGGAAAACTGACTTCTAAGATCAGAACCTGAATGTGTTTATTATTTATAACCACAAGATAACATGTTTTCTTTATTATTATTATTTATTATTATTATTATTATTATTATTGTATGTGTATGAGTGTATTGCCAGCATGTATGTGAGTGCACCTGTGTTGTTCTTTGCCACAGAGGTCAGAAGAGGGTTTCAGATTCCCATGGAACTGTAATTAAGGGCAATTTGTAGTCACCATGTGGGTGCTGGGAATGAAACCCAGATCCTCTGCAAGAGCAGTCAGTGCTCTTAACCACTAAGCCATCTCTCCAGCCCTGTAGATACATGTTTTCAAACACTGGGGATATGTGAATAATACTTCATTGTCTCTGTATGCTAGGTAAATGGCTCAGTTGGTAAAGTGCCTGCCACACAGCATGAGGAGCTGAGTTTGGATCCCCAGTACACACATAAAAGCCAGGTGCAGTAGTTCAGGGCTGAGGCCATAGTGAGACAGGTGAATCCCTGCAGTTTATTATCAGCCAGTCTAGCTAAGTAGATGAGTTCAGTGAGAGACCCTTTCTCAAAGCACAAGATAGAGAATGATCAATAAAGACACCTGGCACCTATGGCCTCCACATCCACACATGTGCTTGCACACTTAGACATACATTCATACATGTGCACATAGCATTATATATACCCTCACACAAACACAAGATTTCATTGTCTGAGTAAAATAAAATCTTTTCCAAAAGCTAGTGATAAATATGTGCCTAATTCAATTTTTCCAGATCTGAACATTTCTCTATATTTCATCAGACACATGACAGTTTCATATCTGCAACTCTTTACTAATTTGGGAAAAATGACAATAGGTAAGACATACAGAAGCCTTTGTTCAAAGAGATTAAAGATTGTAATTTAGAAAAAAAAATGGTAAGTTCCCATTGCTCCAAAATCTTTCACATATCTAGGACCTGAAATTCTCTTCATTTGTCATAGATGAAAAATAGCATCTAAATTCACACTCCAAGCAAGAGAATGAATCACTCACGCTCACACATTAGCTGTTGCCTAGCAGAAAACAAAACTTGGAAAAATAAAGTGCAGCAATATAGCATAGTTTAGGAAAAGAGCTAGGCTCAGGGAACAAAGACATTAACTAAAGAAACTAAGGACTTCAGAACAGGAAAGGGGACACGTGGAAAGTATTTTGCTTGTAAAAATTGACAAATGTTGTTAACAGAAAACCAAAGAAGGAAAAACATACTTCAAAAAACATTCTAAATTTATAATTAGATATCTTAGTAGAAAAAAGATATAGCTCTATTAAAATAAAAGAACAAGTATTAAATTATTACAGAATATTTATAGTAGAATCTGTTTAAGAAAATAAACTTAACTCCAGAGTCAAGATACTGTAAAGACAACCACTAACTAATTTAGATTTCCTCTGTTAAGGACATGTGAGGTGATAACTAAAGTGCAAAGCAAAAATGGCCAAGTAGAGACATACAAAGACTGCTTCCAAACCCCAGAAAAAAGCATCTACTTCTACCGGTGGAATCTGTGAGAAAGACATGACTAGTTTTGACAAATAAGTAAGAGATCTCTCAGAGAAAGGAGAAGGAGAAGACTGTGTGGATTGGAAGAAGGGCAGGAGAAAGAAGTAAGGGATACTTCAGGTGATAAAAAGTCTGGCATGAGGCTGTAACAAGTTCAAAACCTGGTTCTAAAACCCAACAGCTATACAAAGTTTTTTTAAAAAAATGCTTAATTTAAAAAAAAGTGGGGGTCTGCTGAGGAAATGGCTCAGTGGTTCATAGCACTGGCTACTCTTGCACAGAACCCATGTTTGGTTCCCAGCCCCCACGAGGTACCTAACAACCAGCATAATTCCAATCCTAGGTGATCCAAGGTCACCTTCTGATCTCTGTGGACACTGTACAATATGGATGCACTTACATACCTGCAGGTAAAACACTCATACAGTTAACCAAAAGAAGGAAAGAGCAAATCCCAATTAACAAAATCAGAGATGAAACAACAGACAACAAAAAGATCCAGAACTTACAAGGGAATACTTTAAAAACCTATACTCTATTAAATTTGAAAACCTAAAAGAAATGGATGAATATCTAAATTCATGGCAACCGCCAAAACTAAACTGAGAGACCAACAGCTTAAACACACCCCCAAAATAAGGAAATTGAAAAAGTAATATGAATCCTCTCAACTTTAAAAAGCCCAGGCCCAGATGAATTCACAGCAGAATTCCACCAGACATTTAAAGAATATCTACAACCAATACTACTTAAATGATTCAAAAAGACAGAAACATAGTGAGAACTCCCAAATCCCTTCTATGAAACCAGCATCACTTTAATGCCAAATAAAGACACAACCGAAAAAGAAAGCTATAGACCCATATTCTTAATGAACATAGATTCAAAAATTCTAAACAAAATATTTGCAAACTGTACACAGACACACATCAAGAACATCACCTACTATGATCGAGTTGACTTTATTCCAGTGATGAAGGAATGGATCAATATATGTAAGTCGATAAATGTTATAAATCATATAAATGGACACAAAGACAAAAACCAAGTGATTATCACAATAGATGCAAAAAAGGCCTTTGAAAAAATTCAACATGCATTTTTGTTAAAAGTTCTAGAGAGAACTAGCCTGGAGGGAGCATATCTCAACATAATTAAAGCTATATCCAACAAACCTACATCCAACATCATTCGAAATGGAGAAAAACTGGAAGCATTCTGATTAAAATCAGGGACAAGGCTGTCCACTGTCTCCACTCCTTTTTAATATAGTATTTGAAACTCTTGCTAGAGAAATAAGACAAGAGAAGGAAATTAAAGGGTATTAATTGGAAAAGAAGAGGTCAAACTCTCCCTATTTGCAGATGATATGACATTATGCATAAGAGATCCAAAAAATTCTACCAGAAAATTTCTGGAAATGATCACCACTCTTAGCAAGGTGGCAGGATACAAAATCAATCTACAAAAATCAGTACCCTTTATATATACCAATAAAAGCAATTGAAGAAAGAGTACATGGAAACCCTCCCATCCACAATTGCCTAAAAAATATCTGGAAATAAACTTTACTAAAGACATTAAAGAGCCCTACAATGAAAATTTAAATCTTTGAAGAAAGAGAATGGGGAAGACACCAGGAGGTAGAAGGACTTCCCATGCTCATAGAGTTGAAGAATTAATATTATAAAAATGACTATCTTCCCAAAAGCAATCTACAGATTTAGTGCAATGCCAGTCAAAATCCCCATGACATTCTTCACAGAATTAGAAAAAAATATCCAAAAATTCATATGAAATCACAAAATACCCTGGATAGCCAAAGCATCCCTGAGCACAAAGAGCAATGCTGGGGGGATTACTATACCAGATCTCAAACTATACTACAAAGCTATAGTCATAAAAACAGTGTGGTACTGGCACAAAAATAGACACATACATCAATGGAACATAATTGAAAACCCAAACATGAGCGCATGAAATTTCAGCCACCTGATATTTGACAAAGGTGCCAAGAACACACAATGGAGGAAAAACAGCATCTTCAACAATTGTGCTGACAAAACTGGATCTCCACCTGTAGAAGAATGAAACTATACCCTTATCTTCCACCTTGCACAAAAGTCAACTCCAAATGGATCAAAGACCTCAATATGAAATCTGAAACTCTGAAACTGTTAGAACATTGGCAATAACCTACAAGACATAGCTGTAGGAAAGGACTTTCTAAACCAGACATCAATTTCTCAGGAATTAAGGTCAAGAATCAACAAGGGGGACCTCATGAAACTAAAAAGCTTCTGTACAGCAAAAGAAACAACCAAGAAAGTAAAGAGAAAACCCACAGAGTAGGAGAGCATCTTCACTAGCAACACATCTGATAGAGTTGTAACATCCAGAACATATAAAGAATTCGGAAAACAAAAGATCAGGAAAACAAATGACTCAATAGATATAGATCTAAATAGAGAGTTCTCAAAAGAAGAAATAAAAATGGCTAAGAAACACCTTTAAAATTGTTCAACATTCTTAGTAATTAGGGAGACGCAAATTAAAACCACATTAAGTTTTCATCTTACCCCACCCAGTCAGTCTGGTTAAGATCAAGGGAACAAATCATGCCAAATACTGGAGAGGATGTGGGGAAAGGGGAACATTCATTCACTGCTGATGGGATTGCAAACCTGTGCAAATACTATGGAAAGCAGTGCAGAGGACTTGTAACAAACTAAAAATGAGTCTACCATATGGTTAAACCACTCCTTGGCATAAATCCAAAGGACTCATCCTACTACAGAGATACTGGTACATCCATGTTTGTCACTGGTCTTTTCTTGGTAGCTAAGAAATAGAAGTAACCTAAGTGTTGCTTAACTGTCAAGTGGACAATGAAAATGTGGTATATTTACATAATGGAGTTCAAGTCAGTGGTAATAAAAGAGGAAATAATGAAATTCGCAGGTAAATAGATGAAACTAGAAGCAGCTATACTAAGTAACACAGACTCAGAAAAAAAAGCAACATATGTTCTCCCTCATTTGTGTATCTTAGCAGAAAATCCTTACATGTGAGTATATATTCTGATGTAACTGCTGAAGCCAGGAAAATGAAAAGGAGCTGTGGAGATAAAGGGAAAGGAACCTGAGAGAGAATAACAGTAGGAGACAGGTGTTATCAAAGGAGAAATGGGTAAAATGGGGGTATTTTACTGGGAGGGTAACAGGGATGGTTATACAAGGAACACCTAGGTCAAGGTAAAGAAGGAGCTCAAGAGAGGGGGGATCATAGGAGACAGGCATTATCAAGGGTACATGGGGAAATTGGGGGTACTTTAATTGGGGAGGGAGGAGAGAGGTTAGACAAGATGGAAGAGATGAGAGATAAATAATGTTTAGCTGGTGTGAAAAAACAGAGGGCAATACATTATCTCAATAGCCTACTGAAAATTATACATACAATATCTGTACATGAGATCATGTGTATAGCTGAAGGCTATATTGCAAGAAACAGTGACAAACATGAGAAACCACCCTTTGAGTTGTTGGCCATGGTAGTCCAAGGGACCCCCAAAATTAAACAGCCTATTGACACAGCCCTTGATTACCTCCCATAACTTGAAAGTAAGACCCTATTGATGAAAGACAGGATATACTTTGGACACAGGACTTGGAGCAATGGAGGTAGAGCTGACCTGAAAGCCACCTCCCTAAAGGTTAGGTCTCATAGCTTTAGAGGACACTATACAAGCTACTAAGGGAGAACAACAATTGATGGCCCAACCCCTGCTTTAAGGCCTAATAGCCACAATGACTGGCACAGCAATCTATATTGGGGCAGTAGTGGCATGTTTTTTTTGGGGGGGGGAGTAATCAACAGCTACCTAATTGGACTTAAAGCTCACTTAATGGAAAGGAACCCATGTGTGGTACTCTAAATATAGCCACATAGCTGGAGAGGTCATATATCTTAGAGAAAACCCTAAGGCTGTCAACATTCCCAAAAAAATGTAATTTCTTACTATGTCCTAAATATGGATCCTTATATTTACAGACAAGTATGCCAGTCACCACTCATCAAAGAAGCTTCTTCTGCAACAGATGGAGACTATTACAGAGTTCCATAACTTGTCACACACAGAGATAGTGTCTGTGAAATGCCCAACCTTAAGTGTACACATCTACAATGAAACCACTACACCTAAGCTCATGGAACAGAGTGGAGCAAGGGGTAGAAAGAATACTAATACATCTCTCAGTTCGCATCAACAAAGCTCCCTCATGCAACAGAGGGTAAAGATTCAAAAATGGCCAAAGTGTAGAGACTAAGAGTCTGCAGAGTGTGGATCCCTGGACAGGACTCCTATATTAAACTTAACTGACTCAGGTCTCAGGGATCATTGCAGAGGAGGTGACAGAAACATTGTAAAAGCCAGGGAAGGAGATGCATGATCATAAGTAAACAAAGTCTTACAGGCTCCTGGGACCTTGCTCATATGAACCTACAGCAATGTGTCAGCATGCATAGACCCATGCAAATTCACGCAGACAAAATCACAGCATAGAGCTGTGGAAATGGGAAGCATGTTTCAATTTTAGCCCAAGAACTGTTGGGCAGCTGATTACTGCTAGGTGAAGAAGAGCTTGTCTTCTTTAAGGGAGTGAGTCTAGATAGGCTGACTAGATCCCAGTGCATGAACTTGCATTGAGAGACATCTGGGCACACTAACTTAATAGGCCTTAACATAAATGACAGACTGCATGATATCTGGTGAGGAATGGGAGAGTACACTGGGGGTGAGGGGTTGAAGATCATTATGATGTTGTGTAGGAAACACACAAAACTCAATAACTATATAGAAAAAATAAAATAAATTTTAAAAGTGCTTAATCTCATTGGATTTTATCTTCATCTAAGATATTCAAAGTAATGAACTTTGAATAATATCAGAAAGTACTGATATTGTGTCCAATAAAATTGACACATACCAGTTACCTAAAAAGTGCAAATGAGAGACAGTGCTAGGGAAGCCTTACAAATGAGGAAAAGAGGAATGCTTCCAAGGGAGAAGATTGGATTAGATTTGAGCACTGAGGGGGAGATCACAGATGATCCAGTTTCTAAGGCCTCCAGAAAATATTATTACTTGAGAAAAAGACCTCAGCAGAATTGAGAGGACGTACTGAGCATGCAGGGATTACCTGCTGTAAGTGGGGCTCCAGAGAGAGGTGGAGGCCAGAAGTGGCACTCTGGGAACCACTATGTAACTAACGAAGTCACTGACTGAGTGGGATGTTAGAGGGAAGCTGTGAAGGAGAATGGGCGGACACTCACATGATACAGACAAATCCTAGGAATCAACCATGTTGATGGCTCCTAGATGCTTGTAAGTGTACAGTGATATTTATAGTAACTATAACGATCACTTATTATGTTTTATTGTACAGAGAATAAAAGGTGTATTCTGACATATTATTCACTCATCCAACAAATAGTTAAACATCTATGTGTGACAATATGGTGATGGTGACAATAAATAAATAAATAAATAAATAATAAGTAAATAAATTAATAAAGGGCTGGGGAGATGGCTCAGCAGTTAAGAGCACTGACTGCTCTTGCAGAAGACCTAGGTTTGATTCTCAGCACCCATGTGGTGGCTAACAGCCATCCGTAACTCCAGTTCCAGGGGATCTGACACCCTCTTTGGACCTCCTTGAGCATTGCACAACATGTGTACACTTACATACATGTAGACAATACACCCATACACATAAAATAAATAAAAGAAAAATAAAAAGCAATAAAATTAAAGTAAATTCTGTAAAGAATGAAAATGCCAGATACTGTAGAGAGTAAGAGGGAGGGTGTGGGTGTGCACTGGAGAAAGTTGTCAGAGATCCTCTTTTGGTGGTTCATATGTGCCTCACCTCCTGGCAATGTTGAGGGAGAATGAGGAATCCAAGGCATTAAGAAGTCAATTTACATGTACATGTGCTCATGTGTATGGGTTGTATTAAGAACATTTAGTGTGATCTCTCCTTTCTTATCTGATTTGTAAGTGTACAAAAAAGAAAAAGTCAGTATTGTTAACTTTAGGAAAAACATTGTACAACAGCAGGTCTCCAGAACTTACTCATCCTAAATGACTGAAACTTTATACCCCATAATCAGCAACTCCTTGTTTCCCTTTATCTTTCCTGGAAAATACCATGCTATTCAAGTTTAACTGCTTTTAAGATCTCATATAAATAGAACCATGCAACATCTTTCACCGGTTCATTTTGTTTTATATAATGTCCATGTTGTTGCAAATCATAGGACTTTGTTTTGTTAAAGTTTAATAGTATCCCATTTTAAGCATATAACATATTCAATTTGTCTGATCACTCATGGATAGAGATTATGCTGATTCCACATTTTAGATCTTCAATAGCACATCAGTGGGCACAGGAGGGCCAGTATCTTTTCTTCTTTATCTAATTAAGATCCTGATTTTGCTATTTTGGACAAATATCCAGATATGGCATTTCTGGATCATATTGTAATGTTATTTTTAATTTTTATGGAAACCATATTGTTTTACACAACAGCTAAATATTTTGCATTTTCACCAATAATAGACATGTACAAAAATTCCAATTCTCCACATTCTCACCAATTCTCATCATTTAAAAATATAGTAACCAGGGCTGGAGAGATAGTTCAGCAGTAAAGAACACTGGTTGTTCTTGCAGAAGACCCAGGATCAAATCCCAGCTAACAACCGTCTGTAACTCTGGTCCCAGGGGATCCAACAGCCTCTTCTGACCTCCACCGGCATTGCACAACATGGGTGTACTTACCTACACACAGGCAACACACACATACACATAAAATAAAAATAATTTTTCTAATGTTTAAAATATATATAGTAACCATCTTAAAAGATGTGAAATAATTTGTCAGTGTTCTCTTCTCTGATGGTTATAAACATGGAGCATCATTTCATACAACTGATTGCTGCACATATACCTTCTTCAAAGCATGGGACTGGTATAAAGATAAATACATGAACCAGTGGGACAGAACAAAACAACCAGAAATATGTATGTACGTAGAGTCAAATAATCTTTGACAGAAGTGTCAGAATACGTGATAGGACAGGATATCTCTCTCACGAAGTAGTGCTGATATAAAAGAGATACCTATGCAATCATGTTTGTTGCTGCACTATTTTTCATTTTTTATTGAATTTTTGTGTCTTTCACACAGAAAGTCATCTTTATACCCCCTTCCCATTTGTCACCCTTCCATAGCCCCCTTAGAGTTCATACATGCTGTCATTTGTGTTAAGGCCTATCATGTAAAGTTGGTGTCCCCAGATGGCCCTCAGTGCAAGTTCATCCACTGGGATCTAGTCAACCTATCTAGAATCCCTCCCTTTAAGAAGATCAGCTTTTCCTCACCCAGCAGTTTTCAGTTTCTAATACTTCTTCGGCTAAGATTGGAGTCCACTGTTCCTTTCCACACTTCTGTGAAGCACTATTTATAATAGTTCTGGTGGTTAATCTTCCTTGTCAAGTTGTCTAGATTTGGAGTCATCATAGAAGCATGCTTCCAGGTATATCTATAAGGTCTTTCCAGAAAGGTTTAGCTGGGGAAGGAAGATCTACCTGAAATGTACCATCTCATGGGGTAAGGTCTTAGACTAAATAAACATGAGAAAGCCACGTGAGCATCACTATTCTTCCCTCTGATTCCTGACTGTGGATGCAATGTGTCCAGCTGCCTCAGGTTCCCACTACCATGGCTTCCCCACCACGATGTACCGGACTGTACCTTATAACTTGAGCCAAAATAAACCCTTCCTTACGTTGATTTTTGTCAAGTATTGTATCACAACAGTGAGGAAAGTAACTAGTACAATATCCAAGTTATGAATCAACCTGTCAACAGATGAATGAACAAAGTATGGTGCATATATAAACAATGGAGCACTATTCAGCTATAAAGAAAAATGAAATCTTATCACTAGGCAAAATAGGCCACACACAGACAAATATGACGTTTTTGCTCATATATGGAAACTTTAAAAACAATTTTTTAAGATGACCTGATGATCTGAAAATAGAAGAAGCACTGTTAACCATTAGGGGCTGGGAAGAAGGCCAAAAAGAGGAAGGAGACCAGGGAAGGCAGCAGAGGGAGAAACCAGGGCAGATGTGATCTTTGCACAAGACATTCACACACCAAAATGTCACCACTAAATGCATTAATTTGTATAATTGATATTTGATAACAAAAAAAGAAAAGGAAGAAATGGTACTGGGAAAAATGAATATGCTCATACAGACAAATGAAATATATTCTAATCTTACATGCAAAATGAACAAAAATGCAAACATAATAAGACTTTAAACTGTACCCCTCCCCCCAAAAGTCAAAGGAACAGCTTCATGACCCTGGCACTGACAATGGTCTCTAATATTACATGCAAAATACCAGTGACAGAAACAAAGGAGACAAGTGGGTCTACATCAAACTTAGAAGCTCTGGAAAGTAAAGAAAATAACAACAGAAAAATAGAGTGAAATTCAGCCTAGAGGACTGGAGAAAGCATTTGCAAGCCATCTGATAGGAGTTCAAATTCAAATATATAACTCCTACAGTTGGGGGGGGGACCCTAATAGCCTGATTTAACTTTTCCAGTGTGCCTGCACTAGAATCAAGATTATTCTTTTCCTGATTCTAATACTGATAGAATGTTCAGTTTCAGCAAGCCAGAAGTCCTCCGAAGCTGCTGCTGATCTTATCTGACTTTGAGATTGCTACTAACCTTATGGATAAATCACACCTGGATTGGCCACCCCCAGAACTCAGGGTTTGGAGTGGGGCTGTTAGAGACAGGCTGTTGCTCAAGTTAGCCTGTCCTGCTTGAACGAAGGGCTCCAGAAATCGAAACACATAGACGTCTGCCATCGTATTTGCTTCCTCATGCCCTAGCCCCATATATGATCTCTAACTTTCCTGATCCGAAACACAGTTGCTTCCGTTGGGTGGGAAGGCTGCTGTCGCTCACTGGGCTTAAATAAAGGCAGTCTTGTCTGAGATCAACTGTGGTTTCTTTCTTTCTCTCCTATGGGTCCTGTATTCTGCACTCTAAAACCTAACAAATACTTTATCCATTATAACTAACTGCAGCTTCCCACAAACAAGCTAAATGGAGAGAAAGTGTACAATGACCTCATCTATATAAATACACAAATACATGTTTAAAATAAAGAACGTCTATTTAATATGAAGTTTATCATTATACTAAGATGAAATGTTCTCTTTAATTATAAAATAGGTTGCTTAAGCTGAAAAACATATATCGGGTACTCAGTAAATATTTTCACAAGTAAGAAAAAGCAGATGTAGGTGTGCCAAGAAGTCAGGGCCCAGTTCTCACCACGCTGATCCCAGCATGTGACTTTTGGAATAAAAGTGAATAGAGGAGATCCAGGGCCAGAGTCAGATTCATGGTCACCTGATACCAACCAGAGGTACCTTCAGTTTGAGTTCCTGGAGGAGTAGCAAAAATGTATCAATAAAAACATCAAAAGCAAAGGAAAGAAAGCACTGAAAAGAATCTAGAATGCATGATCAAAGAATTAGCTTGAAATAGTGTGGAAATCACAAGCCCATTTTATTTCATTTTAATAAGCAGGACTGTTCTCACCTGAGGTTTCTGTGTTTCTTCCAGCTGTGCATGCAGCAGCACGGGCTACTTCCTAAAGGTGCCAACTAGTAGGTGCAAGTCTATGGCACCTACTACTGTTGTCCTGGCCTATGATCTTGCAACACAAGGAAACCAGCCACTTAAGGCTTACATAATTAGCTTACAAACATTTCTCATAACAAAAAAACCAAGTATAGTTTTCACCTTTCATTGTCCAGTATATGGACAGAATGCTTTCACAAATCCGTGATGTCTTCGTGAAGAATACTAACATACATTATTCTATTGAAGCCTCAAAAGAAACTCAGCAGGAATGCACGCTCACCCCGGCTTGTACAGGTGGAGAACTGTCAAGGCCCAAGAAGCAGAACGTGTGGGCCCAGCTGAGTAATGAGGTTTAAGCATACAAAGACCTTCTGGCAGAGTGATCATGGAACCTGCCCTCCAGGGTGCTGTGTGAGAAGTGAGCTGAAGAATGCGGATGCCCTGATTGCAGTGCCTAACGGAGAGGTGTGATCCTAAAAAGATGATTATTAAAAGAGAGCATAAGGATTTAGAGTAATGGCTACTGATGACAGCAGTAGCTAAAATACAAGGAAAGCTAAGCCAATGAAGGATGTATAGAGAAGCAGAAGAGGTGGGGAGTAAACAGGGCTGCAGCATCCTCAGATGCCAGTCTGCACAGAGCCAGCATGTCGCAATTTATTAAGTCCAAATTTATTCATCGCTTCATTAGTGCTTCTTAAAACACTTAATGCATGTGAATATTGGGCTAGTTGTAGTTGGTATGCAGTAAGCCAGTAAAATTTGGTCCAAATCTTCATGATGTTAGAAGAAAGGAATGATAAATGAATAGTCACGATATGAAAAAATGATATGATGGTAAACAAGTAATACTTACCATGAAAACCATCCACCATTACAGAACCTCCAGTCCACAAAAGGAAAGGAAACTTTGAACGCAAGAAAGAAGCATGTGAGGTCTATAAACATTTAATATGAAATTTGTTCTTCAAAATGAATGATACACAAAAAGAAGTGGGAAAACCTTGACTTCTTGACAAGACTGCAACACAGTTTGCTGCTTCTAATTAATAATGTATGTTGCTATGTCACTGCACACTCAGATGTGTTCCTCTGGCAGCACTTGTCACCAAGTTCCTTCTCATAAGATTCTGCAAGGGAGAAGAATAATAAGTAACAGTTAAGGTAAACAGAGTCTGTCTTCTGCTGGCAGCACCCAGCCCTTCAGTGATTCATATACAAGTCCCCACCCAAGCAACTCGGTCTAAATTTGGAGTGTGTGTGCAAGCACAGCTTTTGCGTCTCAATTTGGCACTTTGTATCTAGACTCGCCACAGTGAATTTTATTAGCTGAAAGTTTTGGTGAAAAATGCATGAGTGCTTATTCTTTGAGAAAAGGATGAGAAAAAAAATAAGATTCTAGAGTCTCATTTCCAGGAATAATTTGGAACCTGCTAGACGCCAGACACTACAGATGGTCATTTTGCTCCTCTCATCTCCTCTAAGTCTCACAATAAAAGTGCAGCAATGTTATTACTAATTGCCTTTTAACCTTAAGAAAACTGGGGTACAGAGAGATCAAAAAATTATCCAAACTCATCCAAGGAAATGAGAAAAGTCAAGATTAAATACCTGGACTATCTAACTTGAAACCCATGTTTTTACATAGGTCAAATGGAATATTGCTTATTAAAGACCAAAAGTGAAGCTTTTATTGAGTAAAATAAAATTGAGGAGATCAGCCTCTGACATCAAGGGGGAACTTAACTTATGATTGTCTTAATAAATCTTAAGATAGTTATTGTTATATTCCAGTATCTTGAACATGGTCACACTCATCACACACTCATCATATATATATATCATCGGATTCCCCTGCATAAAGGACATCAGATTCTCCTGGACTGGACTTAAGGAGGGTTTATAGCCGCCATGTGGGTGCTGGGAATCAATCCTGAATCCTCTGCAAGAGCAGTCAGTGCTCTTAACCACTGAGCCATCTCTCCAGCCCCCACACTCATCATCTGAAAGATATAATATACACTAGAGAATTCTGTGGAAAAGTATTATGTGTAATCTAAGAAAAATAATAAAGGCCTAATTTTAAAAGATTCAGAGACTATTTTTAAGATCAGTACTATTACCCAAAGGGAGACAAATTGTTCAGCTGATACTGACCTACCTAATCACACGGGTCAAAGATAATTCAGAAGTCAAGATATTTCTTGCTCACTGGTCTTAGCCAGAAGTAGTTTCTCATCCATAGAGGCACCAACATGTGATGTGTTCTTATCACCAACCCGCAGCACCTATGCCCAGTCGGTGACCTGAATCCCATTTTTCAGGGGATCAAATGCATCACTTTTAAAGTCACATCCTTACAAGCAATGGAACAAGACAGATTCAAATCCAAGCTAATTCTTATTTTACATCTCTCATTTCCTCTTTCCAGAACCCCAACTCTCCCTTATGGTTCTAAATTGCTTAATGATTTTTATGTCCAGAACTAAATTTGTTCATTTTCTGTAGTCTCTGTGCAGTCTTTCTTTCCATATTACTTGCCACAATGGAAAATACTGTTTATTGTTAATATAGCTGTATGTCTTCTTGTCTGTTTTTTTCCATTTATTAGCTTTGTATGACCAGAATGCATCAGAAATTCTGAAAAACAATTTTAAACTCTCTTACCATATATTTGCTAAAAAATTTGGCGCTGCCCAGTCACCTTAGTCAGAGCCCTGGAGGACATGTCTTCCTCTCCGTTCCTAGGGTCAGTTTAGTAACAAATTCTGTCACATTTGTGTTGTTCTAAAGATGTTTGAAACTATTATTAACTTAGGAAGAGAAAAGAAGAGAAAGGGTCTAGAACAGGTTTTACAGGTTCCAGTCCATGATCAGACACCCCTGTTGAATGGAGTGATAGGAGGGCGTGGCAGAGCAAATCCTTGCCTCACAAGCCAGGAAGAAAAAGAAAACCAAGAGAATGGGAGGAGATGAGAGGTGGGTCACACAATCATTTCAAGAGCATGCTCCCAGTCACCGAAGGACTTCCTATGAGGCTCTGCCTCCTAATGTCCATAGCACCTCCTCACCACCCACTCTAGGGACACATCTGTGACACATGACACTTTGGGAGACACAATCCAACATAGAATGATGTTGTACCTATTTTGCCTTAGACGGTTCAAAGCTGTCACCACTCTTGCCTCAATCACGAATTCGCTCTCTTCCATAACAATATTATTGAATAAATATGATAAAGCAAATATTTCTTCAGTAACTTTATTTTAGTCTGATACAGAGCTTAGACCTCCTTAGCACTCTACTCTCATCATTCTCTCTCTCTCTCTCTCTCTCACACACACACACAGAGTGTGGTGGTTTGAATAAAAATGTCCCCCATAGGCTCCAAGTATTTGGACATTTTGTCCCCAGATGATGGCGCTGTTTGGGGAGGTTTTAGAAGGTGTGGCTGTCCTGGAGGAAGCACGTCACTGGGCTTACAGAGTTCTTAAGCCCTGCCAGATCTCCAGTTGCACTCTTGCTTCCAGTGCCTGTGTGATGATATGGGAGCTTAGCTTCTACACCTCCTCTCCAGCCACCTCTGCGGCCATGCCTCCCCACCAAGAAAGACTATAATTCCCTGGAACGTAAGTGCAAATAAACTCTTCCTTCTATAAATTTCTTTGGTCAGTGTTTCTATCAAAGCAACAAAAAAGTGACTAATACACACATACAATTTACAAGCCCCTAAACCCATATACCTTTTTACTGTACATGAACTCTCTTCTATCTTTATAAATTCTTACAGACTAGCCAAAGGTTAATCAGCTGTCATTTCCCTAATGTAACAGTCTTCAGACATTTGTTCTCCATATAGAACTTGTGAGCACTTGTATACGTATAACTGATTCTGTTCAAAAAGGAGAGTTTTGTATGATGGAGATCTGAAAAATCGTATTTTGTCTTTTCTGTTATAAGCTTTTTTATTTAATCTGCTCTGACCCTCATAACTATGTAGCATTTTTGGCAAAAAAAAAAGCATGAGATTTTAACCAAAAATCTTTAAAATATTTTATTATTTTTATTTTTTATGTATATGAGTATATTGCCTACATGTATGTAAGTGTACCCGTGTCATGAAATACCCAAGGAGCTCAGAAGAGGGCATCAGATCACCTGGAACTGGAGCTATAGACGATTGTTAGCCACTATGTGGGTACTGGGAATCAAGCCTGAGTCCTCTTCAAGAGCAGCCAGTGTTCTTGACCACTGAGCCATCTCTCCAGCACTAAACCAAGAATTTTTAAAAATTACAGTTTTATTTTGTCTGCAGCAAAACTAGCTAGAATGAGCACTTACAGGCAGCACAGGACAAAGAAAACTGCTCAAAATCTCAACTTTCGTGATATAAAATAAAGTCTTGGAATTTATGACAATGTCAAAGTTCTTAGAAGACTTTTTTCTCAAGATCAGAGTTTTTTCTATATTCAAATAGTTTTCTAAAAAAAAAATCGAACATAATGGTCAAGCTAGTAGAAAAAAATAAAATGTTTCTAATCTATTGTCATAAGGACTCTTTACTGAAAATTTCCAGACTATTGATCTTTGTAGGACAAATTTTAATTCAGGTTTATTTCCTCTTTGTCACACTCATGCATCTTTATTGTTTTAAATTTGCCCCAAATTTTTAGGAAACAGTTCATCAGAAAAATTTGCTTTACTGTGCTAAGGAACATAGGGACCCAACAGGCATTTTTGTGAACATGCTTGCCTCTTCCCAGGCAAATACCTTTTCTTCTTAGATTTCCATTGCTTGAATGTTCTGCCTCTTTCTTTTTATTTAAAAAAAATCCTGTCCTACTTCAGGATCCTGCTCAAATGCCACTACTGTCCCAAAAACGCTCTGCAAATGACTCTGGGTTAGAAAACCGACCCCTTCAGTGAATGCCCATAGTGTCCATTGTCAGCACAATTAAAGGTCAAAAATCTCCTATTATTTTGTCATGATTTTCCTCCTTCAAATACTTAAGCTATTTTTTTTGTAATCCTCCTGCCTCAGCCTCCCAAATGCTGAGATTACAGCTGAGTGCCAACTGTTAGCTACTTTTAAATATTTCAAATATATTATTTCAAGAACAATCCTCTTATCTATGTCAGTAGACCATGAACTTTGAGCGATAACCATAGTTTTCATTTTTATATCACAGAAGACCAAATCAGTGGTTTACTCTCAAGGAGTTGTGTCTTAAAGGTGACTTTGATGTAATATTCTATCCTCTGGTGATGGTAACAATAAAAATAATATTTCATTGTTGAAGACACTACATATGGGAGCTATAGAATGAGCATGAAGCACCAAGCTGGTTCTGATCTTCCTTGAAGTTTCATCTCTACTGGCTGATTTCTATAGTGCTGGAAGGTACTATGCATGCTACTGGAACAGAAAGGGCTTTGAATCACCAACCTTACCCAGCAGCGAACCCTAGAAGTTACAGTGTCTAGCCTGGCAAGATATGACCACTGGTGCAATAGTAGGATGGAGATTATGGATATACCCAACTACTTTTTGGTTGGATTCTGTGGCCGCCTGGCACAGTTACCAAGGCTAAGGACCTGTGGCTAGATAGGTCACAGACTGTAAGGGAGAACTTACTACAATTATCCCACTAAATAAATATAGTATTAAACCAAAAAATTTAAAAATAAAAATAATATTTCTTAAGCATCTGATATAGTAAACACTATGCCAGTGACTTCATAGGAATTACCAAATTTAGTTCTATTGAAATCATGAATTTGTTTCCACAATTATTCTATTGACTGGGTTGAATATAGAAGAATTAACACTTTAGGCCACATAGGTAGAAGTAGAAATCTCAGAACTTAATATTTTCCTCTATTCTAAATTTCTAATTATACAAACTCACAGCTAATATTTGGTCATATAGACAAATTTTATTATTTGCCTTTTGCTGTTGCTGTTTCAGGATATACATTCTTTATCAGCAACAAATGCTGACTGAAGTAAGCCTGCTGTCCAGAGAAGAAACAGCCTCTGAGTGGATTCCATAAAGTAAAAAGTAGATGATAAGAAAGTTGGTGCATGCTTTAATGAAGAAATAAAAACTTTATGGGATATCTGAATCACACTCAGAAAATATAAACTGCTTCAGGGCACTACAGTAAATAATAATGACTTCATAAATATTAGACAATGATTTTAAAATATCAAACTAGTGGTAATCAAGAATGGTGAGGAAGGCAAAAAGCATAGGTTGTATCAAAGAATTATTGTCAACTAAATCACTATGATAGAGTGAGATGGTTTCTTTTTAAATAAACTCCTAATAGAAAGTGGATTTGGCAAAAATCATCGACATGAATCAGAAATAATGAAAATAAGAACAAGGAGATTAGGAGGCACTTTGAGTACAGTACTGTTTGTTCTTGGTTTACCTTTTCAGATAGGCACAGAACCCTTACCAATGAAGGGAATGTGAAATGCCTGTAGAGACTGTAATAATAAAGGTTCCAATGAAACATTTCAAAATGAACATGCCCAAAAATAAATTTTATCTTCTCCAAACCTGTTTCTCCCCATTTTACCTCATCTCAGAAAGCATCAATTTAAGACCCAAATATGGAATCTTTTGAAATGTGCTCCATCACATCCCACATGCAATTAATCAATCCATCTTGTCATCTCTCCCTTTAGAATATATCCTGAAGGCTCCCACTTTCCATCATATATACTGCTTTTGCCCACAACCAGGCCACTGTCACATTGTGTCTGAACTATTGCAAGAGTCCCCTGGCTGGCCTCCTCCATCTTCTATCTCTCCAGCCCCACTGCTGTCCCCAGAGACCCTCCCCCCCGTACACACACACACACACACACACACACACACACACACACACACACAAAAACAGTATATCATTCTTCCATTCTCTAGAGATTTTTTCATTTTACATAAGAATGATGTCACACACACACACACACACACACACACACACACACACACACAATCAGATTATCATTCTTCAACATTCTCAAGAGATTTTCATTTTACATAAGTAAAAAATATCCAAAATCCTTACGTGTTCTAGAAGGCCCTCCAGCAACCCCAGCAACAACCTAATCTCATCTCCTGCCTCTGTTTACAGCCCTTACAGGACCCTCACCAGCTCACCACACATTCACTTCTACAGACACTGAGGCCTCTAGCTGTTTCTTGTTCTCAACCTCCCTACCCAAGACACATGCACTTGCGTACTTGTGCCTCTTCCCTGCTCTAATGCCTCACACAGACATTCTTTGATCCTCCCTATGGAAACTAGAGCTGCTGCAGCCACTTCCTTCTACCCTCTGACTTTTTCCTCTTCATAGTAATTGTCACATGTTTTATCTTTGCTTTCTGTCAACCCTTATTAGACACAAGTCCTCCCCATTTCAAAGAGAAAGAACCTGGTTAAGTACCCAAATGACCAACTAGGTCTATATGTAAAAAATGATTTTAGTTTCAAAGATCTCAAGGCCACCCTATTAAAATAACAGACATTAATTAGTAAGATTGGGACTATTCCCTTGTTGCTACTTCTCTTTGTAGAACTAAGGTTTACAATATGATCTTGTGGGACACAAACAGATGATGCAGTACTACTCGTGTGAAACAAATTCCATCCATTATCAATTTTAAGGAGACAGAAGTTTCTGAAAATTCAGCCAAGGGCAAGAACAGATCAGATCTGCCTATTTTACAAAAGGCCCTAATGCAGTACCATTTTATTACTGGTCTTCATGTCGCACTAATAACTCTAGGCTTTGTTCACCCTGTGTGTCTGCTGCTTTGCATCATTACAACTACTTACTGTTCCTTGCTGTGGATTTAGGATTTTACTCCCAATCTATATAATTGGATTGTTTTTTTAATATTCTACATGTGTTAAGCAAAACAATCCAGATACAATTACTTACAGAATCTACTGTTTTTTAAGTTTACCAAATTTAAGAAAATTAATAAATGTGAGTCTCCATTTCCTTATAGGTGAAAGAAGGGGCGTTGGAAAAACTGAACGATATAGTAGAATGAGATTGGTTATAAAGAAAAAAGAAATAAAAATTAGTGTTTAACAGATGAACAATACTTCACAATGTTGCAATGACATTTATGCTAGTCTCAAAAACATTTTACGGTTTGAACTTTAAAATAGTTTAAAGTCTTAGCTGCCAACTCATGGGCTTTTGAGAGGTAATTGCATGGGGAGAACTCTGACATCACCAATGGATTAAAACATTTTACATTCATAGATGAATGATTATTAGGAGGAACATTGTTGGAGGAAGTAGATCATGGCTGGAGGAAGTAGATCATGGCAGGCCTGACTTTGAAGAGCATAGCTTATTTCTCTAGCCCTTCATATCTGTCTCTCTGCTTCCTAACCACCATGAAATGAACAACCTTGCTCTGCCAATCACTTCCCATCACAATGTTCTGCCTCAGCACAAGCCCACACAAACAGGACCAAGTGACCATGGATGAAAACTCAGAAACCATGAGCCAAACAAATGCTTCTTCCTTTAAATTACATCTGTTGTCACAACAGAAAGCTGTTAGGCTATGTAAAGAATACAACAAACTGACCAACCTAGCATAGTTCATCTATAAATGTTTACAAACATATTTTTGTTTCTACAACTGCCATTCTGTATTCTATGAATGGAAAATTATATCTGCCTAGATTGTAAGTATTCAATATTGTAACCTAAGAAGTATGAAATGGGGGCTAGAGAGATGGCTCAGTGGTTAAGAACATTGGTTGTTCTCGTAGAAGACCCGGGTTTGAATCCCAGCACCCACATGGCAGCTAACAACTGTCTGCAACTCCAGTTCCAGGGGATCTGACAGCATCTTCTGACCTCCACGGGCATTGCACAACACAGGTGCACTTACCTACACTCAGGCAATACACGCATACACATAAAAAAATAAAAGTAATAAATAAAATCTTTTTACAAAAAGAAGTATGAAACAGTGTTTAGTAAGCAATTACTAGTCTGAAAATGGAAAGAGGCAAGTGTTGGCCTATTGGTTTGTATTTTTTACAAATAAAATTTCAGTTGTTCATTTACATCTGTGGTATATAAACAAAATAATCTCATAAAAACTTATTTTTCATTACATTATGGACCAAGTTCCCTTTCCCACATCACACCTACACTGTGTAAAAGTGTTTGAAGTTCTAATTTTTAGGATAATTTTATTTCAGTAAATATGTTTATGTAGACCATATCTCCTTTAGTACTTAATAGTTCCTGGAAACTCTTAATTATTTAGAAGGAAATGAGCACATGTTATGTCAATAAGTTCAGGCTAGTGTCTTTTGCCAACTAATATGTTAAGAATCTCTGAGTATTTTCTGATTAAAATCCAAATTAAATGCAAACAGTCATGTCACACAGCACACATTATCAAGTCTGCCTGCCAGTTCAGAGGATGGATGATATAATGAGATGTGTTAATTATTTGCTCTCTAGAGGCTGGGATTGATTAATTTTGGCTGGTACATCTTGTAATGTTATGAAGTACAGTAAATATTAGAACTGTTTTGTTTAATTTTTTTTACTGGGCAAGAAAATCAGGCTTGCTAATGACTTGATACATTTGTAACTTTATCTACATCTGCCAAAGTGCTAGTAGACTCAAGAAATCATTTTTTCTAAGAGTTTCGCAGGAGACCTGTGGCATCCTCAACTCAGGTGAGTTGGCTGAGTTACCCAAATGTTGGCATCACCTCTTCTGCACTGCCCACCCCACACACTTCAGTTTCATATGAAGCTAAACCTACAGAGACACCAAAAATTCCCATATGAACATTGCCTTCTTTCTACTCTAGAATATATTTTAGGGCCATTAAGACAGCTTAGTGAGTAAAGACACTTGTCACCTGAGTTCAATTCTCAGACCCAAACAGTGGAAGTAGAGAACCGACTGCTGACTGCTGTAAACTGTCCTCTGACTACCACACATGTTCCGTGGGATACATACCCACTCCACCTGCCCACAATAAATAAATTAAATGTAAGCTAAAATTTGTATTTTAAATATATATTTATATTTCTAAGTGACCCAACAACTCATGTGAGTCCATGGATGGTTTGTATCAAATCCAGATTTGAAATCTTTGAACCCAAAGTGAGGAGTTTGAAATTATAGACTCCAGAAGAAGTTACCATAAGAACATTGTCTCTCACACTCTTTTAAAATGTTGTCCTCTAAAATCCTTTTTTTTTTCAGCATTTTCCCTTGCCATCCTCTCCCCATGTTATTTTAATACCACAGACATTATCTGCTGTGTATCTGGCTATCAATCAAACCCTTGGGATAATGTCGTTCCTTTTGAGAACTCATTCACTGGAGTCTTCATTCTCCTTTTTCATCACTGTCTAAATTATATGCTCTCACTCAATGACACAAACCCATCTCTGTCTTGTGCTTCTTGTAGGAGCTGGGGAATAGGTACTGCCCCAGGTCTAGGTCCATCCCCTATAGAAGGTAGTCAAGGCACCACACGTGGTAAAATATCCTTTATCTCCTTTTTCTCACATCCCCCAACCGAAATAGCACATGTTCAGTCAGGCTTACACAACCTAAAAAAAGGAGCCATGAGCATACTGTGGTTTGCTGAAAGACTGCAAAATTTGACAATCTATGTAGTTTAATGAAGTGTTTAACTTTTATAAGCTTTAGTGCAGCTATTAAATGGTAATAACAATTATTTCTCACCTAGTCACTCAATAAAATGTGTGTTAGCCCCTTTGAAAGTTCCATTGAGCTAAACAAGAAATGCCTGTTGACCAAGAGATGGTGCCTTTCATTGTTAATGCAGCAATCTACAGTTCCAAAGGAAAAAAAAAATCCACAGGAAAAAAAAAATTAAGGTGCATATTTATATGACCATGGGGCCCATTTAGAATAGTTTTAAGGTGGTTCCTGAAAACCAGAGGATCAATCAGGATTGGGCAGAGTTAATGACATAGTACCTTTGCACTAGAGGGCCCAGTAAGCTTTGATTAGCAAAGGTGTTAATTTTTATAAGTAAGCTGTGTTGGGTTTTGTTCTTCTCCATATCATTCAACACAGACACTGGAATTTGTTTCAATTCTCAGTTCCTACAATGTCATATTTTAATACATAACTTTAATACTAAAGATAAAAAGAAGTCCCCAGATATCAAGAAGATTCTGGTTAAGTAAGAAAATCGGTATAAAATAAGGTGGTACACAGATCACATTTTTTGAAGAAGTGGAGGTTGCTGAAGAGGGGCCATACTTCAGACACAGGACTTGGAGCAATCAAGCAGGAACTGTCCTGGAAGTCTCCTCCCTAAAGACTAGCTCTCATGTTATCAGAGGATACTATACAAGATGCCAAGGGGGAAAAAAAAACAATCCTACCTGGTTATGAAGCCTAATAAACAATGACTGACCCAGCAAACTATCACTATTGGTGCAGTGGTGACATTTTTTCTTTGGAGGTAATCAACAGCTGTCTAATTGAAACTAAGGCCCACTCAATAGGAGGGAACTCATGTGCAGCACTGTAAACAAAGCCAAATACACATGGCTAGAGAGATCATAGATCCTAGAAAAAAAAATCTACTTTTGCCACATCCCTAGACAAATGTAATTTCTTAATTTAGTCTACACATGCACCCTCATATTTATAGATAACTGTACCTTTCACCCCTCATCAAAGAAACTTCTATTTTCAACAGATGGAGACTATTACAAAATTCCAAAACTGGTCAAACACAGAGAATAAGTGTCTATGAGGTGATCACCCCTAAGTAACACATCTTCAATGCAGCCTCTACACTTAGGATGAATGTATCTCTTGATTCTCACTAGAGAAGTTTCCTCTTGCAGGAACTGGTGATTAACACAGAGACCCACAATTGACTAATGTGTAGAGAAGAGGCTGCAGAGTGCTCATCCCTGAATAGAACTAGTTTATACTTTTGCCCCACAAGGCTCAGGGATCATTGAGGAAATGAATGAATGTAAGTCAGAGGCATTCTGACTTATATGACCACAAGGAAACAGAGCCAGATAGCTGGTCAGTTATTCATATGAACTCACAGCAAGGTGACCATGCACAAGTCTTATGCAAGCTCAAGGCAGACCAAATCCTAGCATAGACATGGGGATGTGGGTAATAAATCCCAACCCAACCTAATGAACTTTTGACAATTGATGATAGCTGGGAGGGGGGAAAAACAGTATCTTACAGAGTTATGCACAGTGATGGGCACAGTGAATGGATCCAAACTGAAGGACACTGTAAGACACAAATCACACTCTATGGGCAGTGGCAGGGAGGTGCGGAGAGGGGAACAGATCTAAAATGCCATCAAACTATATTTTATGAAAAATCTCAAAAATTTACTTAAAAAAATATCAAAAAAGAAAGTAGTAGTCAATAACAAGGACAATGTAAGAAACTGCCTTTCTTTACAGTTCAGCAGTGCCTCCAGGACACAATGGGGATGATCTGTGAGCATATCCCCATGTCCAAGATACAATACTTCAGCCTCAGGAGAAAAGCAGGGATTAAATAGTCACCCCCTACCCATTTTCCTTTGCAACTTGGAAGAACTGACACACTGTGCTTAAAATCCTTTTAAGCCCCAGTGAGGAACTGCAGTGGTCTTCCAAACCATTCTCAGGAAAAGTGACCCATTCTCCAAATATGAGGGACAAATAAGAAATCAAGAAATAAAAAGTTAAACAAGACTATAACCTAAATTTACTAATTCCAGCTAACCTAAAGTGTCTAGAATTATTGTGATCAAATACTTATACTCTGGTTTTAGCAAACATTGCATCTTAGTACATCTGGGTGTCAGAGATGTGTGTTTAAGAATCATGTCTAAAATGGTGCAGTTGACACAAATCTCCAAAGGGCCTAACTCCTCCACAGTTCATTCAGGAAAACAAAACTCAGCAGCTGCAATCTAGTGTTATTGAAGTTCTAAAAGTTAAATAAATCTACTTAAAAAAAAAAAAACCCTAATGCAACCCAGGAAACTAAGACAATTTAACTTAATGGAATTATGGGTTTGGCTCAGTCTCTCCTGGCTCAGCTTTAACAGACACTTTAGATGGCTGCTCTAAAGCCAACAACTCCTAAATTCTGCCCTGTATCATATCAAATCTGGCAGTTCCACACACACTGTTCTCCCTTCCCTGTGAAATCTGACCCCATTTCCAATATGCTCATTTTGGAAATCCGCACTACCCCAGTCTCACCTCACTGGCTACACCTGCATACAGTAGTCTCAAATGAACTGGGCCATCACTTAGTAATATTAGGATCCTATGCATGACATTTAACTCTTGGTGCTTGATTTTTCTCACCTCAAAAAAGGGCTAAGCATCTAAACTGAGACTATGGCTAGAGTCCTAAACTTAAAGTACCTTTCTAAAGCATAAACTGTGTTGGACTTACTTGACTCCCATACCTTGTTTATAGATCAGCAGCTCCTGTGAACCCAGGCCTGATCAGGCCTCATTTCATTCACTGATGGAAAAATAATTTCGCATCTGCTTTACTAATTCAAAAAACAGTATCTATCAATGGCTACTGCCAAAGCCCTTGGACTGCCTTGCCCTCAGCCTAGAACATCCATGTGCTATATCTGAAGTATAAGTTCTTGATCATATTGACAAACTGACTTTGGAGTATAAATTAAAATTAACACCTTCTATTCCAAAATGCTTTAATAGCAAACTGCAGAACACAACATAAAACTTTACTTTCCCTAATTCCCCAGCACACACATTCATCTACACAGAGCAGAGTTTCTTAACCTTAGCACAACTGCCATTCTGAACTGCATAATGCTCTGTTATAAAGGGATGACCTGTGGTCACCGCCAGCGGCGGCCACTCCTCTGTTCTAGTGGGTGCCGCTCCTTCATTCTCATGGGCGTCGAGGCTGCTCCTCTGCTCACCCTGGGCAGAGGCCACCCTTCTGCTCGCCTGGTGCTGAGGCAGCTCTTCTGCTTGCCCTGTGCTGCCTCCTGTCGTTGCTGCTTCTGCCTGGTTCCAGACCCCAGGGCTGGTGAGGAGACTGTGTGAGCGGAGCCGCATTCAGACACAGGAGACCAGGTTCAGTGACACAGGTCTGCGTTATTACAGGAAGGCACAAGCTTATATAGGGGTAGTGGTCCAATCACAGCACAGCAGGTAGGATACCTTATTAGTATAACAGGTTTAGCATCCTATCACAGTACAGCAAGTAGGATACCTTATTAACATCATCCTACTAGAATAACAGACTTAACATCCTATCACAGAATAGAGGGTAGGATGCCTCATTAGCATACTGGGTTTCAGATTACAGAGCCTGGATTCCTGGAAACCATGTGGCCCTGACAGTTGCAATATCACCCTAGGCTCAAGCCTGTCTCCCACAATGACCTATGCAGTACAGATTGTTAGTTGTAATGGCTAATCTTCAGTGTCAACCTAACTAGAAGACACTCATTTGAAAATGGGTAGAAAAGTGTTCCTAGGGGCTGGAGAAATGGCTCAGCAGTTAAAAGCACTTGTTTCTCTTCAGAGAACCTGGGTTGGATTTCTAGCATCCACACAGAAGCTACCAATCACCTGTAACTCCAGTTACAGTTCTATGCTGGGTTTTTGTCTGTTTTTCTGTATTGAATGTTCAAGAATGAGATCAATTGTTGCTTTCTGACATTTTCTTTTTCTTTTAATATTTTATTTATTATTTTTATTTTTTATGTGTACAAGTGTATTGCCTGCATGTTTGTGAGTGCACCCGTGTTGTCCAATGCCATGGAGGTCAGAAGAGGGCCTTGGATTCCCCTGGAACTGGAGTTAAGGACGGTTTGTAGCTGCCATGTGGGTGCTGGGAATCAAACCCGGATCCTCTGCAAGAGCAGTCAGTTCTCTTAACCACTGAGCCATCTCTCCGGCTCCCATTCTGACATTTTCTTATACTGACTGCTCAATATTTGCTAGTCATTGTGCTAAATTACCTTATCTGTTATATCATATTTACAAAATCTTGCACTGTATTTTCACAACCCCTTTGTAGTTTGAGAAACTGAGACTTAGAGAGACTGTGTGAATTCTAATGTCACACAGTGGAGAAATCATGGACTGCAGAACTGTCTGATGCCAAGCTGTCTCCTCAGTCACTCTGCAGTGTAGCTGGAGGGAATGCTGCTTTAACAATAAGCTTTGCAAAATGTCAGCTGCATGCTTTGCATATGGAATGAGACATGTTCCAGTTCTCTGTTTATAGGGCGTTCCAAGTCTGGGCAAGGCAGTGCTCTCCATTGCAAATGAGTGAAAATATCCACCTTTTAAAGTTTCTTTGTCTCTGTCTCTGTCTCTGTCTCTGTCTCTCTCTCTCTCTCTCTCTCTCTCTCTCTCTCTCTCTCATTTTTCTTTCTTTTTTTTTTCTTTCTTGAAAACAGGGCCTCACTCTGCAGCAAAAGCTGGCCAGAAACTAGGAACTCACTCTACTGCTTAGGCTGCCCTCAAACTCATGACAGACCTTCTGCCTCAACCTCCTGAGTACTGGGATTGTAGCACTAAACCACCACACTCAACTCTAATGCTTTTTTGATACAGAAAAATAAAACTTTCAAATTAATAATCAACTTGAAAATGGGTCATTCATTGAGCAAAGATTTTATACCACAGCATTCAATATCATTCAGTTATAGTGTTCAGGGTATATGCTGAGCTGATTCTATCTAACTAGAGATTTTATTTTTATAAGCATATAAATTTATACATTTCATATAATTTAAATTTTTTATCGTATTCCATAACTTAGATAGCATTGCCTTAAGCAAATAATACAAAAATAATTTTGGCTATAGAAAAAAATAAATTTCACCTTAAATCTAATTTGTCCTAGACTGAAAGATATTAGGGACTCTTAAAGATGCTTCAAGTTGGGAGCTGGAGAGAGGACTCAGTAATTAAGTGCACATACTGCTTTTTCAGAGGACCTGAGTTTGGTTCCTAGCACCTATATCAGGTGGTTCACAATTACCTGTAATGCCAGCTCCAGGAAATCCAATGCTCCTGGCCTCCACAGGCACCTGCACTCATGTGCACATACCCACACATAGGCATACACACATATATACACATAATTTAAAAATAAGCTTTTATTAAAATGACACTTCAAGAGGTAATTAAAGCTTCTAATGGGAGATACCAGCATCCACATAATTGAAAATACTTTGTAATGGGTGAAGATGATATCTGTGACCTCTTTTTAATACTCTAATCTGAGTTTTCTGTGAAAAGAAAAACAAAGTGACACTATGTTTCATAACTTACCTGCTTCCTACTGAAAGCAGTGACTGGCCCTTGGAAAAAATGTAATTCTGTATGTAGTATTAGGAAACAAACTGGCCTGAGTTCAAGTTTATAAGTCGATTTTCTCAAGTACCGTGCTGAAAGCATCTATTCTCTTGGGTTTTCAAAATGATCTATATACTTAGAGGAATCATCCCAGGATATTTTTTGGTTTTGTTTTATTTTAGTTAAATGTAATTTTAAAGTTTATGTGGAAATTTCTGTTTTGTAAAGTTTCTTCCCTAAATATTTATAAAGCAGTAAGCTAGACATCACATATCAGGGATCCACCATAATAAAACTTTAAATACACATGGAGATGCACCTCAACCCAAACCCACACACTTGGCTAGGGATGAATACATCTACTATTTACAATTAAATATTTCCTCTACCTGAAGGGATTCCTGTTCTTGAAGGCATTTTTAGAACATGCAGTAAAATCTTATTTTTAAAATTGGATGAGTGACAATCTTTTAGAAATCCCTGCCAAGCAGAAAAGAAATGTTGAAAATAGACTGAGAAACACCAACTTATTTGAAAGATTAAGCCAACCTATATAAAGAGTCATAGCAGTTTTCCACCACAAACCAGCCAACTGTTATCATCACAAAATTCAATAGTTCCTGTGTGTTGTTTCAGAGTTCACGTTTATGATCACTTTGATAACTATCAGTTCCTTCACAAACATTCCCAATTCCCAGATCACTGCTATTTACATGACTTGATGAAATTCTGGTATATTGATCTCTGGCCAACAGTGGACTCACAGCATAACTAAGCAAGATAGAGAGCACAAATTTGGGGATTGCAATGGAAATTGAAATAAAAGGCAGTCCCACTGAGGTTTCAAGTCCTTCACTAAACCTAAGTGTCCTGTAGGTCTGTCATCTGGCACTCAATGTCCAAGTTGCATTGCCATTCTTAAGCACGGGGAAATTTTGTCATTGTAGCCGATCCTGCACAGAATATTGCTATACTCTCTATTTTATGAGAAATAAAATGTTTTGCTTCGCTTGTATTAACAAATTTCATTAAATGATATAGCCACTCCTCCTCATAGATTTTATTCTCAATAATACATTATCCTCATATTTGGAAGTTATTTGTATCAAAGTAATACTAATTAAGCAAAAGAGAAGGTTTAGAAGTGAACCTAGCCAGGCCTGGTGGCACATGACTTTAATCCCAGAACTCAGGAGGCAGAAGCAGGTAGATCTCTGTGAAATCGAGGCCAACCTTCTTTACATAGTGAGTTCCAGGCCAGCTGGGGCTACAAGGAGACCCTATCTAAATACAACAACAAGCAGACCTAAGTTTCTCAGCAAAAATGTGTGTGTTTTTTTTTGTGTGTGTGTGTGTGTGTGTGTGTGTGTGTGTGCATGTGTGTGTGATTATGCATCTCCCTCTTTGGGTTTATGTTAGCAAGAACTATTTAATAACAACTAAAATCAGGATAGGATTCTACCTGAATTTGTTTTATGAATGTGACATAATAGAATTCTACTAGACTTCACACAGAGATTTTTTTTTTGGAGCACTTTAAACCCAAACAGTATTTATTTATTTACTTAATGTGTAGTACTGGAGCTCAAACGTAGAGCCTCACACATGCCAGACAAGCACTCTACCACTACGCTATATCTACAGCCCATTTTAAAATTAACACCAGTTGGTGTTATTGCAGTAGAATACAGCTTGACTGACTGTTGGGTTTATCTTTATAAAAGAGGTCAGATGGATCTGTTCTCATTTACATTTTAAGCAGTTTGACTAAGTCACAAATTAATTTTTGGAAATTGCACAGTTTTCTCTTCTGTAGTGTCTTCTGTAATAAATCTCTCGCATATTCCTACAAACTCATGTGTACACACATAGACATGCAATATTTGATTGTCTAACAATTACTTTAATTATTTTTAAGTCTCAATATTCTTTCCCATTATCACATCTTCACAGCCATTTTTTTAATTTACAACTCTCACTTTGTGCGATAGCTAATTTTATGTGACAATGGGGCCTAGGTCTAACATTATTTCTAGCTTTCATGATTTGAATATGAGGTGTCCCTCCCCAAAATTCATGTGTTTGAAGCCTGATTCCAAGTTGGTGGTGCTATTGAGTAAGGATTAGCTTAGAATGGATTGATCCTGAGTGATAAGAGATTTATTGATGAGTTCAGAGCTGAATAGTCTATTAGAAACTGGCACCTAAGACTGGGTGTGGTGATGCACATCTTTAATCCCAGCACTTGGGAATCAGAGGTACGTGGATCTCTATGAGATTGAGGCCAGTCTGGTCTACATAGTGAGTTCTAGGCCAGCTGGGCTACAGGGAGACCCTGTCTAAAAGTTAAGGTAGGTATTTGTCACACCAAAGGAGATCTGACTAACACAAGGGGGTGTGCCTGAATGTGTATTTTCCCACAAGATGAACATTTGCATTGGTGGACTAAGTAAAGCAAACAGCAATCCTCAGTATGGGTGGGTATCATGTAAGCTGCTGAGGGCCTGAATGGAACCAGAAGAGAGAGGAAGATTGAATGTGCTTCTACCTGACCCATCAGCCAATACACTGTCCTTACTGCCCTTAGACTGGCACACACACCCTCAGAGCTCCAGGTTCTCAGGTCTTCAGACTAAGGCTGGAATTTATGTTCCTAGATATGCTTGTACATAGCATATTATAGGAATTCTCAGGCACCAAAATCACATGAGCTAATTCCTTGTAGTAACATTTATGTGCTATGTAGTGAGGATTTATGTAGTATGTAGGAAATACATACATTTATATATATATATGTATATACATGTGTACATATACATGTAGAGGAAGAATATATGTGTATAGGGAAAGTATTCATGTTGACTCTGTGTGTGTGCGTGTGTACATAGAAAGAGAAAGAACAAATATGATGCCTTATAACAAAGTCTGAAACAAGCAATAGAAAGAGTGTAATTGGTACAATGATTAAGTTTTCAGTGGAGACGAAGAGAAAAAATTAGTAGACAATTAAATAAAGCTGAAAAGTTATTTGGCGTCCATATAGAGATGGGTCTTGAATGCTAAAATGAGATATTTGAATCTTACTCAAGGGATGTTGGGACCACTACAAATTTGGGGAGGAATAAAATAGCCAGATATCAATTTTGAGAGAGTAACCATAACATCATAAAGGATAGTGGAATGGGGGAAGACACCCAAGTTCAGAGGAGAGTGAATAGTAGGAAACTTGTTAAGGTAAGAGGTGGATAAGATGCAGCAAGGAGATGATTATGGAAATAAGTGAAAATGCAAGGAGTGTCCTGGAATGGAAGTGCTGTAATTGGATGCTGATCAGATGGAAAAAGGAGAGGAAACTGAATTTGAGATCCTGAGGTTTCAGATGTGTATATCTGGAAGACACCTAAAACCATAAAATGAGGTAAAGTATTGTATTTGAGAAGACAAGTCTAATTGAGAGTCAACTGAAAACTAGATGCGTGGATCTGGTTTTAAGGAGAACACATGTACAGTGTATTAGTCAAGGCTGTCCATAGAAACAATCAGTGGGAGAATGTAACTATATATGCATTTGCATATATATGTTCATGTTTTTATATGCAGTTACGTGTGTATGCATATGGTTTTCCATCAGGTCATGACCTACTTGCATCTTGAAATTCTAGTTAACTATAATGTCCTCTAAAGGTCTGAGTCAGCGTGGATTCTTCCTGCTCTTCTCTTCATTCACTCCATTTGCACCTCTGCCATAGCACCTATGATATCTCCCTTTAAGTCTATTAGGTTCAGCTCAACCCAATAAATATTTACTAAGGGTCTCCTATGTAGCAGGCCAATACTAAGAGAAACAAAATGAGTCAGTGTCTCTCCTCAAAAATTTACAATCTAAACACTGAAAAAGAGCAGGCAGATTTTGTATCATAAAAAAGATACAAACAAGGTGCTGTGAAGGCTTAAGTGAAATAAATCTTTATTATGTCTATCTTTCCCACAAAAGGACAAGAATCCCTTCTCTCTTTGTGTTTCTCTCTGTATCTCTGTCTCTTTCTTACACACAGACACTAACACAACATGTACACATTATTGTGTGTGTGTGTTATACAGCAAATTATTAGATGGAAGTCTTTAAAATAACCTAGTAAAGTAGATTTTCTGCATGTCGTGGGCTCAATCATGTCCCTGCAGAATCCATATGAAGAAATTCCTAACTCAACCATCAGTACCTCAAAACATGACTATATGTGGAAATAAGGTCATTTAAGAGGTGACTGAGTTAAAATGAGGCCATTAGGGCAAACCCTAATTCAGTTTGCGTGATGACTTGATAAGAAATGGAAATCTGAGCATGCGGGGACACCAGGGATGCATGTGCACTGGCAAACACTGGGAGTGCACAGCAAGAAGGAATGCAACCTCTCAACATCTCCATCTTTGATTTCTAGCCTCAAGAATTCCTTGCAATAATGTGCTTCCCTGTGGGCCCCTATGGTGGGCCCCAAGAATTTAAGTTGCTGATCGTGTTTGCTTATTTGCTTAACCTACCAAACAAAATATGATTTCACCATATCCTAAAGAAAATCTCTCTCTCTCTCTCTCTCTCTCTCTCTCTCTCTCTCTCTCTCTCATGTGTGTTTACTTTTCATCAAGGTGAGCATAGAGTCATAATGCAGGTAAGTGCATGATTCTAGTGGGCATCTTAAAATATCAGAAGTAGGGGCTGGAGAGATAGCTCAGTGGTTAAGAGCAACAGCTGCTTTTGCAGAAGACCTGAGTTGGGTTCAGTCCCCAGCACCCACATGTCAGCTAAGAACTATCCATAACTCCAGTTCCAGAGTATCTGACACTCTCTTCTGACTTCTGTGGGCATTGCATGACACAGGTGCACTTAAATATATGCAGGCAATACATTCATACACATAAACTATAAAAATAAAAAATAAACTATTTTTTAAACTATCAGAAGCAACTTGAGGACCATCCCCTTTAATAGAGATAAAGGAACATTTTATAGGTTTCTTGACATACAGCTGTTGATATTATCAGGTCACTAAAATCCATACTCTTCCATGCTGATCATAATTTCTCCTAGTGTAGATCCAAATTTGAATGTTCTTTGAGACCACATTTTCAGGAAATCTTCCTAAATCTATGATAAAATGGCAATTTTTAGATTTGAGCTGCTATGACCTTAAAAAATATGTGCATCAATTTCTGGTTTCTTTATCAAATTAAATAAATAGAGGCAACTGCTTCCAAGTATAACATGTTGTAATCTATGCCATAGAAGGAATGCTGAACAATATTTTCTACAGTGGAAAACAATATCAAGTATTGTGTCAAATATCATTTGTAATTCAAACTAAATATAACTTATCAAATGAGTACTATCAAATCACTATGCAGCATTTGTTTGACAATTGAGTAGGCTTAGAATTTTAATGTTTATGACCACTGAAAATAATGAAGTATACTCACTCATATCTCATCCGAGACTTAAACCACAGGCCAAAACTTCCTGAGTGTCATGTTCTAGTCTCATGGGATAGATTTATGCTTGATAAGCACCACTATCAAAATTAATTGATTTTGTAAAATTTCATTAATTGACATAATAAATCTTCAAAAGAAAAACAATGCTAAGCAAAATCTCGAATCACTGAGCTGATTATTCATCCACTCTATTAATAACAGCTGTGCATAAAGCAACCAACTCAATTGCCACATCATTAATCCATCCTACACACCGAAACAATGCAAGCAAAATCATGTGGATGGTTAACATGGTTTGTTCAAATGATAATGACCGCTTTTGGTTAAGCAGTCAAGTGATAGTGAGAACACCCAGGGGACATTTCCTCGTTGCTAAATAAAGCCTCTCACTGGAGCCATTCCAAAAGAAACTAAAGGTTGTTCTTTGCACATGGGCACAAAGCCAAGGGGGGTGAATGGGGCTGAAAGACAGTCTGAGCTGACCCCCCAAGTTATACATCTCCAGGCCTGCAGGAGCTCTGAGATGCCTTTGACTAACTCAGACAAAGGGGCCCTCTGAGGTCTCACAGCCCTAAGGAAGCCACAACTATCTTCTAATAAGTGACGCTAAAAATTCCACATGTTCTTAGAATCCAGTCTAACAAATATCTAAATAAAATGTGACTCATGGATTCCTTTTAGCTTTGGATGCTTTTGAGCATGGTTGGAACTTTAGAAATTGTAAAACATTTTTAAACTGAAATGACTATCATCTTGCAAAGAGTGAAAGTTACACTCCAAATACCTTCTAAACTGTAAAGTAAAAATATTTGATTTGATGGATTTGTAGAACAGAAAGGCAATTTGTTTACTAATAACATACCTCAGTGACAAATATAATTAGCTCCCGATTGTTTAAAATTAAGAATTAAGAAGCAACCTCTGTCTTCCATTTTCTAACATTTTTGAACAAACTAATCTTTCCAATATGTAAGGTTAAGAAAAGAAATGGAGTGAGTATCAGATCATAGTCCCACCTTCCTTTATCAAGGCTGTCTATGAGCAAAACAATTTAAATCACAAGAATAGACTATGTGTAAAGTGAATATTAATGCAGTTTTGCACTGAGGCTTCAGGAATGAAACAAACGGAGATTTTTCTTGGTTAGTCAGAGAGAGAAAGAGAGAGAGAGAGGGAGAGAGAGGGAGGGGGAGGGAGAGAGAGAGAGAGAGAGAGAGAGAGAGAGAGAGAGAGAGAGAGAGAGAGAGAGAGAGAATATAATCTCACTGTGTAGCTCACACTGGCCTCAAACCCACAATCCTCCATTCCCTTTAGCCTTCAGCTAATGGGTACATGTGTTTGCTACCACACCCTACTCAGTCATTCCAAAATTCCTTTAAAAACTTTCAAGTGGGTTAGTAATCTAAGACATTTCCAACTTTTTCTTGAATAGTAAAAATTGTAAACTTGACTCCATAGGCCTTAACATAAATAGACTGAATGAATGAAATCCAGTGGTGGGGGAGCTTATTGGAGGGTGCCTAAGGGAAAGGGGGTATAAAGATGATTAAGATGTTCAGTGTGAAATACACAAAAATTCAGTAAAAAATACACAAAAAAAGATGATAAACATCTGAATTACTATTCCCCATGTATGCAAAGGGTATATATCTTTTTAACATGTGTTATGTGACTTGGAGCATGTAAAGACTATTTGTGAAACTAGCTCTGAGAAACATTGATTCTACTACCATTCTCTTCATCATTAACTACAAAAATCAGATTTACATAGTTCTCTGTTCCCAAGTCAAACAGATGTGATTATTGTGGGCCTGTATGTACATACCTTAGGGCTAAAGCGCCATCAAATAAAGCTAGTGAGAAGGAGAAAATTATGGACTTCATATCACATGTTTAATTAGAAGCCAATTACAGTAAATAAAAACTTGTGTGCTCATATATTTTTAGCAAAAAAATCAAATTCTTGATTAATGAAAACAAAGGTCCTAATGAACTCAGGCCTGTATTCATATGATGGTATTCCTTAGCAGTAATAATGCCACTATTATTTGCTTAAGTTTCCATCATCTATTAAGAGCACTACAAAAATATTTTGATATATATTTTCTTTTAGCTTTATTTTCTGCTGGATTAAATAATATTATTGTCATTAAAATTGCATGTTTAAGTAATTAAATAAAAAATATAGTACAAAAGAAAATCTTTTCTATATCCCAAGGGTAACAAGATGACCCAGTAGGTAAAGGTGCTTGCTGCCAAGCCTGACAACCTAAATTCAATCCCAGAACCCACATGGTGGAAGGTGAGAGTTAACTCCTGCAAATTGTTTTCTGGCTCTATATGCTGCACTATGATACACATGCACATAACATATATATGCACACAAGATCTTCACAAATGTATCTTGACACATATGAATGTGTGTGCACACAAATAAATAGATAAATGTAAAAAAAATTAACAAAATACATCCCTTAAAAGTCTAACAACAGTAGTAATTTACTAAAAATTTCTTGACTTGCATTATTTTTCATTATTCAGTTTTTTCTATCTGCAGGAATAAAAGATATAAAATATATGTGTGTATAAATATATAAACTAGATGCATCCACTTCTTAAATATTTGACATTTTAAATTTAAAATATCACTTTAATATGCCCACTTAAATATTGGTGCCAAGATTGTCACAGAGATAACCAACCATTCTCTGATTTGCACACAGGAGGGAATCCTTTCCTACTACTATAAATTTGGTAAGAAACAAATGCATGGATGAGTCATAGGTGCTAGAGGAGAATTTACTACTGTTGTTTAGTTAAATTTACACAGATGCAAGCTGGCTTCTAAACATATATGTTTATGCCAGTAGACAAAGGCTACTGCCAGCCTTAATCAGAGAAGCCTCTCTTTGCAGTTAAATTATGTTGAATGCAGATACTTGGGTCTGTTCAACAGGCTGAAAACAGGGGCTGGAGAGATGGCTCAGTGATAAAAGCACCGGCTGCTCTTGCAGAGGACCTGGGTTTGGTTCCCAGCACCCACATGGCAGCTAACAACTATCTGTAACTCCCATTTCAGGGGCTTTGATGCCCTCTTCTGGCTTCTTCGGGTATTGCAAGCACCTGGTGCACTTACATGCATGCAAGCAAAACACTCATACACATAAAATAAAAAAAAATAAATAAAAAGTGTAAGAATAAGGGATAGTTGGAAATAAATAGAACATGCTGAGAATAAGGGATGGCTGAATGTTTAGCCCTAAACAAGACATCTATGCATGTTTCAACTTGAAAATCCAGAGACGTCAAGAAACTAATAAATGGCAAAGGAGTGGAGAGGCTTCCTGGGAGGCGAGGTAGAATGCAGTGATATGAAAGGGTAAAAGGGAATAACAGAGTAGGAAGGTGCAGGGGAGGGGGGGTCCTGAGGCCAGGGACGAGGCAGGATGGCACCTAGAGGAAATGGCCGGGGAGTGATCAGACTTTTTTGGCACCTATAGGTAACGGCCAGAACATGGCCAGACTTGTTTTGAAGAATCGCTAATTGGCTTCTGTCATTTCCGTGCATCTTGGCAGCGCGTGATCACCTCATGAACGCTATGCTGTGCTATGGAGAGGAGAATGCATGCTCAAGTTCACCTTTAATATGACTGGACACTTGGTTGGGGAGGGGATTTTTCTTTGTGATTTTTGCCTTCATAAGCCCTGTAACGCCTGTAATAAACAAGTTCCTGCTTGACTGGCTCCCTGTCGCGTCTGATTGTCTCCTGGGGAGACTGCGGGTAACGGTAGGGCAGGGCGGACAGCTCATTTCCCTTTCCCCTGCTCCTGTGTCGGGGCAGGATCCCCGACAGGAAGGGTTAACGTGGGTGTGAAATGGGAAGGTAAGGCAGAGGAAGGAGTATGGGGAGGGATAATTAACACTAAAGGCCTTTAGAAAAAGCCATATGAAAATTTCCTACTACAGAAGCTTCTTGAATGTTTACATATACATTATAAAAAAGGGATTAAAAGGAGTTATAACAGAGAAACATTGCCCCTACTAGAAACCATAGGCTTGCAGAGTAAAAGCCCAATGCCAGGAATTAAACTTGCTTTTTGAAGCTGTTGACCAGGGGTCCCACAGACTCTCAAACAATACTGGTCATTACCCCTCCTCTTTGTTACCTATCAGAATTTCAGAGTAAGACCCTATGCAAAAGATACTACATACATGAATTGTAGAACAAACAAGGAGAAATCAAGCTGGTGGTGACTTCAAAGCCTCTTCTGGCCAGCTTTCCTAGTGCTGGAAGGTGCAATGCAAGCTACCTGCAGAGAAAATTTATCATGAACCTTACCCAACTGTGAATCCTGCAAGCTATAACTGGCTTGGCAGGATATGCCCCTGGTACAATAGTGGTGGCACAAATATTGTGGGAGTAACAAACTACTTTCTAATTGGATTTAAGGTCTGCTTCATAGGATGGAGCCCATATCTGACATTTATATCAGGCCTAGGAACTTGAGGCTAGATGGCCCATAGGCCATGAGAGAAAGCCCAATACAACTATTCTGTTAAGTAGAAATAGTATTAAACAGATTTCTAAAGATATTGTTATACCCACAGATTAATGTAACTCTCAACTCTCAGCAGAGAAGCACATTTATACAGTAGATGGTGATTAATACAGAGAACCACAGCTAGCCAACATGCAGAGAATAAGAGGCTTCAGATTGCTTAGTCCTGAGTAGGACATTTGTGTCAAAACTTCTGCCTCCTAAGGCTCAGGGATCATTGTAGAAGAGGAAGCAGAAAGATGAGTCAGTGGAGGAGGAAGATCACAAGCAAACAGTTTTCTAGACAGTTGGTTAGTTATTCATATGCACTCACAGCATGGACAAGTCCCACATAAACTCAAGCCAGACAAAATCCCATTATAGATGTGGGGAAGTGGATAAGAAACCCCAATCCTACCTGAGGAGTTATCAGCAATTGATGACTTCTGGAAGGGGAGGTTTAGTTACGTTAACAAGTGAGACTATTAGTGGGTTGACCAAGCTCCAGAGGATGAACCCACACCAAAGGGCATTTGGGACAGAAAACTGACTACCAATCTATCTATCTATCTATCTATCTATCTATCTCCATAAATTTGGCAGGGATTAGAAAGGGGAGGACAAATGCAAGAAGGGATCTAAATACGATCAAATTTTGTTGCATCAAATTTGCAAAACTAAAAATTTGCATTTAATAAAAACAGGGGCTAGAGTGATGGCTCAGCAGTTAAGAGCACTGGATAGTCTTGCAAAGGACCCGAGTTCGATTGCCAGCACATGGCAGCTAACAACCATCTGTAACTCCAGTTCCAGGGGATCTGACACCTTCTTCTCACCTTCACTGGCATTTCACAACCTGGGTGCACTTACATACATATATGAGGGAATACACTCATATACATAAAAGAAAAATAAGTAAAATATAAAATTACATATATAATATCAATATAATATAATTGATTTAAAGCATAGCTGGGTAAGCCAGAGGAGCAAGCCAGTAAACATCAATATATGGAGACCTTTCACCCAGGCAGTATGATGTTTTCTGAAAGACAGTTCCTGTTCTTTTAAGGCATTGCCTCAAATATATCCTTCAGCTGTGCCTCCAGCAAATCTGTACACTTTATCAAAGAAGTTAGCACTGCTCAGATTCTTTAGTATATAATAAACCAATTGATCCATGGTAATTAACCCAGAACCATACCTCTTTTGATCTACAAAGTTCCTTGGTTTGATCTGATGTTATATATGTGGGATGTTCTACTGTGGATCAATCATCCCATAGTGGCAATGGCTGAGGTCCTAAAAGCACTAGCTTCAAACGAATACTCTGCATATGTATTAGGCATAATACACTCTGCATGATATACTCCACATGATATACCTATTGGTATAGGCCTCTGGGTCTGCCTTCAAGGAACAGATTCAAAGTACAAGACATCATTTGGGGCTGGTTGATCCCTCAGGTGATAGTAAAATATTAGAGGCTCAATGTTAGTCTCTGCTGCTGGAAGCTTGGATAGTGGGCAGTGACAGCCTTTGTAAATGTCAGCCTATTCAGAGGGACCTGTGTACACCCTCATTCTCTGCAACCATAGCACCTTGCTCGCTGCACTGGCCAGTGAGAGCCTAACTGGCATTGCCTAGCAAATCATTTTCACTAGCTGGTGTTACCACTTGTTCTGTGGTGATTATTTCTTGGCAGACATTAACATTTGCTAGAAAAGTTATCACATTTTCTACTCACTCCTATATATGCCTCCACAGGGCTCTGTCACAGTTATTATCTATAGGTGAATATTAATGTATATGTAGATATAATTGTATACTGTTATTGTTTTACCTTTCCTGCTCTGTTCAGATGCTGCATTGCTTTCTGTTGCAGGGATTATACCAACTCTGTCAGCAATCTTTTCTTTCTGCTTGGAGTTCCCATTTCCAATATTTTCAGAAATGAATTTTAAAAGAAATAGAGGCAGAAGCAACAAGATGACTCGACAGGTAAAGGTACTTACCATCAAGCCTGATAACATGGATTCCATCTCTGTAACCCACATGGTGAAAAGAGAGAACCAACTCTCCCAAGTTGTCCTCTGACCTCCATACACCCACCATGGCTGACACACACACACACGCAAATAAATAAAAATAGAAATAAATACATAAATGTAATAAAAATGTCTAAAAAGAAACAGAGAATTGAGTGTAAAATGGAAGGAAATTCCCTATGAATGACACTTATAAATGCTGATTTCCTAGTAAAATCTTAT
>NW_008340940.1:2737257-2779025 GCF_000622305.1 Nannospalax galili | reverse complement strand
TTATTATTTTTAATGTTTTATAACTATACTGACAGATAAATTTCTAGATTTATATCATCAATGAGATCTTCATAAGAAGTAATTATTTACCCATTTTTGTAAACTTTTTATTGAATTTTAGTGTATTTCATACAGAACATCTTAATCATCTCTATACCCCCTTCCCCATTGGCACCTCCCATGCCTCCCCATGGGATTTCATGCATTCTGCCATTTGTGTTAAGGCTTAACAAGTCAAGTTAGTGTCCCCAGATATCCTTCAGTTCAAGTTCATCCACTGAGGACTAATCAGCCTATCTAGAGTCCCTCCCTTTAAGATCAGCTCTTCCTCACCCGGAAGTAATCAGCTGCCAATAGTTCTTCAGCGAAGATTGGGGCCTTCTGCCCATTTCCACAGTTCTATGTTGGGTTTTTGTCCGCATGGGTCTTATGCATGCTGACACCATTGCTGTAGGTTCATATGACCAAGGTCCCAGGAGTCTGTAGGACTCATTTTTATAAGGCCATGCACCTCCTCCCTGGCTCTTCAAATCTTTCCACCCCCTCTTCCACAATGGTCCCTGTGCCCTGGGTGGGTGATGTTTAATATGTTTTAATGTAGGAATCCAGGGACCCATACTCTGCAGACTTTAATTCTCTATGCTTAGACCATTTGTGACCTTTCGTGTTCATGGCCCTCTATTACATGAGGGAGCTTCATTGATTAGAGCTGAAAGATCCATTAGTATTCCCTCTACCCCTTGTTCCACTATGTTCCATGAGGCTTAGGTGTAGAGGTTGCATTGTAGATGTATCACTTAGGGTTGAGTAGTTCACAGATGATTTCTGTGTGTGACAAGTTGTGGAACTCTGTAATAATCTCCTTCTGCTGCAAAGGAAGCTTCTTTGATGAGTGGTGACTGGGATACTTGCTTGTAAATATAAGAATCCATATTTTGCACATAGAAAGAAATTATATTTGTCTAGGAATATGACAGTCTTGGGGTTTTCTCTAAGATCTATGCCCTCTCCAGTCATGTGTACTTAGCTATACTTACAGTACCATACATGAATTTCCTCCCTTTGAGTGGATTCTAAGTCCAATTAGGTAACTGTTGATTACCCACAAGATAAAAGTGCCAACATAGTTTTCTGTGCCAGTCATTGTTGTGGTTATTAAGCCTTAAAGCTGGGATTGGACTATCAATTGATAGCAGCTTGCATAGTGCTCTCCAAAGCTATGAGAGCTAGCTAGCCTTCAGGGGAAGTGGTTTCCAAGTCAGTTCCAGCTTCATTGTTCCAAATCCTGTGTCCAAAGTATGATCTGACTTCAGCAATAGGATCTTACCTTCAAGTTCTAGGAGGCAATCAAGAGCTGTGTCAGTAACCTGTGTAATTTTGGGAGTCTTTTGAACACCCTGGCCAACAACTCAAAGGGAGGTTTCTGCTGTCTGGCACTGTTTCCTGTTATGTAGCCTTAGGCTACACACATGGACTCACGTAGAGATATTGTACATGTAATTTGTCAGAAGGTTTTTTAACTAATGCAATTCCCTCTGGTTTTTTACACTAGCTAGGCTTTATCTCTCTTCATTTTTAGCATAGAAAACTTATAGAAACTTATTCTAATGCTTTAACTTGTGAATATAATCATCATCTGTTTTCTTCACAAACTGATAATTCACAAAAAAATTTTATTTATAGACATTTCTACATAATCTTCTAGCCTTGGTAGAACATGATTGTATTTTCACCTGGATCATTTAACAGTTATGGAACTCTGAGATAAATAATCGAAGTAAATTAAATATCCAGAAAGTTAACTCCAGTATTTCAGTAAAATCAAAAATTTAAACAATTTACTCCTTTCTAAATATAACAATGAAGCCCTTTTCATAAAAGTGCATATAATGTCTGAAGAAGTTAATTTATTCTGTTTTCAGAGTTTAAAGAAACATTTTGGCCTATAATATGCAGAGTAACATGAAGCCACATTGTCCTTGTTAACATCATATAAAATGTGACAGTTGAAAAACAATAAGGATATTTTGTTTTGTTATTGACAGGATCACATGTCAATATGTACTATAATTTCCAATTATATACTTACAAAGTGACTACTGGAGAGTATAATCAAGGTGAAGCCAGTCATTATATCAACTTTCCAGAATTTATTATAATTAATCTTTACTTACATTGATCTGAAATATTACAAGTATTTAATTGGAAAGTAACTGTATTTTTACTTTCCTCAATGCTGTGATAAAATACCTGACAAAAGCAACTTACAGAGGAAAGGGTTTATTTTGGCTCATAGTTCAAGGGTATAGTTCATCATGATAGGGAAGGCCTGTCACCAGGACTTCATGAGGTAAATGACCACATTGCATCCCCACTCAGGAAGCAGGGGAATTGAACACTTGTGCTCAGCTTACATACTGGTACCTCACCCATGGGGTGGTGCCACCCACGGTTAGATTTGATCTTTCTACCTCAGTTAGCCTAATCTAGAACTCCCTTTCTGACATGGCCAGAAACTTGTCTCCTAAATGATTCTAAATTCTGTCAAGTTGACGATCAGCAATAACTATCATAAAAATGTTGAATGAAATATCACAAGTTCCAAGTCCAAGCAACCCATGAATATAGACACTTGTGATTAATACCTCTTCTCACTTTTTATCATGTCTGTCTGATAATAAGCAGGAATCCATAAACAGCTCTCCTTGAATAATTAATGAAATTAATCTCTAAATTATCTCCTCTTTGGTATTTGCCTATTCTAAAATTATCTTAGCCATTATCTGTTATAAGTAGGCCAAGTTCAGTTATGTAATTTTCATTTATCTAAAATTTTATTGATGTTTGCTGCTGTACATGTGGCTCATAAACAGGCCCACTTATTAATAGATCTTTCTGTGTTTCTTATGTTGGAAAGTACCAAGTCAGTGGAAAATCCTGAGAGTAGAGGAATACTTGCCAAAATCAGTGAACGAAATTACAGTGACACTCAGATCCAAAAATAGACTACAATTTAATCATTTCCTTTGAAGGAAAGTAAAATGAAAATGGCATTTAACTAGATGTTTCAAATAAGCCATCTTTTTGGAAAGAAGAAATAACAGAGCAAACTTTCCAGTATCCAGTGAGGTTACATTACTAACCACCATATTCAGATCTCTGCCTCAAACATCATAAAGCCAGGAACAGAGGGACTGTGTCAAAACAGAGTGTCTGTGCCTCATTTACTCCTTTGGCCTCTCCATGTGGACAACAAAAATAAGAAATTTGGATCACGCCAAGATCAGTTTTCAATAACACATATCTATCCTAAACACTGGGTATTTAACATCTGCCAGCTACGTGTTCTGAGCCAGTCGTGACTTAGTGTTAGAGGAGCTAAATTATTTCTTGATGGTCACTGCTGCCCTGACAGATTAAAAAAAAATGTATTCATGGCAATGCTTGCTTTTTACCAATACTGTTTATCATCTCTCTGCAAATACTGTGGAGAGCAACCAGCTCTGCCTACATCTTAGGGCATACAGTGGTCTGTGGGTTTATTCCTTCGAATCTGCCAACAAACCAAACTATATTCAGCTAGTGTTTACTCATAGCATGCTACTTACTCATAAATACAACATGCAGTTCTTGCTACAAAGCATTATAAAGCATTCTAATTTTTCTCTTTATGGTTGATTAGTTAATTCGCCCACAGAACCAGATAAAGTAAAACCTCATCAAAAATTATCAAGCCTTAAAATGGTTTTTTTTTAAGAATTCATATTCAGACTGCAGTCCAGTGCTTTCCCTCTTTGCATACTCCAAGAAAGTATGCAGGCAATCACAGTCAACAGCCTCGTGTGCAGCCTGGCTATGAGCCGAGCTAGTGTTAAACAGCTGAATGTACAGCCTCTGTGGTCTAGCTGCCTTTGTCACATGTGCCTGGTTCAGTCAGTACCAGCTGTGTGATCCCAAGGAAGCTCTTTAAGATTTCCATGGTCTTCTCAGAGTATATGCATAAAGGGCACTAATGGCATTGTTGCAAGGTTGATTGAGGTTTTCCACATGAAGTCATTAGTAAACTGACCAAAAGTGCAATGCTTATATTTCACAATAAAGCTTGTGTACTTACAGCTTTACGACAGAACTGTGGTTATAACTTGTCTGACAGAATAAATATGGTTCTTTTTAAACAGCTAAATAAGGATAACTGAAACCAGTTATTCTGCCTCCACTACACTTAGTATATTAACCCAGTTTTTGTTGCTGTGACAAATACCCACTTATACTATTCAAAAGGAGAAAGCTATTCTAGCTGGAGATTTCAGAGGCTTCCATTCAAGGTGAGCTGGAGCCATTGCTTTTGTCTGACGTGATGTTGAACATCATGTGACGAGTTTGAGATGGAGCAAAGCAGATCACCTCACAGCAGCCAGAAACAGAAAGAAGGATCTGGGAAGAGGTGTAGTTTTCTAGGCACTCTTCAGTGACCCATTTCCTCCAACTCTGCCCCACATCCCAATTACAGTGTCATAGTGTGAATCCATCCAAGTACTGATCCACAATTACCTGAGAACCCTCAAGATCCAGCCATTGCTTCACAAGTCAGCTGGCAACCAAGCCTTTAACAGATGAGCCTTTGGGGGCTGGAGGTAGAGGAGCAGACACTTTCGTATCTAAACTATAATAATGAGCTCACTCAATGGCCTTGGACTCTTCAGAGAAATCTTGCACTTGCTGCTGCACCCGTTGTCTGGAATGCTGCCCCGAATGCCTACATCACCCTTTCACTCCTGCTCAAACGTAATCATCTCAGAGAACTCTCCAGAATCACCTCATCCACAATAGCCCCTGTAACACCCTCTGTTCCTCTAAGCTTATCTTTACAGCACTTAGGGCTATCTAACATTTCATTACATATTAACTACTTACTGTCTCACCATACATTAAGAAGGCAAGTTCTTTTGTTTATTGTTATACTTGACCTCTGTAACAGTGTTTGCCTGGCACATTGCAGGTACCAAAAAATGTGTGTGGTAGTGAAGGAATGATGTTGCTAAACAATTTATAATCAATTCATAAAGAAATGAAGATGTTGTTGTGTGTCACACTGTGTGCCAGGCAAGGAGTGTGATGTTAGCAAGATGGATACAGCTTCTTGCCTCAAAGCACCCCGTATCTGTGCAAAACCCTTTGTTTATCCATGCCAAGACATTTGAAAGTAAAATAAAGGTTTCTCTCCATTATTTAACAGCAGTTAGTTTTCATTTATTTGCAGATACAGATATTTGTTCCAAGATTTTATTATTTCCATACATGTGGTCATAAAAGTGACTGAAGTTAAAATATACTCCCATCTACTCATTTGTAAAGCATCACTAACTCAGAAAAAAATACAGCTAGGTCTGAAATACCAGTGTTTCATTAGTTTCATTCAGTTGTTTCTTTTCATTTTTTTTTCTGCAAGTCTTGCCATGAAATCCATGGAGTCTAAGATGTACAGCTCAGGTTATGTTGTATATGGTTAAGTTTGGAAACTGGTGAAGTCCCAAATCTGCCTGGCTCTTAACTAAGATGGTCTCTTTCAAGCAAACGCTGGAGCTCCCTGCCCATTGAGGTACTCTAAGGGGCAAAATAAATGGTTTTCTTTTCTTTATGCTAGAACTTACCAGCTTGCTTCTTGGTGTTCAGTGATACTGACAAAAACAGGGCTTTCAATAATAGTATACCTGTAATTCCAGCACTTGGGAGATAGAAGCAGGAGGACTAAGAGTTTGAGTCCAGCCTAGGCTAAGCAGTGAATTCCAAGCTAGTTTAGGCTATATAACAACACTTTTGTTGTTGTCACTCACCTGTTTATCTATCTTTCTATCTGTCTATCATATATCTATCTATCTATCTATCTATCTATCTATCTATCTATCTATCTATCTATAGTAATAAGAGCAGATAAACTCCAGAATAGAAGTTTCTTTTAATGCCTCCTATGTTAGCTAGTAAATGCTGTAGTCCAGCAGGTACCAGAAAAATGGAGTGAAATTGCCCCACATATCATAAGCAGATAACTTGGAAAGGCTAAAATGCCTTTTTCAAAAATTAAAAACAAGAAGCATTGCACATGATAAATATATATTCAAAAAAAGATTGGTATTGTAATTAGAATATAAGCTTATAAAGTATAATTTCTACTGGGAAGCTTCTTCATTGGATACAAAAATGACCCACAGAATAGCAATCCGTATTTTTATCTGTTTCCTTCCCCATCAACATAGTCACTGAAAAATCAGAGCTGAGGTTTGTGCAGCACAGACTTTTAGAGCAGTGCTCATCAAGCTCTAGCTTCCCCATTTCTAAATTTTCCATTTGCAAGTACATGGCCATAATGCATTGACTAATGACATAAAATAACAGTGCATATTCATCAGTAACTAGAATTGTCCGTCCCCCCTTAGGGTTTTCTGGAAAAAAAAAAAAAAAAAAAAAAAAAAAAAAGGAAGGAGCAAGGTGAGGTGAACTGAAATCCCAGGGGTAAACTTATCCCCTGAATAAATTCCTAAATTATGCATATGCCCATCACCATTTCCTTACAACTAAAACAAACAAAAATATTTATTTCCCTCTCAGAGTCCAGTCACTTTTGTTCTGTAGAAACCAGAAAATAGCAGGTGATCAAAAAATGTAATGTGCTCAGTCAGGTGGAATTAGGACAACATCAGCCTAGCTCTCATTCACTCTGTGTATTCAGGAAAGAGGGTGACAAGGATATGTCCTCATGGCCCTAGTCCCAAAAATACATAACTAATAATTCACACATCTATAGCACTGACTGTGTGCTAGGTCTTCTCTTAGTAGCATGTATGTTCCTATGTGTATGTTTGAGTGTGTGTGGTTTTGTGTGTACAAATGTGTGTGTGTGTGTGTGTGTGTGTGTGTGTGTGTGTGTGTATCTTGGCAACAACTCTACAAGAAAGTTACAGGTAGTATCTTTTCTTTAGAGATGGAGAATTGAGGCCTGAGATCACATGGCTCAAAGGTGACAGAGCTAGCATTTAACCCCAAGTGACAGGTATGGAGTCTGTGTTTTAATCACTATGTTATAATGCCTAGAGTAGACATTTGCCCACAAATGAGCCAGTCAGTGCCTCACTTCATATCATTGTCCATGGAGTACCACTGAGGAAGTCTGACTGATTTTGAAAGCAATGGTGGCACTATATTCTTCTCTTCATTCATAAGGGGCTTTGAGATTTTTCAAAACCACTGTGCCTTCATCTCACCCCAGCAGAGCTCCTGGGTCACTTTGAAAAGTTAAAAGATTGAACTGGTCACTACCTCGTCGTCAGTACAGCCTTAATGGATGTCTTGTTCTACAGGAAAGTGCTGCACTGAGTACTGAGAACTTATAAAAGGAAAGGGAAAATGGCCCTTGAGCTCAGACATAGGCATGGACTTGTATCCCCCAAAATCTCCATGCAGAAGCTATAACCCCAGGGGCCTTGGAGAGGCAACTACACTTAGACAAGCTGATAAGGTAAAGATCTCCTAGTGAGATCTTTACAAGAGATACTAGAGAACCCTTCCTTTCTCCTGCACCCTTTCTCTTCACTCCACTGTGAGAACAAAGAGAGAAGATGACTGATTTCAACCTAAGAACCAAGGCCTTACCAGAAAGCAACTGTGTCAGCCTTGACCCCGGATTTCCAGTCTGGAGGCATGTTTATGTCATCTGGCATTTAGGATTTTGTTCTGGCAGCCTGAGCAGACAAGACAAACCCAAACAGTGTTTAGTGACAAAGACTGAGACAGACGCTACAGCTGTGTTCATGGAAAACATTCAGACTGGAGGGAGAAGCCATGTAAGAGGTTCTCTGGTGGAAATCTTTACGCCATTTACTACAAAAGGTGAGTAAAGAAAGACAGGTGTTTGTCACTGAAGCCAGCAGTAATTTTTGCCATTATTAGTATCACTATCATTTACTGAATATTTTAGCATGATATTTAGTCCTTAAAACAATACAATCAGATATGAAATATGGAAACACTAAGCAATTTCTCCAAAGCACACTGCAGTAACTGGCTAGGCAGATTCAATCCCAATACTGTCAGCTAAGTTGCTTATTCTGCCCCAGTATCATGTACAGGCTGAAAGGGGAAAACTAAGCTCTCTAGCAGAGATGTATAGGATCTGCTCATGTATAGCATCGTAGACATCCAGCAAGGCCTCTAGAGTCAACCTTCAAAAAGATGTGAGGCCTTGCTCCATGGGAGGGAACACATGCCTGACACTGTAGAAGTGGTCAAAAGCCTATGGCTAGGGAGATCACAAGCCCCATAGGGGACCTACTACTGATATTGTGCCAAAGAGACATGTAGTTATACTACCTTCTAAGATGATACCCCTAGATTAGTGCAACTCTCAGTCTAATCAGAGAAGCTTCTTTCAGCAATGGGCAATGGCCAAAGCAGTTCTCATAACTGGCCAAAATTCTTAGAATAAGTGACAGCTAAGTGTTTGGCCCCAAGTGGGACATCTATGTTATTCATTCCAAGGCCCAAAGAATATCACAGAAGAAGGATGGAAGGACTGTGAGAGCCAAAGGATGAAGAAATGTGAGATAGGGAAGTCACCTAGATATTATATAACCTGACTATTGGACTCACAAACACATGACAGCTGTGACTGTCTGAATGGAGGCAGGTGGGAGAGGAAGGAAAGAGGGAGAAGGGGGAAAAGAGAGGGATTGAGGGACCAAAGGAGAGGGAGAGAAACTAATTGGGAAGAAGGGGATCAGGGGTCAGCAAGAGTGGAAAGAGAGAGGCTGGGGAGTGGTGAATGTGGTCACAGTGCATTGCATGCACGTATAATAGTCAAAAATAAAAAATAAAGAACAATAAGGCGTTCTTTTAGTGTCCTGTTAAAGCAAAGAAAAAATAGCAAGCTCTTACTTGTGAAATGATTCTCCCATTCAAATGTACCCAATGTGAATATATTTGGACACAGATAAGGCTGCCCATCTCCAATCTGAAGAGGGCTTGGACAGGTGATCATGTGTATGTGTTATTTAATCCTACATCATATTCCCTGTCACAGAAATGTGAGAATTAACAATGTTTTGATGCTTTAATTCTACTGACAAATATTTTATAAGATTGTGAGTGTGAAAGATGAAGACCCCTCTTCTCCCTGCATCCTAAAGCCATGCGTTCTGATGTGAATTCCCATCTGAATGCTAAGCAGTCAGCAAAGCCTTTGAGTTATTGCAATGGGGCTACATTTCTGTCAGAAGTTCTCTATTCATTTGAGCATTATGTTGTCAAAAACAGCTCAGTGCTTAGAAAAAATTGCCCCACAAATTAGTAAAGGCATTCTTTGTCAACCATCTGGCAAGCTGTTAAATGAGTGATGTTCTCCTTTTCCCCAGCCTAATGATTCCAACACAATCTACTACCAGATGTCTTCTGTTTCTGAACAAATGATGATGGGAAGCAATTTTTGACTATCCACAGATATATAAATAGTGACAAATCTTGACTCCATTTAATATGCAGTGTAGCAGACTATGGGGTCCTATTGTATACTATTCAGTTTTCTCCCAATTTTTATGGATATTTTACATTCTCCAGGATGATTCCAAAGATAAAGAGAAATGATGCATCCAGAGATTAAACAGATGATAAATGTTAGTTGTTTGTTTTATTATAGGAGTAAAATTTCACACCAAAAATTATAAATGATACAAATACATGAGAACTCAATATTATAATGAAATATGCCTGGTTCATGTTTTGAAGATCACGCAAAGGGACTCTATGGACATGTTTCCTTTTTATTCAGCAGCTCCTTCCTTTGCGCTATCTTTCACTAAAAACCCTGTTGTCCACACACTGCTTATCATTTGTTTTTCATCCACGACTGCCTACTTGCCTCTTCAAGCTGAAAGGCCCTCCTTCACAGAAATATATATAGAAGCCCACAGAACCTTCCAGAATAGTTTAGTGACCTCCTTCTCTGAAATCACTTTCTGTAGTCTTTTCAATAGCTGTGACTTTCTTGGATAGTTCGTTAAAATCTGGATTTATTTCCTCGTAGAATTAGACATTCATTCAAGTTCAGTGATGCAAGAAATCTTCCACTAAATTTCACATGTCCCTAATTGTGACTAATTTATTTTTTAAAAGTCTCCCTTATATGATGGCACACTTCCTGGGCTGGACAGAAGAACAGAGGGTTACTGGCAGTTAGATCAGGACTTATAGATGATCATGTTACATAAAGGCTTCTGTATGATTCAAGTGCTTATTATTTTTTTCTTTTCAATGACTTCATTAATGTGTAATTGATTTGAAATAAACTGCATGCATGTAAAGAATGCAATTAAGTGCCTTGGAATATTTATGTAACTGAGAAGCCAATGATGTACTTGACATAATGAATTGACATGTCCACAGGCCCGATAATCTTCCTCTCTGTGTTTTGCAATCATTTTGTTCTTAAATTCTTCCTTCAGTAAGGTTGCCATAAAATTGGCTATCTAGAGAGTCTTTGGCATATAAATGATATTTTACTATGTCAGATTAATTTTTGTTGCCTTAATTTAATTTCAACAAGTTCTGTTTTTCAGTACTGGGTAGAAATTATCTTATTCCCTAAAATATTGTATTTCACCTTTTTTTCTCTACAACCATTTTTATGGATAGCTTCTCATTATAAGGAATGATTATAAGATAGCCTATGGTAAAAAAAAATCTTTAGTCTTAAAATGACTTAGCAGAAAGAAAGATCTCAGCAAGTTTTCTTTCTTCCTATAAAAACACTTCAAAAATAAGAGACTATAAAATACCCATGCATAGGTATTTACTATGCTTTGACCATGATATTTTAGAACAAGAAGACACTCATTTGATAAATATTTAAAGAAACATGAGTTCTTAGAAAACCAGGCCCTTAGTAATCATAAAATGAATCAAATACCTAATTCTTACATCACCCCTGGACATATCCTACCTTTTAGGCATCTTAAAGCTCACTGCTAAGAAAATGTTCTTCAAACTGTGCCATAAAAAATCATCTAGTTACATGCTAAAGATTATATTCAAAGATCAAATTTACTTGAAACAAATCTTTCAAGCCCATTTTTAAAGTAAATACTTTTATAAAATTTGAAGCATGTCTTGCCAAGGGAGGAGATATGACTCAGCAAGTCACAAAAGGTCAGGCCACAAGCCACAAGGTATAGACATGATCCTGCAGATTTTATTACAGGATGATGACGGTGACATCACAGAAAACCTCTGTTGATGTCTGAATTATGGCAAGTCCCAGTTGTTATGCTTCATGATGTGAGAATTGTGTGTTTGCGTTTGTGTGTGTGTGTGTGTGTGTGTGTGTGTGTGTGTGTGTATGGGGTGGTATCAATGTGCTTTTTTAGATTAAAGTGTCTTTAAGTGATTTATTCTGGAGCAGACTAGTCCTAGGTGTTCTAAGAACATTCTCTTCCACTGAGTTTTAATTGCTAGATGCTGAGCTTACCTCAGAAGGCTGAGGACACTCCAGCTGCTTGCACTGATTTCAGAGGGAGTTTCTTGTCCTAACTGATCTTTGCATCTCCTGATATGCACAGACTTGATGGGATTTTTGTTGATCCCCTGACAGAACTAGTGAGAATAGAGGAGGAGAAGCCCAAAGGTGAATACAAATATACACCTTTGTGAAACATCTCTGTAGCTTTCAAAACCGATCAGAGGCCAGGACCCGGTGGTTATGACAAAGCATAGCTGGGTTCTGCACAAAGAACAGTGCTTGGCATTGTTGCCTGCGTTTCATAATTTGTTATTATTGTCCCAATGTTTCTTTTATATTAACTTGTATTTACATCCAATAGTTGGAGATAAATAAATGGAAACAATACAATTTGTTAGCTTGGTTTTTTTGTTTGTTTGTTTTTTGTGACAGAGTCTCCCTGTAGTCCCAGCTCGCCTGGAACTCACTAGGTAGACCAGGCTGAACTCAGTCTCACAGAGATCCACCTACCTCTGCCTCCCAAGTGCTGGGATTAAAGGCGTGGGCCACCAAGCCTGGCAAAACAATATGATTTTGAAGGGAAAGAAACTCAACTCAGACTAACTTTGAAGACTCAGAGATCATCAACAGAAGAGGGAGTAGAAAGATTGTAAGAACCAGAGGGAGCAGGTGTCTGCAGCAGAACAGTATTTGCTGGACATGACAGCACATGAACTCACAGAAGCTGGAACTGCTAGCACAGGCCCTGCATAAAAGCAAGTCAGTCAAACCCCAGCACAGATGGGGAAGAGGCTATAAAATTGCACCACACATGGTGAGGTGTTTACAATTGATGCTGCTGGGGGAGGAAAAGTCAGTTTTCTTCAGGGGTGCAGGCCCTGAGAGGCTACTCATGTTCTGGTAGATGACCCTACACCCATGCACATATAGGCAATACTAAGTAAATTCAGTGGGTTTAAACAAAAACAAGAGCACATTAAGTTGGGAGGGAAAAGTGGTACTGGGGGGCAGATGAGGGGAGAGGCAGTTTAGGGGAGGGATTGGAGGGAATGGAATGGGGGTGTAGATTCTACCAAAACACACAGGCATGTATGAACATCTCAAACAATAAAAAAAGGATAATATTTTTAAAAGGAACCAGAAATTATGCTAAGAAAACTTGAAGTCATTTATCTCAGTAAAGAGTGGCACCTAACTATTGAAACCCCCCATTCTCTCCTCCCACATCAGCTTCCCTCTTCCCTTTGCAAAGTAGCTTCTTAGTTGAAAACCAGGGCCGATGTGCCATAAGCCTGTGTTCTAGGAGCCCAGGAGTCTGGCTTAGTTTTCTTAGCTGTAGCCTGAATAAAGGAGGGCCTGATTGCTTGCTCCTGAGGTAGCTCCCCAAGGCCAGCTGGATGAGGGAAGAATAGTTCCCTAAGTAAGAAGGGATTAGGACATTCCTGGACCCTCTTAAACATCTTTAAAAACATTTTTGCATAAAATCAAGATGAAAAGATAAAAAACTGAAAGCTCTTCCCCTGCCAGATTTCTTATATTAACTCTTCTTTTCAAAGTTCCAGAAGCAAAGGAGAAATCTCTGAACTTCCTGATGCTTGCTGGTACTTGGAACACAGCTACAACTGAAATGTCATAGCTCTGTATCATTAACTCAGGAAGAGTTCTAATAGCGAAACCACTTTATATTCTGTTTAAAATCCTGTTGTAATCTGTTAAGTATGTGGCTATGTGTGTGCATCTATGACTGTATTTTTAATAGCATTCTTGGAATTTACATTTTCACCAGAAAAAACAATGGGTTTCCTTCAAAACAATCCTTGATGCTCTATAGTGAAGGTGCTGTTATCCTCTTACTTGCCCAGCTTTGAGTGCAGTGCCTGGCCTACAAAAAAAAACAAAACAAAAAAACAAAACCCAAACCCTCTAAAATTGAGGGGGTGAATAAATGAATGGAAAAACAGACAAAATCTGTCTGGTTGAATTAGTTACAATTCAATAGTTACAGTACAGGGATTAAAACAAAAAAAGAGTACAGAAAGAGTAATGTTGAGCTTGGGCAAGGAGAGTAAAGTACAGAGGAGCAGCGGCACCAGGGGAATCCAGAGTGGCTGGCTGACTGGTCTTGCTTTGGAAAAAGGCAGTAGAGTAAAGCAATGTGGAACAACTGGGGAAATCTGCGTATGAACTGAATATTAGACAATATGAGACAATCTTATTAGTTTTGTTAAGTTTGCAAATATTACATAAGAAAACATCCTTCTTAGATAATTCCTACAGTGGCATTTTAGATAAGTAATAGTGTGTTTGGGGCCTTGCTTTGTTTTTTGTAGTGATAGGGGTTGAACCCAGAGCCAAACCCAGAGACACATTCATGCTAGATAATTACCCTGTTACTAGCTACACCTCCAGCCCCAGGATTTATTTGTAAATGTCTTTTAAAAAGCAATAAATATGGCAAAAGGTTATGATATGTGCACATGTGGGAAAAAAGATGTGTCTAGTTCTAAATTAGAAGTACTTCATAATCTTGAGGGTTTATTGTTAGTGTGGGTAAAAACACTCCTTTTCTTTTTGAAATCTATGGAGAAAAAAATGACATTCTCAAAATGACACCAACATAATTTTTCAGTTATTTTTAAGATTTTACACCTTCTAATACACCAGAATTGAAAAAAATCAGAGTACTCATTTTTCCACAAGAAAATAAATTTTCAGGATGTTCACATCCCTGTGCCTGCTTGTAAGATCCTCTGTGCTCATTCCAACCCCTGAAAATCATATCCACCGTTCCAGGCGAAGTGCAGCCTTGACTGGGAAGCCAGGCAGCTGGGAGCATCTTGCTGTTCCTAGGAAGGCAGCATACTAGTGAGCAGAGGAATTACCTGGTGTAACTTAAAAGTGACCAGCCCCCAAACTCTGCCACAAAGATGGGATTCGGCATGAGAGCCAGGAAATCTGCTCTCATTACTGACTGTAAAACCAGGTTAGCACAAGTGTAATTTCACCTCAAACTAAAAGCAATTCATGCTTATGTCTCTCACGGTGCTGGCCTTCATAAGAATGACCTCAATGCTTTTGGCTGGGGATGCTTCTATTTTGTCTTTGTCTTTGAAAAAATGTTTTGCCAAATCTTGTTTGGCAGCTTTTTGTTTTCTTTTTCCTTCAACACTTTGTGTTTATGGTTCCAAAGTCTTCTGAGCTCTACTGTTCTCACAAGAAGTCACCAGGATCATAGTTCCCCTCTCTGCTTGCCACATGCTCCTCTAGACTATGTGCTCTCACTATATTCTCTATCAGCATTTTGACTTGGGTGTGCCCAGGGGTAACATTCTCTGTGGTTAGCCTTTCTAGGTTTTGGTGAATGTTGGAAACCGTAAATTGCTATTTTGTATTAAATTGTGGAGTACTGGACCATTATTTCTTTAAACTTTTTTCTAATTCCTTTCTACCTCTAGAATCCTATTTACATATACTTTAGACTATTTTATGTCCCAGAAATTTTTGTAGTTCTGCTCATTAAAATATTTATTTATATTGTGTGACACGGGTGCACTTACATACATGCAGGCAAAACACTCATACACAGGGCTGGAGATGCACTCACTGCTCTTGCAGAGGACTCAGGTTCAATTCACCCATATGGTGGCTAACAACCATGCAAAACTCCAGTTCCAGGGGATCCATCACCCTCTTCTGACCTCCATGGGCACAACATTGGTGCACTTGCATACATGCAGGCAATACATTCATACACATAAAAATAAAAATAATAAATAAAATATTTTTTAAACATACATATAGAACTTTAATTTACATATTTATTTTACAGTTTCGTGTGAATATGCAATATTCTTTGATAGATGTCTTTTAAACTTCTTATCCTTCTATTTCCTATACCCTCTTCCTTATCTCACCAAATCTCTTCTGCTAAGTTCCCTCCTATTTGTGTCTTTTTTTCTAAGATTTAATTAAAAAAAATTTTTTTTTATACCCACTTCCCAGATAGCACCCTCCCATAGCCTCCCTCCCCCGACTAGAGCCCTTATACTCTGGTATCCCTGCTACTGTCTGCTGTGTTGTCAGTACCCCCAGCCATTCCCCACTACTTGCCCTTCTGGTGAATCTAGTCAGCCTATCTAGAGGTCTTTGTTTTAATCAGTTGTCAATATTCCTTTGGATAAGATTGGGATCTGCTGTTCATTTTCCCAGGTCTATGCTGGGTTACTATCTGGGAATCCTTTTGGCCACCGTGGCCAACAACTCAAAAGAAGGTATCGCCTGTCTGGCATTGTTGCCTTATGTGTATGAGTGTATTGCCTGCGTACTTTAAGTGCACCCATGTCATGCAATGCCTACAGAAGTCAGAAGAGGGTGTTGGATCCCCCAGAACTGGAGTAACAGATGGTTGTTAGGTGTGATGTGGGTGCGGGAATTGAACCTGAGTCCTCTGAAAGAGCAGCCAGTGCTCTTAACGACTGAGCCATCTCTCCAGTCCCCGTGTCTTTTATTTTTGTATGTATATGTGTGATGTGAGCCACTTCATTTGAATTGCCTGAATGATCTTGGGTGAGGGATATTTAAATATTTTTCTGTGTTCTTAGATTATAAAATGCCTACTTTTTTTTCAAATTTACTGTTTTTCTTCTTCCATTTTCAACTTTCTGCTAAGATAGTCTAGCATTTTTAACATAATTTATTGTATTTTTCAGCTTTAAACTCTCCATTTTATAAAGCTCTTATTTCTCCAAAAATAGTTTCCTTTAAATATCTGAATGTACTGTCATTCTATGTTTTAAATATTTAATAACTGCTTGTTAGCTCTTTAGTGACTATAACATCTGGACCAACTCAGAATCAGTTTCTATTTACTGCCTTTTTTCCTATTGTGGGTCATGGGTTTCTGTCATTGTGCATGTCTTATAAATTTTTGGCTGAAAGTTGAAAACAGTATGCTAAAGACAATCATTTCTGTTTGTTCTTTTAATAGTTATTAGAGCATTATTCTAGTAGGCAGTTCATTTTTCCTGAATTCAAAGTAATAGTATTGCAGTCCCCTGTGACCTGCAGAAGCACTGTGGTTTCCTTTTTACTGTATTTATTTATTTTTATTTTATGGGTATGACTGTTTTGCCTGCATGTAGGCACGTGCACCCATGTGTGCAAGGCCCACCAGGGCCAAAAAAGGAGCACTGTTTTTCCAGGAACTGGAGTTACAGATCTTAGCTGATATTTGGTTGCTGGGAACCGAACCCAGGTCCTCTGCAAGAGCAGCCAGTACTTTTAACCGTTAAGCTATCTCTCCAGTCCCTAGCTATGGTGTCTTAAAGCTGCTCTTTTTTTTTTTTTTTTTTTTCACCAAATTCTCTGTAAGATTCCTTGTTCCAACAAAATTCTGTGGTGAAATAAGGATGTGGGCAGTAATGGTTCTTGACCTCTCTGTGGCTCTTTGCTCTGATAATTCCTCCTTAATTTCCAGCAAATCAATGAGCTTGGGCTACATATAATGATACTCCAAAACTATCCAGTTTTAATTCTCTGCCATCCATGCTGTGCACAATTAATAAATGTATTTATTAAGAAAAGCATCCCCTTCACACATCTGGACCTATAAAGCTCCACTTTTCAAAAGCAGCTTCCTCTCTAGTGTCTACTTGCTCTGTTCATTGAGCATCTGTCTATACATATGTACAACAATGGTCCACCTCAGAAAGTTTCCCCTGCTCATAGTGTGCCTCACACGTTTAAGCAGAACAAAAGAAATGGTGACTACCTCCTTTTGTGGAACCCACAGACAGAAAGTCTTGCTCTGTGTACATCAGGGAAATAGTTACCTCAACAAATAAACTTTCTTTGGGGGAGATTCCAAATGGGGAGACCATGCTCTGAGCTTGTAGCCTTACTTCAAATGTAGATTATCTCATTCTTGGTTTAAAAGTAATTTAATCTTGGAGTTTAAACTGCTTTCTAGAATTGAAAATAAAATATATATTATGTACCCACCTTTAACAATAACTGACTATACCTTCCTAAACTATGAACTATCATAAAAATCACGTCTTTACATCATTGAAAAATTGCCATTAAAATCAAGAAGTTTTAAAGACAAAAAACTGTGATATTAATAAATTCGCACTAGTATCAATTGATGAACTTTTCTGAAGTTTCATAATTAATTCATTCATAATATATACATAAAACTGGCTAATTTATTACTTGTTTTAAACCTAAAACAGAACCTTTTAAAAAGTTAATTTTTGTTTTAAATCCATTTAACAAAAAAGTTTTCTTCAACAAAATATGTACCAAATATATCAGTAATTCAAATGTTTTGGATATAGCACTACCACCATGACCACATGACTATTTCTATCCAGAATCATACATATTGATTTTTCATTTGGACTCTTAAACTCCACTATTAATCATGAGTAATTCTATGAGTAAAGATAAATTCAAAATAATGATTATTGTCAAGCAGCAAAAGCTTTAATTTTAGAAAAATAAAATGTAGTCACTTTTGATAAAGCCAGTTATAGGCAATAAAGGCACATGGACTCGGGTTATGGAAGCTGTTGTAACCAATACAAATCAAGAGATAGGGAAAAGCCAAGTCTCTTAAGGCTATTACTAAATCTAGATGTCCTAGAATAGATTATTCAGGGAGGTTAGAATCTCCCCTAAGGTGAATTTGTCTGTTGAGGTAACTATTTCCCTAATGCATACATAGCAACAGTTCCTGTCTATGGATTTCACCAAAAAAGTAAGTCACCTTTTCTTTCATGCTACTTAAACCTGTAAGGCAGAAAATCTTTCTTCAACAATGGGTTTTATTTCCATGAGTGAATCACTGAATAAGCTAGTATAGCTCTCAAAAAGAATGGTTGTACACCTGAAAAGCATTGGTTAAGCTTCTGGGCTCAGTAGGGTCCAATAAAAGATCAGAGCAATTGACTTTCTTAAAAAACTATCAATCCTATTATCCCTTGCTCAAAGTAAAACCAAGTCAGGTTAATAAGCACATTAAGTTCAAGTAAATTAGCATTAACATTCTGCAACATGGCATTAGAAAGGCAATACAGTGAACATTTTCCTAAACTACAAATTCGCAGAAATTACTTTGACTATTTCCACCATATTTCCTGCCACAGAGCTTATCTTTTATTCTTGTAAGAATAATCTTAAAATAATGTAGAAACACATTTTTTAAATGTATGGGGATATCGCTGCACTCTCTCAGATATTGAAATAAAATCTAAATAAAAGTCTCCAATTACAACATTCATAAGAGACATAAAAATAAACCTTCAAGGTAATTACCTCTCCTTTCTTGGATTATGCTAATACTCAGAATGTTTCAGCTCAGCTCAAGCAGACTGAACACACTGATGTTGCTAAAACAAATGAACAGTATTACCCTCTAGAAATAACTCCATCTTAATAGTAGACTCTTAAACTAGGACATCCTCCTAGATTCAAGGAAATAAACCATATTAGGTAATGCAGACATTGAGAGAAAATTATGCATGAATTCCCTGTTCTGAGCAGAGAGCATTTCTTAGAACCTCCTTCAGTAATACTATGTGAGTGGGCCTCTACATTTCAGTTGGTTAGTCTGTCCACTACAGTGCCTATTGCTAAAGTCAGATTATGCCTCAGACCTATCTGCCATCCTATATTACTCAAGGAAAAGCTTGATAGTTTAGACTATCTCTAGCAGATAAGATAGAGGGAAATGGCAATGCAGGGACAGTGAAGCAGTTGATGAATTAAATGAAATACTGGGAAGAATAAATGGTGGCATTACAATGTCCTGGGGATGTAACTTCCTCTGATGCTCAGGAAAGCAAATGTCACATTAGACACTATGTCACCAGTATGTTACCAAATCCTCAACTTTTTTCTTATTAAATTTCAATTGATATTATAAAGAAAAATATGTCACTGACTGAAGAATAGAAGTCAGTAGGAAAATTCTACTGCTATCATACAACAGAGAAATATAGGTTTACTTCCTAGAAATATATGTTACATCAAATTCTGGTACAACAAATCTACTCTCCAAATAATAAATACTTATCTCTACTATACACTGTGTGTATTTTCATTATTATGAAATTTTACAAACTCTATCCCACTTTTGTAACATCAACCTAAGGCTTATTTCAATTGAAAGAAATCTTGAAATTCAGAGGCTGTCTCCGATGTAAGGTTTTGCTTATATAATTAATAGGTAAAGAAATGACAACCAACACTTAGAACATCACACAAAAGCAACAGGTAAGATCTAAGAACAACTCATGATGCCTCTGGCATAGGGGCTGAGAACTCAGGTGACTGCCTGAGAGCACCGGGATCCTGCCTTCATGTGGTGATGAGTTTCCCCTAAATGTGCAGTACCCAACCTCCTAACTGGGAGTGTGCGAGGCCGCTCCCAAGGCCCCAGGGCAGACCTGGCTTTGGTAGGATAAAGGCTGAGATCTTAGAAGACAGCCTGAAAGGGTGGGTTTGAGTCTCCATCTGTGTAGCAGCTGGGATCTCAGCAGACTGCCTGAGAGTCCCAAAATCAGCCCCCCACCCTTAGGGATCTTCCAAATTTTGCTCTGAGTTCCCTCTAGCAGGGTCCAAACCTAAGAAGGAAGCCTGAGTGTACCTGACTGGAACCTGAATTGGGCTTCTGTGGGTTCTTCTGAGTAGCTGATCTGAAGCCATCAGTTCTCTCCAAAATAAAACCTCAGAGAACCTGAAACCTGGACCTACTAGCTTTATATAACCAATAAAAAAAGGACCAAGGCATACCAGTAATACAAACAGAAGTATACTTCAACTTAATTCTCATATAAGAATCACAAACAACAAAAGAAATTCACGTGCCAAAATCACAACGAAAGAATAATAAAACAGAAAGCTAAAACACTGTATCCCCACCAAACTCCACCAGTCCTGAAGAAGAGTTCTACAAGGAGAACCCCCTAGAGATAACCGAGGACAAAGAATTTAAAAGAACAATCATAAACATAATCAAGGAATTCAATGAATTTAAAACACACAAACAAATCAAAGAACTAAAAGAAGATAGGGATAAACTTCTGAATGAATTCTCAAAAGAGAAACATTGAAGAAAACTCAGGAAGAAATGAGCAAGGAAGTAAAAAACTCAATAAGCCAACTTGAAACAACAAGGGAAAGCCTCACCACTAGAATGAATGAAATGGAAAACAGAATATCAACACTGGAGGATAAAGTTGAAGAATTGGACTACTCAAGCAAAGATTATGAAAAATTTAACAAAACACAGGAATAGAATATGCAAGAGATATGGGATACCATGAGATGAAACCCTAGTCACTACTCATGGCAATTAAACAACACACACCTAAACAATGAGTGAGTCAAAGGAGAAATTAAAAAAGAAATAAAAGAATTCCTGGAATCCAATGAAAAGGACAACACAATACACCCTCGGACACTTTAAAAGCAGTCCTAAGAGGGGAAGTTTATAGTTCTAAGTGCTTACATTAAAAAATTTAGAAAGAGCCCAAATAAATGACCTAACACTGCAACTCAGGACTCTGGAAAGGCAAGAACAAATGAAACCCAAGCCCAGCAGAAGAGAAGAATTAACAAAAATCAGAGCAGAAATTAATGAAATAGAAACAAAGAAAACAATACAAAGAATCAATGAATCTAAGAGTTGGTTCTTTGAAAAGCTAAATGAGATAGACAGACTCCTAGTCCAGTTAACAGAAAGAAAGAGCAAATCCAAATCAACAAAATCAGAGATGAAAGGGTATCACAACAGACACCCAAAAGATCCAGCCCATTATAAGGGAATATTTTAAAAACTTATATGCTACTAAATTCGAAAATCTAAAAGAAATGGAATGGATATCTAAAATCATGGGAACCACCAGAGTTAAACCAAGAAGAGATCAACAGTTTAAACAGACCCATAACAAATAAGGAAATCAAAACAGTAATACAAAGCCTCCTGATTAAAAAAAGCACAGGCCCAGATGGATTTACAGCAGAATTCTACCAAACATTTAAAGAAGACCTTAAAGAAATACTACTTTAATTATTCAAAATGATAGAAACAGAGGGAGAACTCCAAAATTCCTTTTATGAAGCCAGCATTTACCCAAACTGGGTAAAGACACAACCAAAAAAGAAAACTATAGACCCATATCCTTAATGAACATAGATGCAAAAATTCCCAACAAAATACTTGCAAATTGCATACAGACACACATCAAAAAGATCATTCACCATGATCAAGTAAGCTTTATTCCAGAGATGCAAAGAAGGTTCAATATATGCAAGTCAATAAACATCATTAATCACATAAATGAACTCAAAGACAAAACCCACATCATCATCTCAATAGATGCAGAAAAGGCTTTTGATAAAAATTCAGAATGCATTTATGTTCAAAGTCCTAGAGGGAATTGGACTAGAGAGAACATACCTCAACATAATTAAAGCCATATACAACAAACCCACAGCCAACATCACTCTAAATGGAGACAAACTGGAAGCATTCCTATTAAAATCAGGAACCACACAAGGATGTCCACTATCTCCATTCCTTTTCAAAATAGTGCCTGAAATTCTTGCTAGAGCAATAAGACAGGAGAAGGAAATGAAAGGAGTAATAATTGGAAAAAAAAAGAGGTCAAACTATCCCTTTTTCCAGATGATATGATACTATACCTTAGGAATCCCAAAAATTCCACCAGAAAATTCCTAGAACTGATCAACACTTTCAATATAGTGGCAGGTTATAAAATCAATCTACAAATTCTTTCTATATACCAATCACAAGCAATTGGAGAAAGAGTACAGGGAAATGCTCCCATTCACAATTGCTGCAAAAAAAGATAAAATATCTTGGAATAAATCTGACCAAAGACATTAAAGAGCTCTACAAGGAAAATTTTAACTCTTTAAAGAAAGAAATTGAGGAAGACATCAGGAGATGGAAGGACCTCACATGCTCATGGATTGGAAGATTAATATTGTGAAAATGACCATCCTACTGAAAGCAATATATAGATTCAGTGAAATCCCACTCAAAATCCCCATGATATACTTCACAGAATTAAAAAAAAAAAAATCCTTAAATTCGTATGGAAGCACAAAAGACCCCAGATAGCCAAAGCAACCCAGAGCACAACTAGCAGTGCTGGGGGAATTACTATACCAGATCTCAAAGTATACTAAGAGCTATAGTCATAAAAACAGCATGGTACTGGCACAAAAATAGACACACAGATCAATGGAACATCATTGAAGACCCAAACCCAAGTACACGTAATTTCAGCCACCTGATATTTCACAAAGCTCCACCTGTAGAAGAATGAAGCTAGATCCTTATCTTTCACCTTACACAAAAGTCAACTCCAAAAGGATCAAAGACCTCAATGTGAAACTGGAAACCCTGAAACTATTAGAAGAAAATATTGGCAGTAACTTACAAGATATAGGTATAGGAAAGGATTTTCTAAATTAGACAGAAGTTGCTCAGGAATAAAGGTCCGCAATCAACAAGTGGGACCTCATTAAACTAAAAAGCTTCTGTACAGCAAAAGAAACATTCAAAAAAGTGGAGAGAAAACCCACAGTGTGAAAAAATTTTCACCAGTGACACATCTGACAGAGGTTTAACATCCAGAATATATAAAGAACTCAAAAAACAAAGAATCAAGAAACCAAATGACCCAATGATCAATTAAAGGATGGGCTAAAGATCTAAACAGATAGTTCTCAAAAAAGAGATAAAGATGGGTAAGAAACATCTCAAAAAGTGTTCAACATCGTTAGTAATTAGGGAAATGCAAATTAAAACCACCCTAAGGTATCACTTTACCCCAACCAGACTGGCTAGGATCAAGAGATCAAATGACACCAAATGCTGGCAAGGATGTGGAGAAAGGGGAATGCTCATTCACTGCTGGGTGGGATTGCAAACTTGTCCAGCCTCTATGGAAAACAGTGTGGAGAACTCAAAAAAACTGAAAATGAACCTACCATATGACAGTTATACTACTCCTTGGCGTATACCCAAAGGACTCATCCTATTATGGAGACACTTGCACAACCATGTTTGTTGTTGCTCTTTTCACAATAGCTAAGACATGGAAGCAACCTAAGTGCCTCTCAGCTGAAGAGTGGTTAACAAAAATGTGGTATATTTGCACAATGGAGTTCTATTCAGCAATAAAGAAAGATGAAATAATAAAATTTGCAGGTAAATGGGTGGATCTAGGAACTGTTATACTAAGTGAAGTAACCCAGATGCAGAAAAATAAAAATCATCTGTTCTCCCTCATTTGTGGATCCTAGCACCAAATCTTTTTTTAATTCCATGTCCTCTTAATAAGATGACATTGTACAGGAGTCTCTTCTGCATGAAATAACTACCATCATCACAACTTCAGTAGTACCTGGTTGCAAAACATGGTCACAATTGGACTTGTTGACAGTTGTGCTCCTTCACTAAAGGAGGGGCAAACAGGGTCATTGGACCCTCACCAGAGTATCCAGCCACTCTTCCCAGCCAACTGTATGTAATCTGGCCCTAATCATACATGGTCTCCTAGATTTGGGGAGGGCTAAAGTATACAATCTGGGGAAGGTTAGGAAGGGAAGGCATGACCCATGCTGGGTAAAGGCTTTCCAGCGTGCATACCCTCAGGTCATTCGTACACCTCAGCAACCCCTCAGTTATCTCAGTAAGTGAGCTCAGTAAATTCATTGGTTCCCCAGTAAAACTTTAATCAAACATTGGTTTGACACTAGAACCTTAAAATGGAATAAGCATTGCTAGTATCCCAAGGGAAAAAATTCTCACAACATATAGAAAATTTATATGTTAATGTTATTATGTCTTATAATTATTAAAAAAGAAAATGAGAATGTAAAAGATCTTAAAAGAATATGGGAATGGAGATATTTTCCAAAATAGAAAAATTGAAAAAGCTTAAGCAAGTGATGAAGAGACAAAAATAATAGACACATAACCTTAAAATCTCTAAGGTCATAGTTTAGTCAACTAGTTTAAGGAACAAAATATATATCTATTCAAGGTTTATCTGTGAACATTTGTTTTTTTTACCCAAGCTTTATCTACATAGCACCAATTAAAAGTACCAGACTGGTAGAACTAACCATATTGGATGTTTAACAGCCATACTTTTAGTACTATATTAATCTGGTCAGAGGGACTTAAAGGACAGTTTCTGCCCCTTGCCCTCCAAGGTCGACTAAGTTTCAGGGGACTATGGAACATCTCTCAAAACTTCCTGTACCTGTGGTGAGTCCTTTTGTTCAGGAAGGCAATTGAGACCTCACCAGATAGACTTGAACCAGTGTCCAGTCTACAAAGAGGAGGGTCAACTCAGAGGAAACAGTTCCTCCATGCTTCCCCACTGAAGCCAGCCATGGTTGAGCAGTAACTTTGAATTTTCTTTACATATATGGAACTGGTAAAAGAAAGGAGCCAGGGGCTCCTCCCAAGCCCGTGTGACCCCTGAGGAACAGATCCTCAAATGACCTTAAGTGTAAATATAAAGTGATTTATTTGGGTTAAATATGGTCTTAAATACCCAAAAGGAAAGAAAGAGTAAAGAGTAAAGTCATCAGTATACTTTAATATATTTCTTTAAGAGTTCAAGGGATTACACTTCTCAGACATTAGGCTTAAGTCCATATAAAAAGTTATTTAGACATTTATTTCTCATTGATGATTTTGTTCCTAACCAGAAAGTGTTGCTCAGATGTACGACTTCAAATCTTGGTCTGCAATACTGCAGTGCCCACCTGTAGCTAAGGGAGACAACCCGCTATTGTTTTTAAAATGATAGATTAATTTGTTGTCTCCCCATATCTAGAGGCCTCTTAGCAACATACTCTGTTCCAAAGGCCAAACATGTCAAAAGTATTTGGAAGCTCTTATCTAATCTTAAAAGGATTAAAAGGATTAGGGTTACCTCTTCAGAGGGGGGAAGGTTAGTGTAGGAAAAAGCCAGTTTAAAAAAAAAAGAAGAAGAAGAAAGAGCACATGAAGTTATCAGAAAAAAGTGGTGGGGAGATATGGGAGGCTTTGGAGGGGAGGGAGTAGGCACAGATTTGATCAAAACACCTTATATGCTTATATGCCTGTATGAAATTCTTAATAAATGATTTAAAAAAAAAAAAAAGAAAAAAAAAGAACAACTCCTTCCCGTGAGCTAACTTGCTGGGTCCACTCCAGTTTCAGCAGTTTTTAAATGGGTAGGAGACACCTAACTTAACCTTGAGCACAGGATGTCTGAGGATCAGTCATCACACCTCTAACAATTTCTAGTGATCTCAACAAGAGAACAAGATTCCCTATCGGGTGGTAAAATGGAAATGGTAGGGGTATAAACAAGATGAAGCTCCGAGTGTAACTACAACCAGTGAATATTAATGAGACCTCCATTTGTGCTCACAAAACGTATGGTTTCCTCTAGCACTGTAAGCTTTTTGTTTAACTCATGGCAAGCCAGATGGCATGTAAGTCATACCTAACAAGATGATACGTTAGTTCTTACTTCTATAATTATCAACAATTATGCATACAGCCTAGAAGGGTCCAACACAAAGCTCTGGCATTTGAGGAGACATTAGTAGTCTACATGAACAGAGGGTACAACCATACATAATGTATACTATCCGGGCCAAGACCAGAAAGTACTTCAACACAAATTATTATATATGGGTGTTTAAGAACTTTGATGTTTTGCTCTTGGCACTAAATTTAATCACACTGTTAAGGATGCATCATCTCTCCCATGTAATCTTTAAAGACTGGTCTTTAATATGCCCAGCACCCCCCAGCCTAACTCATGCTTTCAATTTGGAAATGTATTTTGGAAAAAGTTCTCTCCCACTCAATTCATGGCCATTTGACTTCTAAGTGATTCAGTTTCAAGATCATACCTACTTATATGGAATGAGTATTTATGCAGCCGAGGCAATGTGCTTTTGTTTTCCCCACTGTTTTGTTGATAATCACCCTGGTAAACATGAAGCCACAGTGGCCCCTGGGAAGTGAGATAAGACTAATCACATGCGGTGAAATGCTGACGTGCTGTTGCAGAATATTCAGCATTATGGCAGATGAGTCCATCTAAACTTTCAGATGGTGTGTCAACACTGATACATAATGTTGATGAATCACATGGTGTAACATTTTGTTCTTACAGTAGCAATGAACAGTAGACTTCAAGGGGATAATGTCAGCATGCTTATCATAGATTTTTGGTTAGCACCAGATGCTAAAAATCATTATACATGTAAAATGCTAAAATCATAAATGCAGACATTCTCACTGTTCTCAATATACCTGGTACACACATACTTCTGTGGTAGTGTTCATTCATTTATTTTTCCCATCAATCATTGGCCTATAATAATGTGAACTAAATAGAAATTTTACCTAAGCTTTTTCCTATATATTAAAAGTTTACCTTATGACTACATCTATATAATGCCTTGCAACAGAGAATATCTCAATGTGGCTATCTCATATCACTGTGGGGTCTTTGGTTTTTCAGTTTGTTGGGGTTTGGGGGGGGCACTTGTCTGCTTGTTTGTTTCAAGATTGGGTCTCACTATGTAGCCCTGACTGACCTGGAACTCACTATGTACACCAGGCTGGCCTTGAACTTATAGAGATCCACCTGCCTCTGCCTCCTGAGTGCTGGGATTAAAGGCATGTGTATCACCATGCCCAGTCACTGTGTTTTCTTAATGAATGCTAATTAGAGAGAAAATTGTGTTTCTAAAAAAAAAGATCTAAATTCATAGTAAATTAGTATTTGTTTTTCCATTCTTCAGTGAACATACATGTATTGAATTTCAACCGAATGCAAAGCATCACTCCAGAAGCCTGTACAGGACAGCAGTGGTGTCAGAATTTAAACTGCAACCTTCAAAACTTCCAAAGTAGAGGATGGAAAGATTAAAATAGATGAAAATCAAATAACAATAAAAATGAAGCTCAGCCAAAAAATAAATGAGCTGATGAATTGAATAGATGGATCTCAAAAAATAAATAAATAAATGTCCAAAAAAGTATTTGAAAAAGTGTTCATATTTTAAAACATCAGAGAAATGCAAACTGAAACTGTGTTGAGGTTCCCTCTCATCCTAGCTAGGACAACTATCTTGAAGAAACAAATAACAACAAATGCTGGTAAGAATGTGGGGAAAGAAGAGTCCTTATGTCTAATGGGAATGTAAATTTGTGAAGTCACTATGGAAATCAGAATGAGGTTCTTCAAAACCCTGAAAATAGAACTGCCAGCTATATCACTCCTGGACATATATTCTCAAAGACTCTAAGTCAGCATAGCACAGAGACACTTGCACATCCGTGTTTATTGCTGCCATGAAGTATAATCAGCCTAGATGTCCATCAACAGATGATTGGATAAAGAAACTGGGGTACATACATACAATGGAATTTTATTATGACATTCATGGGAAAGTGAACAAAACTGAAGATTATGTTAAAGAAAGTCAGACTCAGAATTTCTTATCTAGAATATACATGATGTATTTTCTATGTAGAATATATATGTCATGAAAGTAGAGGGGATGAGGAGAAGGGAAGAGGTTCAAAAGGAGGAGGGAGGGGGAAGAAGAGAGGAGTGAAATACTCATGATGAAAGCAGAAGAGAGAACAATTTAAGGGGAGGAAACAGGAGAGGGCAGCAGGGAGGGGTGAATGAAAGCAAAGTATAATAACATGTATGAATGAAAATGCTGCAATGAAGTCACTTTATCTGTATGCGAGCCAAAAGAATAACTTGAAAATGGATGGAAGAGGGGCTGGAGAGACAGCTCAGTAGGTGAAGTGCTTGCCACACAAGTATGAGGACCTGAGTTCAATCTCCAGAATCGACATAAAAAGCTGAGAGTGGTGGTGCAGACTGTAATCCCAGCTCAGCCAGTGAGAAATCCAGTCTCAAAAAACAAGGAAGATGGTGCCTGAGGAATGTCACCCAAGATTGACCCCTCGTCTTCACATGCACATATATGTGCACCTGTACACACCTGTACACATGCACTCACATGAACACACATACACAAATAGATGGAAGGCTATGTATTAACATAAGATTATATTCTTTTTTTCTTTTTTCTTTTTTTCTTTTTGGTCTTTTTGAGACAGGGTCTCCCTGTAGTCCCAACTGGCCTGGAACTCACTGTGTAGAGCAGGCTGGCCCTGAACTCACGGAGATCCACCAATGTCTGCTTCCTGAGTGCTGGGATTAAAGGTGTGTGCCACCACACCCAGCAAGACTATCTTCTTTTTATTTTATCTGTTTGAGTGTATTGCCTACATATATGTAAGTACACCCATGTTGTGCAATGCCCATGGAAGTCAGAAGGGGGTGTCAGATCCCCTGGAATTGGAATTAGTTGTTGGCTGCCATGTGTGTGCTGGGAACTGAACCTGACATCTCTACAAGACCAGCCACTGCTCTTAACCACTGAGACACCTCTCCAGCCCCAAGATTATATTTAGTACATAAGAAAATGCATTTGAATCTAGTTTTCATCCAGTTTACCTCATAGCCTTTATTCAAACCGCTTGATGAGCTTCCTTATCTACAAAATGAAGGAAAGAATAATACATTTCTTATGAGATTTGATGACAATATAAGAAAAATAGCACTCTAAGCACAATGCTTGGACTTAGCAATCACCCAGGAAATATCTATTGGTAGTAAATGCCCAATGAATGATACAAGCAAGATAGTAAGAAAAGGAAATGGAGTAGAGGTACCATAGAACAGAGCAGTCAAAGAAAACTTCAAGCATGAGACATGACTTCATTGAGACTCAAAAGATGGTTAGGATATGAATGAGCAAAGATGAGTAGTATTATATAGGCTGTTGGCATGATGTAATAGAGGAAGAATATATACATCATGTATGCTCAACTAATCTAAGTAGATCAGAAGGTGTGGATTAGAGTTTACCATGATGTAATACTATAAAAATAGAAGAAGACAAAGTAAGGATCCTTGAGTAAGAGGATAAATAATCCGCACTAACTCAGTAACAGGGAGTAAAGGGCCGTTGCTAATTTTGCATATTATTAAAAATATTCACACAAATTTATGGAATTTAACTAAAAAACAAAATCTAAGTGTACTGAGAGTGACTGATGATCTCAAAAGCCTGTTTAGATTCAACTCGTGTCTTTGCTACATCAAGTTCCATATAAGATAGATATACAGAATGCTGACTTTCAACTCAAAATGCAATGGTTAATCTATTTTTGCCTGGCATGCATTAAACATGTTTGGCCTCCTGAGGTCTGTAAGTACAGAAAGATGCAACAGTAAAAAGAAATTACTTAATGAGTCAATTGTCTTGAAAAAAATTATCTATAGTATTATAACACTCCAATTATAAGCCAACCATTCATCAAATCTCATTAATTAGATATGCATGTCAAGTTGTGTTTCTTAATACTTAACTCAGAATGATTTTAGGGCATACCAAAGATTCTTATGTATTTTATGTTTTCTTAGATGTTAACTTTTTTAAAATAATGGAAACTTTTTGCTTTAAAATTCCAGAATATTTAATAATTCAAATTCAACACAGCTTCTGTATACTTCAAGTTTTATAATACTTCTTATTTATGATAAACTGAAAAGTATAAACCGCATTAAAGTATAACATATATGTCCTACAGAATTCATACATGTATAAATGAATGTTTCTAGCCTGGTAGAAATTATTTTTTGATCCTATAATAAATTTTTAATAGTAAACATGGAGAGATTTCTTATAGATCAATTTAATACTACACTGCTATTTTTCTCCTTCAGGATAAAGACTATGGTTATCAGATAGAGTTCAGAACCATACCTAAAAATTGGTACAACAGAGTCTTGGTGGCACACACCTGTAATCCCAGCACTGGGGAGGCTGAAGTAGGAGGGTTGTGAGTTCAAGGCCAGCCTGACTCAAAAATAATAAAAATGAATTGGTATAAAATATATATAAATATAAAAGTAAGAAAACAGTTATTTTTTACCAATGAAATTATAGTCTCTTGCAGCTCAAAATTATAACACATATAATTAGCACTAGCCAGAAAAGAAACTGTAGAGGAAATATATCTTTTAATATTCATATCCCCACTCACATATTCACTTTCTGACAGAACAAAGCTGACTTTTAGAACACCCTGGAGTCCTGGTACTGAGAGCTTTGTGCTCAGAATCCATTTTCTCAAGTTCCTGTTAATTAACTGAACTCAGTCAAATGGACTAAATAATCATCCAGTTGAAATATATATTGAATAAAATTTGCATCTGGGAAAGCATGAGCACTGGAGGACCTGGATGTTAATGATCAGAACATTCAGCATTGTTCTGATATCTAATGATCATTGAGAAAACAAGTGAAAAATTGAAAAGACTGGGAGAGGCAGTGAATTTTAACCACGATTAGCATTGGGATCTTTAATGAGACTAAAATATTCGAAGGTAGCCTGGTAGGAAAAACACAAGTAGGGCCAGTGATCGTAATGGAGAAATGGCAGACCTGGAGCTTCAAGAGTAGCCCTTCTTACTGCATTTTCCTAAAACAGGTGCCCCTTTTAGGCACGTCCTGAAGCCTTCAACATTTCTCACCGCACTGGTTAAACAGAGCAACACCAATCTAAATTCTGTAGCTATAAGAATAACATTGCCGGGCGTGGTGGCAACATGCCTTTAATCCCAGCACTCGGGAGGCAGAGGCAGGTGGATCTCTGTGGGTTCAAGGCCAGCCTGGTCTACATAACGAGTTCCAGAACAGCTGAGGCTACAGGGAGACCCTGTCCTCAAAAAGACCAAAAAAAAAAAAAAAAAAAAAAAAAAAAAAAAAAAAGAATAACATTAACTAGGTTGGAGAGCTATCGCAGCCATTAAAGGCTCAGGTTCACAATCAAAAGAGTAAAACTTACCTGCTTAGCCCCACAGTCTTAGTATATGCCGTAGGTACTAGCATAACTAAGTGGAATACTGAAAATTTTATTCAGACTAGGATTTTTTTTTCAACTTTAAAAAACATTAATTGAGAATTTTATATATACGTATAAGGTGTTTTGATCAAATCCTCACCCACTCCCTCCCCTCCAAATCCTCCCCTATCTTCCCATCACTTTTCCCTGACAACTTCATGTACTCTTTCTTTCTTTTTTTTTTGTGGGGCTTTTTGCATCCCTGCCCCCTCTGAGTGTGTAACCCTAAAATCTTTTAGGGATTAGATAAAAGCTCCCAAATACTTTTGACATTTTTGGCCTTTGGAACAAAATTGCCTATAAAAAAAAAAAATTAAGGGATCAGTGAGATTGCTAGTAAAGGTACCTGCCGCCAAGTATGATGGCCTGAGTTTTATCTCCAGGTGGAAGGAGAGAACTGATTCCCACAGTCATCTGACCTCCACTTGTGCACACGCGCGAGCACGCGCGCACACACACACACACTATATATATATATGTAATAAAAAATTTAAATGTAAACAAAAAATCTATCAAACTAGCAATTTTACTTTGCCATGATAAATATGATATTCATTATTAGGTTGTGTGTCTTCACCTACTGAAAAATCAATAAATGATTCTTTTCAGAAGGGCCTCTTCTGTTATGCTAAGTAAGCTGGAAATCTAAGTTCCACGTGTAGTCTTCATGGTCATTATTGACTTTTGATTCAGCTCTGAATTATTTATTCTTTAGAGAATTTTCTTCCTGCTGTTGAGAATGAATGATTCTTCAAGTTCCTGACCCAGCTTTGATTCCGTTTCTCATTGCTTCTATGCTACTCAAAATTAATCCTCAAGCTATAGACTCAAAGATGTTTTCCCCAGCTCTGAAAATGTCAGCCAGTTTCACTTAAATGTGGGTAGACTTGTTTGAGGGCTGTTTGGAAGGAAAATCTTCCTAATACTCTCCATTAGAAAAGCATACACTCTTAGCCAGAAAAACATACACAGCCTGTTGAAGATGAGGAACAGTACAATGGTTCTGAGCTTAAACGATATTGAACTTGTACAGCAAATGTATCTGAGGGAAAACAGCCCTTCACTAAGACTAATAAAGGTCTACAGAAAGCTATAACCATAATTCTTTTGTCAATGGACCTTTATTAGTAATATCATTGGATGGTGTAATGAGCTAGCTATTCTTGTCACTGTGACTAAATACCTCACAGTAACAATTTAAGGAAGAAATTATTTATTTTACACACAGGTTCAGAGGGTTCTGTCCACAGTTACTTGGTTCCATGTACTTGGTCAAAGCTTTATGGTGGCAGAACTGTGTGATGGAGGAGGTTTCTCACCGCATGGATGACAGGAAGCAGAGAATGAAGACAGGACTGTGGACCAGGAATAATTTAAAATCATTCTCCTCTTTCCTCCAATGAAGCCAGACTTGCAACATTTCTAGAACCTCAGAAGCTCAGTGCCACCAGTTGGGGAGCAAGCACTCAACACATGAGCCCATAGAAGGCATTTCAGATTCAAGCCATAACTGCCAGACAACGGAGTATTAGAAACAAGACAGTGGTGCATCCAGTGAAGAGGTGGCTCTTTTAGGGTTTTCGAAGACACATTTATCTTGCTCTCAGAAAGTGTTAAGAGTAGTTCATCTTACAGACAGATGAAATTTTAAATATTTGCTCTTTGTGAAGAAATCTCTGTATACTCTCTAAAATTTTCTACTACATGAAACTTTTTACTTTTCATTTAGTTTTTCAAGTTAGTGTGCAAAGCAATGGATATCATTATAGCATTCTCACACATACTTGTTCCTCCTATTTGCTCCCTTTTTCTAGTCCCCTTATCCACCCACTGACCTCCCATCTTGCTGGTCCTCTATCCCACCCCATAGCTACCTTTCTGCCCTCATGTCACACAAATAACATTTGCCTTTCCATTTCTCTCCCTTTCTTTGCACTCTCTTAGGATCTGTTCCTCTCCTATTTTGTAGTCAAGTCACCTTTCTAGTGTCGTAACACACACACTCATGCACACACAGGCACTCAAATTAAAATACCTATGAAAGAAGCATTCAGCATTTGTCTTTCTGAGTCTGGCTTATTTCACTGAACATAATGATTTCATATTGTGTCTGTTTTCCTGCAAGTGTCATGATTTTTTTTCTTTGCAGCTAAATAAAATTCCCTTGTGTGTATATTCCCTTGTGCCATGCATTTTCTTATTTATCCATCTATTGTTTTTGATGGACATCTACGTGCAATCCATGCCTTAACTATAATAAATGGTGTGGCAATAAACACAAATATCTCTGTGGTAGGACTTGTAGTTCTTTGGGTGGAATAGCTGGGCCATACAATTACATGATATTTTTGAGTTGTGCAGAGGGAAAAAACTTTTTTCAAGGGGAAAAAAATCATGAGTACTAGTCATCAGAATATGACTATCAATGTAAGAGAAAAATGAAATAATTAACATTTCATACAAAATTGCTTTTAAAATACATCTGAAATGAAAGAGATAAGTGAAGCCTAAAGCTTTCACATCAAGGTGGCCATCCAGCTTCTGTTTCATTCATTTTCTCTTCAGGACGAAGGAAAGAAGAAAACTAGAAAAGTGACCCAAAGAACCATTTAGGCTACAAACCCTGAGGTGAAAGGCGTTTTCTATCACAGATCTGTATTGAAATTGAAAATAGGCTCCAGAAATCAATGCTTGCTTTCTTAAAAAGCAGACGCGTGGTGGCGCACGCCTGTAGTCCCAGCACTTGGGAGGCACAGGCAGGTGTATCTCTGTGAGTTCAAGGCCAGCCTGGTCTACATAATGAGTTCTAGGACAGCTGGGGCTACAGGGAGACCCTGCTTCAAAAAGACCAAAAAAAAAAAAAAAATGTAAGTAGATGAAAAGGTTCTTGAGGCTGAGCCCAGGAATCCAGCCCCTCAGCAGAGCAGCCTCATTTTGGAGAGCACCACAGATGTCAGTCCACCCCTTCTCAGCTGAATGGGTTTTGCAGTGACTTAGAGCAAAAATTACCAAAAATCAGGAAACAAGAGGCAGGAAGAAATTATGCAGGGATTTCCAAGCAGCTTCACATAATCAAAATACATTGATGCTTGTCTCAAGAGCAATGGTAGCTAAAGTCAGTAGAAGTTTTACTACACAAAGGTTAACTCCTTTATATAACTTCACAAATTTCATAAGTATAAGACAAAGACAGCTTCTTATCACTCACATGAACACTGATAAGCTGATACCCAGGTTAATATTAAAAATACCTATTAGGGCTGGTATACAAGCATACATTTTTTCTTAGAGAGGTATAATTAACACAAACTGAATAACTCAAATCTTATCTATTTAGTCCTGTAACTTTTTATAAATATAACTTTCTAACATTGTAGCTAACACCAATATCAGGATAAAAAAAACTATCGTCTTAAAAGAAAGACTGAGACTCGAACACAGGTCCTCTGCAAGATCAGCCAGTACTCAACCACTAAGCCATCTCTCCAGATGGGTTTGATTCCCAGGACCCGCAGGGCAGCTACCAATCATCCTTAATTCCAGTTCCAGGGGAATCCAAAGCCCTCTTCTGACCTCCTCAGTATTACATGATACGGGTGCACTCACATACAAGCAGACAATACACTTAAACACATAAAATAAAAATAATAAAATATTTTTAAAAAAGAAAAATTGAGTTCATTTGCAAAGCTAAAGCATCCACAATGAAAAGAAAAACATTTTAATTATGCAAGTATAAAAATAATTATTGTGTGCATGTCTTTGATTGGTGCTGAATTAGCAGAACCAGAGCTGGAAAGTTGGTTAGTGAAGTCAGAAGCATGGTGGAAAAGTGATCAAGTTCAGAATTCTTTTTATCCTCCCTTAGACAGTTTTTGGCATTTTTTTTAAAAAAGCTGAGGTTGACTGTGGACCGATGATGACAAGATGGGAATTTGCTGGAGCTGCTCACTAGGCTACCTTTACAATCAAAGCTTTTATTGTTTTCTGTTTGTTAAAAAAATTTTAATGTTATTAGTTTATTATTACTGTGTGTCCCTTATGTGTATGTATGCATACCTCAGTGTGTGTGTGTGTGTGTGTGTGTGTGTGTGTGTGTGTGTGTGTGTGTGTGTGTAGGTCAGACGGCAGCTTTGTGAAGATGGTTCTCTCTTTCTACCTTTATGTGTGAACCCAGGGATCAAACTCAGGTTTTAGGCTTGTACATCAAGTGTTTTTATGCCCTGAGCCATCTCACTAGCCTATCAACATTTTTTTTTAACTGAGATTTTTAGTGGCAAAGAATTTTGAGAGAAGCAATTTGATGGTAATACTAGTGGGACCAGGATCTGAATGTCCTGAATTTTAGGCAATAAGTTCAAGAAAATGCAGATATTCCAGCTGAAGCTGGGTGTGTGGATTGACTACACACTAAGAGAAAGCTGAATTCTCATCCATTGCTTGAACGTATTGCCACCAATGGAACAATGGATTTTGGAGAATACCAGATCTTTCAAATGAAAATAAAAACACAGTTTCAAAGATGAGTCATAGTTGAAGGGTCATTATCTTTGTATTTTTGTAGGCATATTTCTTGAAATTACTTTAGAAGCTGTTTAAGTTACCAATGACTGAATCACCTCAAGTAAAGAGGGAAAGCAAACTTTTAAATTCCTAGAAACTCAGTTTTGAAATGAGTATTTCAATCTTAGAACATCCTTATACATTGGGAACCCGAACACACTATAAACATGAGTCCACAGAGTTTACCTCCTCTTTTTCATGAAATTTTTGACATCAAAGTAAAATCTACTAGCTGGGGGTGTAGCTCTGTGAGAGAGCATGTGCTTAGCATGTATAAGCCGCCAGGTGCATTTCCTAGAACAATAACAAAGAAGTAAAAGCTAATATGGTTGATAGAAAACAAGGAAAAAGATTCTAATGACATATATATTTTATATGGAATGACAGGATGCACCACCTGCATGCTCTCCCTACTGGCCTGGCACTCAGTGCTCCCAGCAACATCTCTGTAGTTCCTTAGTTACACATTCCTAATCTCCTAGCTGCTTGTCTTTCAAACTTTTAACAGCTCTTTTTCCCATCTTCACCAGGACCTGATACTCTTCACTCCTGTTTTCTTTAGAAGAGGAAGTCCCCCATTAATCCTCTTTCTCCTTGTATCCCTCCCCCTAATCTCCCCAGCCTCTGATAACCATCATCCCATTCCAACTTCTTTTGAGATAAACCAACTAGTTCAGATTTTCCTTATGAGGGAGATCATGTGTATTTCTGCCTCTGCTTATGTCAGTTAACATGGTAATCTGTTCCATCCTTGCTCTCCTGAATGGTGGGATTTCATTCTTTCCTACAGTGAGTAGTAGTCCATCTTGTATATATATACCACACCTTCTACAATCAACAGTTGATGGTCACCGAGGCTGATTCCATATCTTGACTATATGAGCACTGCTGTAATTAACTTGGAAATTCTAGTGTATCTTCAACATACTTATTTCCATTTGATGCAAAGCTAGCAATAGGAATGCTATATCAGAAAGTACTTCCAGTTCTCATTAAAAAAAAAAATGCTATACTTCTTTCCATAGAGGCAGTGTGCTGGATAACTTTAGTTGTCAACTTGACATACCTGGTTAGAGGGAACCTCAGTTGAGGAATTATCTCCACTAAATTGGCCTATGGCCATGTCTATGGGGTATTTTCTTGATTATCAAGTGAAATGGGAGGACCAAACCCACAATGAGCTGTGCCACCCCTAGGTAGGTGGTCCTATATTGTATAAGAAGGCAGACTGAGCACAGGCCAGGGGAGCAAACCAGTAAGCAGCCATCCTCCATGGTCTGTCCTCCAGGTTCCTGCTCTGAGTTCCTGCTCTGGCTTCCTTTAATGATGGGTGTGCTCGTAAGTCAAAGAAACCCTTTTCTTCCCAAGTTGGTTTTGGTCAGAATGTTTTATCACAGCAAATGAAACCTACCTAGAACAGGCAATACCACTTTAGTGTGGTAGGAAACAATAGGGTGACTATAGATAACAGTTTTGCACATTATATCTCAAAAAGGTAGAAGAAGGATGCTGTGGGAATGACAAAAGACTGATTAAACATAGGTACGTTTGACCTGACAAAGTTACATAATATATACACATACACATCACATTATACCATTATTACATGCCATGTTTATATTTTTATTTACCAGTTAAAACAAGATTAATTTAAAAAAAGCATAATAATAAAACAGATAATAAATATAAGAATTTTTAGATAGGGTCTCACTATGTAGCCCTAGCCAAAACTCACTATGTAGACCAAGCTGGTCTCAAACTCACTGTGATCTACCTGCCTCCTAAGAATTAGGATTAAAATTATATACCACCGTGCTCAGATTATAATAATACTTCAATAATAAAACAACATACTTCCCTATGGCTTTGTCAAAACACTTATCATTCCTCCCTCCTTATTCTTCTGTATTACCCCCACTCCTCCCTTTCCAGTTAAACCCCTCCATTTTTCCAATTTTTTCTTGATAGTACCTGTGTCCTACTCTCTCCCTCTCTAGGGCTCCCTCTCCCCATTCACCTATGGTTCCTTTCTACTTTTCTGGCTTCTACAATTACTTTAGGTTATACACTCACACCTCAATATCTCAAGCTAGGATCCAGAAATAAGAGAGAACATGCAACATTTGTCTTTCTGGGTCTGAGTTACCTCACTCAGTATAATATTTTCCAGTTCTATCCATTTACCTGCAAATTTAAATAGAATTCCACTGTGTATTTGTACTACATTTTCATTATTCATTAATCAGTTGAAAGACATTTAGGTTGTTTCTATTTCCTGTCTATTGTGAAAAGAGAAGCAGTGAACGTGGCTGAGCAAGTATCTCTGTGGCAGGATATCTAGTCCTTTGGGGATATGCCAAGGACTGCTGTAGGTGGGTCATATGCTAGTTCCACTTTGATCTCTGAGAATCCACACTGATTTCCAGGGTGGATACACCACTTAATCCCAAAAGCATGGAATGAGTGCTCACTTTTCCCTACATTCTCAGCAGCATTTATTGTTAATTGTTTTCAGTGACTATAGGGTACCCATACCCAACTGATACATCTACAACATAGCCCCTATTCCTAAAGTTCAGGGACCATCACAGAAGAGGAGGTAGAAAGATTGTAAGAGCCAAAGGACCAGGACATATGCTAGTAGATAGTGTTTTCTAGACATGACAGGGAAGCTGCACCCATGAAATTTCAACAATACAAATTGCCTTAAACAAAATCTCAATAATGACAACACCAGTTGATATGCCAACATGGATAAAGGAAATTCCAGAAGGTCCCATCTCTACAAGAAAAACTACAGGCAATCAATGGCTTCTGAGAAAGAAAATAGCCATTTTCTCCAGGAAAAAGTTCCCTGACAGGTTTATCCAAATCCAAATGGTCAGCCATAAACACATGTATGTAAGAAAAACATTAAATGGACTCAGTAGGCTCTATATACATAAATGTGTGTTTGTGTGTGTGTGTTTGTGTAAAATAATAATAGTTAACGAAAAGATCACAAAATTGAGAGGGAGTGGGAGGGATGTGGGAGGAGTTGAAGTGTGAAGAGGGAGGGATGAGAATGATATAAATACATTATTCGTGTGTGAAATTATCAAAACATTAAAAAATTAAAATTAAATTAGCCAGGCGTGGCTGCTCCCACCTTTAATACCAGCACTCAGGAGGCAGAGGCAGGCAGATCTCTGTGAGTTCAAGGCCAGCCTGGTCTACATAGTGAGTTTCAGGACAGCTGGAGCTACAGGGAGACCCTGCCTCAAAAAGACCAAATAAATAAATACCCAGCTTCTCATTCCCATTCATGTTTCCTTCTTTTTCTCCAGTTATCTGGAAATATCTGAACACCTAAACTCAGTAACCTCCTCCGTGAATGCCTAATGACTTCAAGCATTCCTGTGTCCTCTCTCCTCCATCATCAGTCTTTCCTTGTATACATTATTGTATTTTTCATATCCACACTCCAACACTGTTACTATTCACTGTCCCCCCAAAAGCATTTTCCCTCCAGTTTTTCTACCACCTACAGTCAAATTTCTTCACTTTATCTAAAAGTGAAAGTATATTTTAAAGTAGATTTTATAATATACCTAAAAGATATAGTCAGCATCTCCAATTTTCTCCTCTCTCTTAAATATCTTCCTAAAATGGCTCCTTTCAATATTGCTAATAATTAAGAAGTCAAACCTACACATCATTTCCCGATCCCTGTGTTACTTTACAGAACTACAGCATATGGCACAGGTGATACTCAGTCCCTTGAAATACCTCATACCCACCCCTGGTTTCACCTACTTCATTCCATACTTTCTCCAGCTTCTGCAGATTCCTTCTCTCTGACCTCTTAGCCTCAGGACACCTCTTTCCTGTCTACACTCAATTTCTTGGTAATGGCCCTGAATGCGATTCATACCTGGGAACTCCCAAATATTTATCTCTATCCCAAACCTCTTTCCAGATTTTTATATACAACTATTTACATAATGTCTTCATCTTACATTCAATAGGACCAGTGCTGAAAAGCAGCCTCAACTCTTACTCTCCATCCCACTCCCAAACCACAATCTCTATTGATGCAGACTACATCTGACTATATCAAAACGTGGCATCATTCTTGATGCCTCCTTTTCTTTTATAATCAAGACTCAACCTGACATCCTCTTCTGACAGCTGAAGATCTGGACCCAAAGAAGCTAAGTGATTTTCACATATTTCCTCAGCTAGCAAGTGACTGCCAAAACTCAGATCTGGCTCTCTCCAGCACTGAAGCCTATGCCAAATACTGAACAACTCACTTTCATCTAGCTTGGATACTGCCTTAAAAATGGGTTATTAGCGAACCATAAACACGGGAAAGAAACACTTATCCCATAGCTATATATTGAAGATTCTTATTATCTGAGGCATTGAGTTGAAACTCTAAACTCATATAGTATCTATGATATATTACATTTTCACAGCTAGAAAAATATTTTTATCTTTTTTGAGACAGAGTCTCATTTATCTCAGGCTGGCATCAAACTTGCTGTGTTGCCAAGAATAACCCATTCCTGCCTCTACCTAACCAGTGCTAGAATTACAGTGTGTGCCGCCACACTTGATTCATGCAGGACTAGTGAACAAACCCAGGACTTCATGTATGCTAGGCAAGCGCTACCTAGAGAGCTACCTACTAGCCCTGGCATTGGACAATTTATCAGAGATTTAGTAGAAGTACAAAACCATCTGCGTCACACTGTGTAGATTCCAACTGCAGATTTTCCAGTGCTCTTACCAGAAGTGAGTGCCAGAGACTTCCTAAAATCATCCTTACTCTGACCCATTTAGCAAGTGCCAGCAAATTTATGAGGTTTCAAGAAGACTCTGATGACCCTATTCCATTCCTCTGTGAATCGCAAAGTCAGGATTACTAGATTGTCTCAAAGATGTTATCTGTCTAAACTGTTTTAATTCTTTGCCCCAAATGTTTTTGTTGCACAATCTCTACATGATGTCAGGACCTATCTTTTTAAGGGAAAAAAAGACTTGAAAAAGTCACTAAGTTCACTTAGTGTAAACATTGTTTACAAGCATTATAATGGGTCCATTCCTTAGCAGAAACTATTTTCAGAGCATTTGGTGGCCTCTCTAATGTTTTTGTAGCATTTTATTTTTAAATTTCAATATTATCCTCTGTGATCCTTTAGGCCTACAGGAGACAGTTGCCTACATGTTTTATGAAAAGCAATGAGATATTGGGAGAACACACATTTTGATTGAGAAAATTATCTCAAATATGTTAGGATGTACTTATCAAGCATTAAGCATGTAGGTAGTCAGAACTCTTAAAATGTGTGACCATCCAGAGGGATTCAAAGGACACTTTTTGCTCCTTGCCTTCCTGGGTCGATTAGTTCCCAGGGACTATGAGCATCTCGCAAAATGTCCTGTAATGGTGGTGGGTCATCTGGCCTCTTGATCAAGGAAGCCGAGGAGACCCCACCAGATGGACTTGAGCCAGTGTCCAGTCTATAAAGAGGAGGGTCAACACGGAGGACTCATTTCCTCCATGCTTCCAAGAGAAGCCAACAATGGTTGAGCAGGACCTTTGACTTATCTTCACGTGGAGGGAGCTGGTAAAAGAAAGGAGCCAGGGGCTCCTCCCAA
>NW_008340940.1:2730274-2736670 GCF_000622305.1 Nannospalax galili | reverse complement strand
AAAAAAAAAAAGTTGTGCTGTAAAGTATTCCTTGAGAAATGTTTATAATTCTATGAGAATGTAAATTGTTTCACAGTAATTGTTTTTCAGTTAGAATATTCTAACTTAATTGCAGTGCAGTCTCTTTAATTTCTTGTTCATTAATTTTTAACTAACTTCATAAAAGAATAAGAATAAAAAAAATGTGTGACCATCATAAATCAACTTCCTTATTTGGAAAAAAAGATGCTAATAGAAAAGGGCAATTATTATCCCCACTGAGTAAAGGGATATACAAAATGCTTCTAAGGCAGTACACATTTTGAAAAATCTATGTGTTAGGCACACAGTTCATCAGTATCTAATACTGCATACTAGGTTCTTAGAATACTCACTCTCCTGGGGAAGGCCTTTGTTATGGGTCAGGAGCACTTGGGTTTTAAGATCTCTTACAGCACCATGTATCAACACGAGACCATACTGAGTTAGCTAACATGCAGCAGCTGCCTACCAGGGAATGATTCTGGAACAGCACCTAGACTGCTGAGCCAGGCTTGTGTTTATTCTGAAGCATCAGTATAACTTGCAAAGGACCTTTTCTCTAAGTGGAACCATATGATTAATTTAGGCCCATATGATGTGAATAGACATGATACAATATATCACTTCCAGAACAAAATATTTAAGCAATCACTGTTTTCTCCACACTCTGTTGAGCTAGGGTTTCCATGGTGACTTGGAATTCCACAAGTGGAATATTATAACATTAAAAACTAAACGTGGCCTAGATGCCTGAGATTGGGAAGAGAATTGTCCAGAACCCTTCCGATGACAAGCGTGTGTGTGTGTGTGTGTGTGTGTGTGTGTGTACGTGGAGCCAGACATTCAAGCAAAAACACCAACATCAATCTCTGGCCCCTGCATGCATGTACACCTTCCCACACACATGCACACAACCACATGAACATATATGTACGCCAAAATAAAGGCGAGAGAGAGAAAGAGAGAGAGCTCTGCCAATGTTTCATTCTTTTATTCTTAGTCATAAGGCTGCAACATCTCACCAGCAGCTGTGTCCTTCACAATCCTCATCCCACTGCAGATAGGTAAGCCATACAAGTAGTTCAGATCAAAGGAATTCTGAATAGTAGTAACCAGCAGCATGTCCCCTCCAGGCAAAGCTTATGAAAAGCCCCAGAGGAACACAGCACAGATTTTCATCCTGTGCCTCAATTAAAATGGAAAACTAGTGCTGAGATGACAGTGTCAAAATGGATGCCAAAACATTGCTTAAAGCAAGTTTTCCTGGCACGCTTCCAGGTATGCAGAAAATATTTTATAGACGCTAACAAACTGAGGTTCTAGGTTGCTTTATCCCTGAAGCATAGTCCATATCAGCCTGACTAAAAAAACTATTTCCAAATTCTTCTTTTCTTTCTCAACTCTTGACACAAAGCATAGTATATAGAGCTGGAGAGATGGCTCGGCAGTTAAGAGCACTAGCTGTTCTTGCAGAGGACCTGGGTTTGGTTCCCAGCACCCACATGGATGTTATCAATCCATAACTCAGATTCCAGGGACCTGACTCCCTCTTCTGATCTCTGCAGGCATTGCATGGATGTGATGCACTTACATGTAAGCAAAACACTCATACATATGCAATCTATGGCTCTGCATGCATGAGCACCCGTGCACACATGTGCATACAACAATATACATATAAAATACATAAAACAAAAATAAATAAATAAATTTAAATGGAAAGTGTAGTATAAAATATTCAGTCCTTTAAAGAGCTGCATCACAAACTATTGTTAAAATCCATTAACATGGAGGGAGGAGAACAAATTCAAAGTATAATGGAACATAGACATGAAACGCTGTAATGAACCCCATTATCTCATATAAGAGTTTAAAAACTGATTTGAAAAGAAATAATAAACAAATCCAGTAGCAGGATATAAATAAGAGGATTGGATGTACTTTTTTATCAGTCTCACTGAAGAAGTCTAAATGACAATTGTTCATTTGAGACAAGACATACAGGAAGCACCAAAACTTCTTTTTCCAGTAAGCATGTGTGTGTGTGTGTGTGTGTGTGTGTGTTAACAAAAAAGGATCTCAGATTTACATATTAGAACAAAGCACTCAGTGACAAAAAGAATTGCACATAAGGCAGAATCTTATTAACTATAACTATGACTAATAACACAGGGGTAATGCTAGCATAACTCCAGCCAGCATCTAAAACTGTTGGTCTGTTCCGTAAGTGTTTCGCTGTGTGAGTTCATGCTAATACATTTCACTTAGCTGGACGAGCCAGTATGTTCAGCATTCAAGACATTGTGTTCTGCACTGCTTCAGTTAAAATGAAATGACTGTAGTAGAAGCACACAGTTAGGTTTCCCATGACAACCAAAAAACATTTGCATGCCCCCTTGGTCTCCATGTAGTCCTAAAGACAGGCAACCCCTATTTAAAACAGCTCTTAGGTCAAATGAAAATCTATGACATATACTCTGAGACACCTAAGATGTCAGTTTCCAGCTCAGCACCTTCCCACAACATAAATTCCTAAAGATTTAACTGAATGTCTTGTTCAGTTTCTTTATTTCAAGAGTTCCAAATGGCCTGTGGTCCTGGTCTGTTCCCACACCCTTCCCCATTTGGAACTCTTGAAATAAAGAAACACATTTTTTTGTTGTTGTTAAATTCTAGGAAGATGGACTCTTGACAAAACGAGTACAAACAAAATATTCAGCAGAAGAGTGTCGGTGTTCTTGACTGAACCAGATGTTTCTGACCATCCTCCTTCACACCTCTGTTATGTCAGAACAGAACAAGTTGTTCCAACTCTCTCACTTGACTCTCACATTCTAGGTAACAAAATGCTCACAACATCACCTGGCTCTGCAGGAATTATGCAGAAAGCCTCTTGCTAGCAGCTTCATCAAGTATTTTCTCTTTACATAATTTTTTTCATACATTATGCTCAACAATCATTAAACTAATACATACCTTTTGTATGCTATATAATTTCAGTATTTGCTGGAACTATTTTAATTAACTCTTTGATTCATTTGTGCTCTCCCTCAGCATTATTTTGAATATAGACTTCTCTATTTCTGTTGCTGGAGATCAGTATAATTCATCATTATGAATAGGAATGCATCACTTGAGTCTCTGAACTTACCTATTCAGACTATAGTACAGTATGTACTATTTTCTCATCATATATGGTAATTAAGACTGAGGATATAGCTCAGTTGCATAGCACTTGTCTGGCATGCCAAAGACCCTAGGTTCAATCCTCAGTACTAGGGGAAAAAAAGGAAAGAAAATAAAAGAAAAAAAGATAACAGTTACTCTTGGGGAAGTTGGTGACTTTACCTCCATATGTAACCAGGGTTTTGAGCCAGGCTTGGTGGCACAGATCCATAATCCCAGGTAATCCTAGCTACTACGGAAGCTAAAGCAGCAGGATTGAAAGTTTAAGATGAACCTGAGCAATATAAAGAGACATTGTCTCAAAACATGAATGAATGAATCAGTCAATCAAAGAGAGGGCTGAGGATATACTCAGTTGTAGAACACTTGCCTTGCATGTATGAGGCTCTGGATTTCGTCTCCAGGATTTCAAAACAACAAGAAAATAATCTGTTTCTTCCAAATGGGCTTCAGGACAAAGCCTAAGTTTCTTAGTTTTGCAAAAGACCTTTTGCAGGCTTCATTATCAATGTTATTAACATCCTCTGGTCTCATTAAACTCATTAGATTTTTAAAATTTGCCCCTTAACAAATTAGAATGTTTGGTGACTTTACATATGCCACATACTATAATTACAATGTCTTCTCCAATTTTGTTTTTTTAAATTTTTTTATTTAATAACCACATGATTAGAAGAAACATTTCATTCCAGCTTTAACATATTCAGTATGAATTCCAGAGCCAGGATACATCTCTTTCAAAAGTGGCTATACATTTCTAGGTTCACAGTTGAATTAATATAGTTATGCAATATTGAACTTGGTATAAACCCTGTAAGACATGATTTTTTACCCTTTAAGGGAGATCTCCTTTTCATTTTAAAATATGCTGTTTCCTACATTTTTAATGCTACTAACACATGTTTGCACATGTGTCTTTAAACTCTATCTGATTATTAGTAGTCACAGTCGGTTACACTCATATTCTTAGTACCTGAGTATGGATATAAAGTCATCAGGTAGATTTCACTGGTAATGTTTATTACCTCTACTATTTAACATCAAGTACATTTTTATGCTTCCTCCTCAAATACGTCTTTTTTAAATTTTTTGATTTTTTGTGTATATATCATACAGAACATCCCACACAATCTTATTCATCTATATACCCACTTCTAAATGGCACCCTCCCATAGCCTACACACACACACACACACACACACACACACACACACACACACACACACACTGGAGCCCATATACTCTGTCATCCCTGTTACTGTCCATTGTGTTGTCGACACCCCAGCTATTCCCCGGTGCTTGTCCGTCTGCTGAATCTAGTCAACCTATCTAGATATCCTTGTTTTAGGAAGATCAGTTCCTCATCTAGCAGAAATCAGTTGTCAATATTCCTTTAGATAAGATTGGGATCTGCTGTTCACCATCCCAGTTCTATGCTGGGTTACTGTCTGGGAGTCTTTTGGGCCACCCTGGCCAATAACTCAAGGTATCTCTTGGTTGGCATTGTTTCTTGTTATGTAGCCTTTAACTATACATAAGTCTTCTCCAATTTCTTTACTAAAAATTTCAATTTCCTCATCATTTGCTTTTGACGAGATCAGGAATTCTTAGAGCTTGTGCCTATATAGTTCTCCTCACCCTGAGATGAAGGTTTTCACAAAATTACCTGTAATTGGAAGTTTAATAAATGCTTTTTGATGTGTATAATGGTATGGAAATAAACCCTATGTGATCCAGGGGAAAAAAAGTTAAAATCAATTGCTCTGTTGGTCCTTTAAGAGCTAACTCCAATTATTCTTTCTTTTTGGATTCATCCTTGCTCTAGATGAGCTATTCAAAAACACACCTCTTTTCTTTGTAAGAGACATTCTCCATTTTTCTCCCCTATTCATTGGAAATGAATCATGAAGTCCTGCCTAGATTCCAGAATTGAGGAAGTAGCATTCACCTGTTTCAGGAAGGATTACCAAGGAACTTACAGTCATGCTGGACAACCCATGCTAAAGGCTTCCAGGATCTCCCCCCATAGAAACAGTTATTCTTTTCTTTATGGTTTGTATTGCAACTCTCAACACACCGCATAACAGTTGAATGTGAATAGTCAAACAATAAATTTCTATTTTGCAATTCCCCTATCTTTTTTATTTTTTATTTCCTCTATATGGGTGTATTGCCTGGATGGGTATAAGTGTACTCATGTCATGCATTGCCCGTGGAGGTCAGAAGAGGGTGTCAGATTCCCCTGGAACTGGAGTTACAGATGGCTGTTAGTCACCATGTGGGTGCTGGGAATCGAACCTGGGTCTGCAAGAACAGCCAGTGCTCTTGACCACTGAGCCATCTCTCCAGCCCCCACAATTTCCACATTTAAATACCAGAAATTCCAAAATCAGATGCCTCAGTAAATGCTATAGGAATAGCCAGCTATTTGTTTGCAAAAGATAGATGTAATTGTCTTGTTCTTTATATACAATGAATTCTAAGTGGATTAAAGGTCTTACATTTTTATTTAAATGATAGCAATGATCTGAGTGTGGAGGCGCATACCTGTAAGTCCAGTACAAGTGAGAATGAGTCAGGAAAATCATGAGTTTGAGGGCAGCCTTACCAGCACAGTGAGTTCACAGACAGCTTGTGCTCCATAACAAGACTCAAAATATAAACAAAACTACAAATGCATCACAGAAAAATGTAAATGAGAATGTTTTTGGTGTAAAAAGGCCTTTGAAAGAGTGACACACAACCTCATATGGGGGAGAAACTGATAAATTTAACTTCTTCAAAAGTTTAATATTCTTAAAAAATTGAATTTAAAGGGAAAGAAGGAGCTCAAGAGAGGTAGGACCATAGGAGAAGGGCATTAGTAAGGGAGAAAGGGGGGAAATGGGGGCACCTTAAGCAGAAAAACCAGGATGGAGGGTGAGACAATGCGAGAGATAAACAATGCCTAGCTAGTTTTGAAAACCAGAGGGAACCATATTACTCCTACAACCTACTGACAAATTATACATAGCAGACCAAGAAATATATGTCTAGATAAAGTTTATCTGAGAACAACTGGTCTTTGCCCAAGATTTATCTACATGACACACAGTAATTAAAAGGACCAGGCTGGTGGAACTAACCTTCTTGGATGTTTAACAGACATACTTTGAGGCCTATAATAATTTGGTCAGAGGGACATAAAGG
>NW_008340940.1:2729881-2730191 GCF_000622305.1 Nannospalax galili | reverse complement strand
TGAACCAGTATCCAGTCTACAAAGAGGAGGGTCAACACAGAGGAATCTTTTCCTCCATGCTTCCAAGCAAAGCCAACCATAGTTGAGCAGGACCTTTGACTTATCTTCATATAGGCGGAATTGGTAAAAGAAAGGTGCCAGGGGCCCCTCCCAAGCCCGTGGGACCCCTGAGGAACAGATCCTCAAACAACCTTAGGAGTAAAAATAAATCGGTTTATCTGGTCCAACTGTATGGCCTTAAACACCCAAAAGGAAAGTATAACCAAAGATTAAAGGGGCCAATATAATTTCATAAGAGTCCATATGTATA
>NW_008340940.1:2718901-2729101 GCF_000622305.1 Nannospalax galili | reverse complement strand
AAACAGATGCATCTTAGCTCTGGAAATTGTTATTGAATATGTCAATGCTGTTGTCATGAAATGCTTCTTCTGATTATATGGTTATTAAAAAAATAATTTAATTTTTTGAATTTAAAAATCTTTTTAAAAAGAAACATGATAGGCAAAACAGGGAAATATTAATAATGTAATGAGAGACAAGATTTATCCCAATACAGAAAGTTTTTTTTAATTATTTTATTTTTATTTTATGTGTATGTGTGTGTTGCCTGCAGGTAGGTCAGTGCACCCGTATTGTGCAATGCCTGCGGAGGTCGGAAGAGGCGGTCGGATCCGCTGGGACTGGAGTTACAGACAGTTATTAGCTGCCATATGGGTGCTGGGATTCAAATCTGGGTCTTCTGCAAGAACAGCCAGCATTCTTAACCACTGAGCCATCTCTCCAGCCCCAGAAACAGTTCTTATAAGAAAAAGTGAGAATAAAGATGAGTAAAGAGACCTCCAAGAAGACAGAGCAAGTATTCCAATGTCTCTTTCACTAAAAACAAGTTAAAAAGTAATTGTAAACATAAATCTGTTTTTTTGTTGTTGTTGTTTGGTTTTTTTGGTCTTGTCGAGACAGGGTCTCCCTTTAGCCCCAGCTGTCCTGGAACTCACTATGTAGACCAGGCTGGCCTTGAACTCACAGAGATCCACCTGCCTCTGCCTCCCAAGTGCTGGGATTAAAGGCATGCACCACCACGCCCAGCCCTAAATCTGTATTTTAAAATACAAGAAAATATTCAGTGTGCTATAAATATGATGATATCCTAGATAGGAGTTACAATTTATTTGTAAGTAACAGATCCAAAATAATAGAACCTAACTGAATGAAGATAAGTGACAGACAGATAAGACAGATTTCTCTCACACATAAAAGCCTATAGGTAAAGTTCAGGACAGGTGTGATTACCCTAGCACAAACTTCCTCTTAAACCCAGACTCCTAGTTCAGCACTCTGCCATCCGTTCCTGGTGGATGGCTGCCATCCTCTCGTCACCAGATCTCAACCTTCACATCTACATTCCAGAATGTGACCAAATGAGCTATTGGTGGAGGAGACCTGCTGGAAGCCACCACATGCACTTCTGCTTCCATCTCATTGCAGAACTTCACATGGCAATATGTAGGCAGCAGAATTAGGAGAATATAGGCTTCATTCTATGTGTTCCCATACTCAGCTAAAAACTGAAGCTTTGTTACTATGAGAAGAATGGATATTTGCAAACATCAGCAACCTCTACTGTCACTAAAACTCAAAAACCAGATAGAAGCAGCTAGCTTTAAGGGAAAACTTAGCCAGGCCATTTTGAAGTTTAGAATGGATAAACCAGGGGATGGGGTTATTGGCATCAGCCACAGTAATGTCCACTTCTATAGAAAACGTCTATGTGCTCTCACCATGAAGATTTGGAGCTGCTCCTATTCTTGACCTGTGTTTAGTTGATCATTTATCCCTTAGATTATAGGATGTATTCCAATATCAGTTCTTTTCTTTCTCTTACATTAGCCAATGGGTTTCTACTATTTACAACAATAACAGCAACCAATGTATCACGAGGTGCTTAGTCCAAACTTTCCATACAGTCAACTTCATGTGAGCATGAACATACACAAGCACAAATACACGGAATCACACAAAATAAACAGAGTTTGGGTTGTGTAGTTTGTCAACATCCAACTCCTTCAGCAACCACAAAAAAAGGGAGGGAACAGATTTCTCCCTTCTAAAATTCTAGGAATGTAATCTTTTTTTAGAATAAAGGCCAAATTTCTTATCCCAGTATAGAAATCTCTCCTCAGTCTGTCTTCTGCATTGATCCTCATCCTCATCTACTCATCTGTCCTTAGCACAATTATTTTTCTATAGTATACCATGTACCAGGCATTTTTGTAAGAGTAAGGTATATAGTCATAGGCAGTATTCAAAACATCTAGCAGCTGGTATAATATTACATGGACTAATTAAAATGGATGGGCAAAATAATAACACACACTAGCTATAAACAACTTATAAGCTGTACTAGTGTGTATTATCAGAATACCAACCTGAATAGAGCAGTAGATACCACAGCCTTGACCCACACAGTTTATATTTTTGAATCAATGAAACATTAATAAATTATTAAGATAATTTCAGACACAAGAGCATGAAGATAAAGTAGAGAAAGTGTCATTTGAAGTGATGACATTTGAATTGAGATCTAAATAGGTAAAATGTAGTAATTTAAATGGAAACAAGGTAAGTTCCTGTCCTGTTCTGTTCCCTAGGAGCTGCAGGTGTCTCTTATTTGGGAAAGGTCTTTGTTAGTATAATTAAATTAGGTTCTCAAATTTTATTATAAGAGAAATACAGGAATATCTGAGACAGAAAGAAAACACAACACACAAGAAGTATGGGGTTTAAAGACAGAGGCAAAGATCTCAGTTATATGACAAGCAAGGATCCTGACAGCCACCAGAAGCTAGAAGAGGCAAAGAATGGATTCTCTCCTAGAACTCAGAAGAGGGTACCACCCTGCTAACTTTGCCCCTGACTTCCGGGCTCCTCAGCTGTGAGAAAACATTTTTTATAACTTGTTATATCAGTCCAAGAAACTAACACACAAGACAAAAACAGCTATACAAAGATCTCATGGATCTACATTCTAGTCAGAAGGGACATAGCCAAGACAGTTTAGGAAACTAAAAGACAAACAAAGTATAAGATTTGCTTAATATATGAGTCTTATTATAAAGTTATGGTAATTAAAAGAATATATTACTAGAAGAAACAAGAAATGGCTTGATAGAACTTAATATGGAAACATAGAAATACAATCCTGGTTTGGGAATTTATACTGGTAAGCCCAGAACTTGGGAGAATGAAGCAGGATGATTGCTATGTGTTTAAGGACAACCTGGGCTACATAGTGAGTTCCAGGCCAGCCTAGGATACAGAGTTAGACCTTATCTCAATAAATAAAAAAACAAATAAATAAATAACCTAGAAATACATGCATATGTATATACACATAGACATGCATGCACTTGAAAACTAAAGCCAGCATGTTAGATGACAGGAACAAAGAAACATTTAATAAATAATGCAGACACATGCACAATGATCTACTTATGATCTATTTGCATCTTATACTATACATGAACTTTAAGTAGATTAAAGCATAAGTATAAAAATCAAACTTTATGGGGCTGGAGAGATAGCTCAGCAATTAAGAGCACTGACTGCTCTCGCAGAGGACCCAGGTTCGATTCCCAGCACCCACATGGCGGCTACAAACCGTCCTTGACTCCAGTTCCAGGGGAATCTGAAGGCCTCTTCTGACCTCCACAGCATTGCACAACATGGGTGCACTCACATACATGCAGGCAATACACTCATACACATAAAATAAAAATAAAATATTTTAAAAAAAATCAAACTTTATACACTTTAAGAGAAAATATTGGAAAATACATTTATAACTTTAAGGTAGAGAATATTTTCAAAAATATAGAATGATATTCAAAAATATAGAACAATAAATAAAATATATTTTGCAAACTCAACTACTTTAAAATATTAAAATAGTGATACGAAAAGCCTCAAAGTAGAGAAAATAATTTGCAATTTCTACAAGTGACACAAACTAAATATTCAGAATGCATATACAATATTTATATATCTGTTATTAAAAAGAAAAAAGGGGCCAGTTTCAAATATGCAAAATGAATACATTCTGGTGACTTAATATAATAGTAATCACTATTTATTGGATACTTGATATATACCGATAGGGTAAATCTTAAGTGCTCTTAGCACATACATAAAAGCAGTAGCTAGAAACCTCTTTCTTTTTTTTGTCTTTTTGAAACAGGGTCTCGCTGTAGCCCCAGTTGGCCTGGAACTCATTATGTAGACCAGGTTGGCCTTGAACTCACAGAGATGCACCTGTCTGCCTCCTGAGTGCTGGGATTAAAGGCATGCGCCACCATGCCCGGCAAAAAATAAATAAATAAATAAATAAATAAATAAATAAATAAATAAATAAATAAAAGTAGTAGGTAGCTATACAAAATTATGTTCATTAGCTTGTTTTGATTAATCATCCACAATCTATACTTATATTACTTTACATTTATTTAATTTTTGTCAACTATATCTCAGTAAATCTATAAAAAGAGAGGAAGAAAGAAAGGGAGAAAGGAAGGAAGGAAGGAAGGAAGGAAGGAAGGAAGAGAAAGAAAGAAAGAGTTTAATGGAAAAGTGATATCATTCATTTAAAGAAAAAGTCACCTCTAAATGGAACTGCTGTGAAGCAGCGTTTTTTCTGGCCATGACAGGCATGCTGCACACATGAACTCTCAGCCTTGACGGTGTGCACAAGATCAAGCCAGTCAAGATCCCAGCATGGGTAGGGAGGGGCTCACAAAGTCCTACCCTCAGGTGAGGAGCTTGCTTACCCTCAGGAAAGCAAGAGTCGGTTTTCTTATGATGTGGTCCCTGATAGGCTGCCCTTGTTCCAGTGGATGGCCCCACACCCGTGCACATACTGGCAACACTAAGTGGACTCAGTACATTTTTTTAAAACACACATGGAGTTGGGAGGAAAAAGTGGTGATGAAGGTATAGAAGTTGGAGGGGAGAGATTGGAATGGAATTGATCAAAACATATTATAGTCATGTACGAAGTTCTTAATGAATACCTAACCTCTAAATAATAACAAATGTATGAATGTATGAGATTCAACTTTGCTAGTAATCATGGAAATGAAAATTAAAACAACTAGTTATGATGTAAACCCATAAGGTCTAGGGAGCAGATTTAAAAGACTGGTAATCCCATGTGCCTGTTTAATATAGAAAACTAAGAACTCTGAACTATTTGTGGGAATCTAAGTTAATATAAACCCTGTGTGAAACAGTTTGGAAATAGGTAAAAGATGCATTAACATACAATCACAAAATTCTACTCCTAAGTATGTAGTAGAGCAGTGATTCCACACAAAAATTAGTTTCAGAATGTTATTAAAACACTCTTTGCTTTTCCATGGCCATCCTTTCACAAGTTACAGAGAAGTTTTGCAGATGCAAATGACATATATACATGTTAAATACTGTAATCAATAGGATGGTTACACCTTGGGAAAAACAGGAGGAATGTGGCTATACAGGGATTCACAGGGTAATAATCATATTGTAGTTTTTATGTCTTGAGGTGGACAGCATTTACACTTGTGTTCATACTGTTCTTGATATAAATTTCTATACCTGAATTATTCCATAAAAATTGAGAGTCCAACAGAAAATAATAATAAACATATAAATATTGGGAAAAAAGGAAAATTACCTGTGATGGTTACTTTTTAATTATCAAATTGACATAATCTAGAATCACCTGAGTAGAATCTCAATGAGGAATTGTCTAGATCAGTTTGGCCTGTGGGCAGGTCTCTGGTGGATTTTCTTTATTATGCCAATTTATGTGGAAACACCCAGACTAATAGTAAACAATACCATTCTCTAGGTTTGTGTCCTGAATTGTGTAAAAGTAGAAAAAGTGAGCTGAGCAGTAGGCATGCATGCACTTATTTTCTATTTATTCTCTCTCTGATCTTGACTGTGGATTGCTCCTACCTTGACTTACTGGTAATGATGGACTGTAACCTGGAACTGTAAGCTAAAATAAATCCTTTTTCCCGCACATTGCTTTATCACAGCAACAGAAATGAAATTAGGATGGGACCACATGGATATAAAAATGTTCAGTGTTAGCTTTTCCAATTCTCTTTTCTGGATTACATATTAAGAGATAAACTCTCCTTAAGTGTATTTATACAAGCAAACCATATTTACCAGTCTCACATTATTATGTTTAAACAACAATCTTTACAGTAATTACAAACACATCTGCTATAACCATCAGTCTTTGGGGGTCTGAAAAGATGAAAACGTTTTTAAAAATAATATGTGTTAAGGTTCAGATAGCTCTGTCCCCTCACCAACAGGGCCTCACAAGCCTCTGAGACAAGGGAACCAAGTTGATAAGCATCCTGGTCTTTAAGTCAAGAGAAGCAGATTTTTCTCCACTGTTTGGCTAACACAGCAGGCTTCCCCTTTCATCGCTATAAAGGGCAGGTTTTAATGGTCCCCTGCCCAACTTTAAAAAAAAAAATACATCTTCCTGCCTTCTGCAGGAAACAGAAGACTCCCCCTTTAGAGACCCCAGCTCATGACCCAGGTAGACATTTTCCCTGTCTGGAAGGGAATCTGTCCCATGTCCTCTATCCGCCTCCAGATCTTGTCAGGCATGTCTCTGCAAACAAGGACCCACTGTTCCTTGCCCTTACCAACCTATAATAATAGAGATATGAAAAATAGGCTTGAGCATAGGTGTAAAGTCTTATGGAACAACTATGCAATGGACCTGAGACAACGGCCCGACAGCCAGAGCCACAGAAAAATATACTCCTGTTGGCAGACTGTGAGACCGATGCCTAGAACTTGCCACTCCCTAATCCCCATTGTTACCCCAGATGGGATGACCCTGTTCCATCAGCTTTTATTGAATTCTTAGCCCTGGCCTTTGCATGGGCCAAAGCTTGATACACTGCCTCTCCCTCTGCCAGACCATACCAAGGGACTCACCCTTTGAGGGCTGGTAGTCAATGACAGGTAAGATCCCAAAAGATGGGACAACCTAAGACAGGCACAGTCCATAATGCTGGGTGACCCTTGGAGTGGGGACAACAATGCCGAGGCAAAGAACCTTGACTCCCACTGGTTGGCATGGTCTTGAGAAAATTCTCCATCTTGAAGGATGGGGCCCACAATAAGGAATCAATCTCTGTGTCCCAAGCCATTCTACCTTGCCTTGATGCACAACAGAAAAATTCGCCACATACAGCCCCTGGACTGATATCAATATGCTATATATTCTGAACTGTGCCTCACTCTTAAAAATGAAAAAAATAGGGGGAGATGTTGTAGAAAATCTTGTGACTGATTTTGCCTTCTGCCTTACATACCTATCATGCTGGAATGCAGTGCTTCCTGTTTCTTATCATAGAGAAAAACTATGTAAGTCACATGGTTTCCAGGAATCCAAAACTTAGAGAAATTGAAACTTATCATGCTAATAGGGCATCTGGCCCACTAGATTGTAATAGGATACTAGTCTGCCATGCTAATAAGGGATCCCATATGCTGTGTTATGATTGGACTATTACCCCTATATAAGCCCGTACTTTCCTGCAATAAAGCAGATCTGTGTCACTGAACCTAGTCTCCTGCGTCTGAATGTGGCGATGCTGGCGCAGACTCCTCACCAGCCCTGGGGTCCGTACCGGACGACTGATCAGAGGAACTGAATGAGCAGGAGAGTGACCGTAGACAGAGGAGAGCAGCCACAGCTGGTGACCACATCTATTAAAAAACATGATTAAGGAAATATTTAAGGGCTGAAGAGATGGCTCAGTGATTAAGAGTGCTGGCTGCTCTTGCAGAGGACCTAGCACTCACATGGCAGCTAACAACTGTCTTGTAACTATAGTTCCTGGGAGCCAATGCCCTCTTCTGACCTCTGTGGGCACTGCACAACACAGATGCACTTACATATATGTAGGTAATACACTCATACATGTAAAATAAAAATAACTAAAAAAAATTTCTTTTTAATATTTAAAGAGAAACAATGTACATGGGTGTATAGTGCTCCTCTTAAGATCCTATTGCTGAAAACACCACATACTTTGGTCACAGTATATAGAAAACTCAAACTGAAACTGAGCTACAAGTTTCTTCCCTCCTGGCCAGTTTTCAGCATGCCAGATATTGTTACGTAGGCTGATGAGGGAGAAATTCATTCACAGTCTTATTCGGCTGTGGATTCCAGAGTTACATTAATGACTTACCTGGCAAGATATATCCATAGGTACAATAATGGCATGATTATTATGAGAATAAACAACCATGTACTGATTGAATTGGAGGCTCCTCCATAGTAGGGTACTCAAGCTTAGTAGGTCAAGAGCCTGTGCCTGTCAGGTCATAGGCCCAGGTAAGAATCTACTGCTGTTGTCGTGCAATTTGAACTTTTGGTCAAATTGCCTTCTAAATATTTATTTTTGTAATGATAGATTAATGTTTCTCTCAACCTTTCTCAGATAAGTATCTTTTTTTCAGTGAGAAGTGCCTAATGAAAGGACTCATAACTGGTCAAAGTACTAAAACAATAAATAACTTTCAAGAGGTCAGCTTCAAATGAGACATCTATATCTGTCAACATGAAAGTCTAACTCTTAAATTTAGATTTTAAGGGCCCAAACTCAAAGGACACACTCTCCCTAGGTGGCTCTTGGAACTGTCTGTCTCCCAAAACTGTGCTGATGGAACTGTCTTGTTTGAAATTTGTCCCTGGAATGGTCTGGAGTCCAGCACCATCCATACTTTTATTCAAAATAGCTTCTCCAGATTCAGTGAGGGAAGCACAAAATTGGCTCTACCTAATCCAAGCAGACCATCTCACCTCTTCATCCCTAGTTGTAGAATATCTCATTCACCCAAGGTCATGCATGCATCCTTCCCAATCTGCTGTGTCCAATGGAGACAGACCCTGCCATTCAGCACTTTGTTATGTCAATTCTCACAAATACCTTCATTCATTCATTTATTAATTATCTTTCTGAGAGGAGTATCAAATTGAGGTTGCTAGGAAACAAGACCAGGTGCCAAGTCACAAGACACAAGAGCACATGGTTTTGTTGGGGTTAACTAAAAGTAATTAGTCCACATTGTGTCCATTAACAAAAGTCATTCCCACAGTTCCCCTTTCTTTATTTTATAAATGAAGAAGCATGTCCATCAGGGTTCTCACGAGTGATGTATTAATCACGGGTGGCGGTCTAGTCACTACTGGTATGCCAGAGAATCCACATAAGTCAGCATGGTGTTATCTTAGGTCTCCGGTGTCGGTAGCACGGGCAGAACAGCATTGTAGAAAACACATGGAACATGACAGCTATTCACTGCCTGGTTGAATTTCAAGAAAAAGTCTCTCTTGCCAAGGTGTTGTTTTCTGGTATGGCTTTCCAGTCTCACTCCAAGGAGACCTGTAGGAGAAAGCACAGATGCAGAGCCTAGGCTCCAACCAATGAGAGATACTGGATCCAGTCATTAGTTGGCTCTTAATTTATCTTATATAAACACCATAGATTTGATAAAACTTTTGTTTTAAGATGCTATTCCAGCAGTTGGTATGGGAAAAAAAATGGGAGGAACAATTTAAAACATTTAAAGTATAAGTTGTTTTTCAGAAATACAAAGTTTAATTTGTTCCTGAGCAGCTAATCCTTAATTCCACCTTTTTGTTTATGCAGTAAAATGTTGAATAATAAATAAATTAGTATAATTATGACTTGTATTTGGGGTAATGCAGGGAATGTCATGAGAGACCTGGACTTTCCAAATTTGACAAAAAGAAATAAAAGTTATAGACCCATAGTCAGGAGGAGTTTTTTCTGACTTGTATTTTAAACAACTTAAGCAGATTTTCAAGTTCGAGCAGTAGTGAAATCTTGAAGATATTAATATATGCTGGGTGTGGGGCATGTGCCTTTAATTCCAGCTTTTGGGAGGCAGGGAATCGCTGGGAGGTCAAGGCCAATCTGGTCTCTGTTAGGGTTCCAAATAGCAGCTCCCCCGCTCCCCAAGAGGGACCTACAGACTTTGGAGCCTGGAAAAGGGAACTTAGCTGATAAGCACCTTGACCTTTGAGGTCAAGAAGAACAAACTCTACTGAGAAGCAGCCTGCCTTTCCTCTGACCTCCAAAGATATGATAAGCAGATTTCCTCTTATCTTAAGAGGGAAAGAGTAAACACTTCCAGACCCTAATCCTACCTGCTTCCCCCTCCCTGATTTCTACCCCAAACATTCCCCCCTTCCACACCCTAAAGCCCCCATATGTAAAGTCCCAGTTCACAACCCGTGAGCTGACATCTTCCCCTTCCCTGAGGGAAAGGTGCCCCGTGCGAAATAAATCTGTATCCCGCTGAGAATTCCATCTGTGCCTCGGTGCCTCATCCATCCGCTCGTGCTCTCCACCACCCGCTCGCTCTCTCCAACATTCATACCTATCAGATGGTGCCAAAACCTGGCTCTTACTTCAAGGGACCTCGCACGTAAAACTTTCGGACTCGCTTGT
>NW_008340940.1:2717387-2718093 GCF_000622305.1 Nannospalax galili | reverse complement strand
TCCCATTCTCCCTCTCTCTCTCTCTCTCTCTCTCTCTCTCTCTCTCTCTCTTTCTGACTCCACCTCTGTCCCCTCAGGGCAAAAATCTTCCTCTTTGTTCCCCTACCCACTGTTGCTATGGGAACCAAACACTCAAAACCTCAGGGTCTGATGCCTTTGGCCTGCTTACTTAAATCCTTAAAAAAGCTAGGATTATCTCACACTATCAGATCAAAACGCCTAAAATTCTTTTGCACCACTTCCTGGCCTCAGTACAAACTAGATAATAACTCTGTTTGGTCAAACACTGGAAGCTTAAACCTCAATATTTTAAAAGATTTGGAAAACTTCTGCCAGCATAACGGCAAGCAGTCTGAACTACCCTACATCCACGCCTTTCTTGACCTCCATGCTAATCCCTCCCTCTGTGTCAAATGTTCTTCCCACCAGGTCCTCCTGGCTAAGACAGTCCCACCAGATCCTGAAACTCCAGGGGCCTTTGCCCCATCCCTCCTCCCTACCCCTCTGACTCTGCTTTTGATCCTTCCATACCTGATAACCTGCCCCCTATCAGAACCCGGCCCCAGGACCCCCATGCTCCCGAGCCTGAGGCACAACCAAGTCCTGCCCTCCTATCACTATACCCTCCCTTGCCTTCCAGTCCAGGGGCCAGCCCAACTCCCCTCCCTTCTCTGCCTCAAACTCCCTCTCTGCAATCTTCCCCCTC
>NW_008340940.1:2712832-2716192 GCF_000622305.1 Nannospalax galili | reverse complement strand
CCTGTCCTTCCTGTGGGCAACAAGGTCACTGGAGAGTTGATTGTCCTTCTTTGCAACACCACGGAAGGCCACTCACCTCCCAGACCCAGCCTCATTTACAGGGTTCAGTGAACGACCTTCTAGGCCTGGCGGCTGAAGACTGATGACACCCTGGCTTCTCGGCCCCCACTGCTTCTATGATTATCACAATGGAGGAGCCCAGGGTTTCAGCCATGGTGGCGGGTAAGATTATTAATTTCATTATTGACACTGGCCCGTCATGGTCAGTTCTCCCTTCCTACTCTAGTAAAGTTTTTCCCTCACAGATCTCTGTGGTGGGGGTTGATGGGAAGCTTCACAACCCCAAATCAACAGGACCCTTAGCCTGTGTATTCTGGAAGGTGCCTTTACTCACTCCTTCCTGGTTATGCCCACCTGCCCAGCCCCCCTACTTGGCAGATGTCTCATGCAAAAGCTCTCCCTTTCTATGTCTCTCCCATTCTTCACACTATTTCTCCTTTCCCCTCCCCTTTTTCTTAACAAAACAGAGTGTTGGCCTCCACGAACCTCTAAATGCCCACACTCATTAAGCTGAAATGTCACAATTAAGGAAGATACTGCTCTAACCTCGGGACTGCTCTTTCTCTGTTCTTCCAAAATATACTCCTGCATCTCTCCACAGATTGAGGACACCTGTGCTCCAGTCATTCTCATCCCCAAACTAACCCTATACACACCAGGAGAGGTGTATGATGTCTTATCCAAAGGGACAGAAGGAACCAGAACAAAGAGGTCAGCCACCTTGGCAGTCCTGGTAGGAGTTAGCCTGGTGGCATCAGTGGCAGCCACGGGACTCGCGGCCGGAGGCTTGGGACACATGCTGATCTCAACCCAGCATCTTTCTCAAGAAATAGAGGACCTCAGACAAGAGCTCACTTCAACAGTGGAAACTACAGCCCAGTCAATCCAGTTCCTACAACAACAATTATCCTCCCTAGCTGAAGTTGCACTCCAGAACAGGCGAGCCCTGGATCTATTAACTGCAGAAAAAGGGGGAACCTGTATTTTTCTGGGTGAAGAATGCTGTTATTTTATCAACCAATCTGGTAAGGTCGAACATGATATAGAACAACTCAAACAGGTAGCAAAAAATCTTTCACTTAAAAATTCCCAGTACCAACAGTCATCTCAATGGGACATTTTTACAGGACTAACTCCTTGGCTTCTGCCCTTATTGGGCCCTCTGCTTTCTATCACTTTGGTGCTAACCATTGCTCCTTGCCTTGTCAGATATTTTCAGAACCAGATCCGAAAACTAACGCATACTAATTTTAATCAGTTGTTACTTTCCTTCCCTTCACATGTATACAAACACCTGTCAACCATCGAGGATCCTGTTCAGATGCACAGAGAGAGAAACCCTGCTGTCTAGTGGGCCCCTAATCCAGCCTCCCCCCATGTCGACCTTGTCCAGTAGGAAGTAGCAAGATGACAACAGCCTCCTCCCCCCAACCTATAACCCAAAAGGCTGGAATATTAGGGTTTCAAACCACAGCAGCCCTACCAGTCCCCATCAGGGCTTCATGGACTTCACAAGCCCCTGAGAAAAGGGAACAGAGCTGATAAGCATCCTGGTCTTTGAAGTCAAGAGAATCAGAATTTCCTCCACTGTTTGGCCAACACAGCAGGCTTCCCCTTTGATCAAAACAGAGTATCAAGATTGGAAGATAAAGTGGATGAACTGGACCACTCAAGCAAAGACTATGAAAAATTTAAGAAATCTCAAGAATGGAATATGCAGGAATTGAGTGATACCATAAAAAGACCAAACTTGCGAATCATAGGCATACAGGAAGGAGAAGAATCCGAAGACAAAGGCATGGACCAGATCTGACCTACATCTGTATAGCAGCTCTGATCTCAGCAGACTGCCAGAGAGTTCTGGCCTCCCTCTGGGCTCCCTCTGGCATAGGGGCTGAGAACACAGGGGACTGCCTGAGAGTGCCCAAATCCTGCCTCCATGTAGTGAATGAAGCCTGAGAGTACCTGACTGGAACCTGACATAACCAATTAAAGAAAGGACCTAGGCACCCCAATAACACAAACAGAAGCATACTTCAACTTAATTCTTATATCAGAATCATAAACAACAAAAGAAATTCACTTGCCAAAATCACAATGAAAGAATAATAAAAAGGAAAGCCAAAATACTATGTCCCCACCAAACTCCACCAATCCTGTAGAAGAGTTCTACAAGGAGAACACCCTAGAGATAATCCAGGCCACTGAATTTAAAAGAACAATTATAAACAGGATCAAGGAATTCAACAAATTTAAAGAATGCACAAACAAACAAATCAAAGAATTAAAAGCAGATAGGGATAAACTTCTGAATGAATTCACAAAAGAGATAGAAACATTGAAGAAAACTCAGGCAGAAATGAAGAAGGAAGTGCAAAACTCAATAAGCTAACTTGAAATAACAGGGGAAAGCCTCAGTGCCAGAATGAATGAAATGGAAAACAGAATATCAACACTGGAGGATAAGGTTGAAGAACTGGACCACTCAAGCAAAGATTATGGAAAATTTTAAAAAACACAGGAATGAAATATGCAAGAGACGTGGGCCACCATGAAAAGACCAAATCTATGGATCACAGGAATCAAGGAAGAAGAATAATTTCAGGTTAATGGTATTGACCAGATCTTAAACAGGATTGCAGAAGAATGGGTCCCAAAATTAAAGAAAGACATCCCCATACAAATAGAGGAAGCACATAGAACACCAAATAGACAGGATCAGAAAAGAAACTCGCCACGACATATCATAGTAAAAACATTAAATGTACAGAATAAAGAGAGAATACTGAAAGCAGCAAAAGAGAAACAAGAAGTCACATATAAAGGAAAGCCCATGAGAATTACAGCTGACTTATCAATGCAAACTATGAAAGCCAGAAGATCCTGAACCAAAATATTTCCAGTTCTACATGACAACAGATGCCAGGCCAGACTCAAAGAATATATGTCCACAAAACCAGCCCTTCAAAGAATACTTGAAGCAATAGAGAGTGGAGAGAGAAACAACTATATCCCAGGGGCAACAAAAGAAAATAAATAAAGGTATCAATGAGGAAACACAAAATTAGATGGAGAACACAAATAGCAATCAAAATGATGGCAGCCAATACACATCTTTCAATAATAACCTTGCTGGGCATGGTGACACACGCCTTTAATCCCAGCACTCAGCAGGCAGAGGCAGGTGGATCTCTGTGAGTTCAAGGCCAGCCTGGTCTACATAGTGAGTCCCAGGACAGCTGTGGCTACAGGGAGACCCTGTCTCAAAAAGACCAAATAATTAATAATAATAATAATAAT
>NW_008340940.1:2711946-2712816 GCF_000622305.1 Nannospalax galili | reverse complement strand
AATCAATACACATCTTTCAATAATAGCCTTAAATATCAGTGGACTGAACTCCCCAGTCAAAAGACACAGGCTAAGTGAATAGATTAAGAAACACCTTCAAGGATAGGCACTACCTTAAGGTAAAAGGATGGAAAAGAAGATTCCAAGCAAGCAGCACTAAGAAGCAACCAGGGGTTGCAATTCTAATATCTGACAAAACAGACTTCAAAATAAAGCTAAATAAAAATCAGAAGAGATAAGGAGGGTCACTTGATTCTGATCAAAGGAACAGTTAACCAAGAAGATACTACAATCCTTAACATATATGCACCAAACTCTGGTGTACCCAAACTCATAAAAACAACACTACAGGACTTTAAGACACAGATTAAACCTAATTCAGTAATAGTAGGGCCTTCAATACCCCACTGTCTCCATTAGACAGGTCAACTAGACAAAGAATAAACAGAGAGACATCTGAATTAAATGATACCATACATCAAATGGACCTAACAGACATCTTTCGACTATTCCACCCAAGCACCAAAGAATACACTTTGTACTCAGCACCCCATGGAACTTTTTCAAAAATTGATCAAATACTGGCCCACAAAACAAACCTTAAAAAATAAAAAATAATTGAAATAATTCCATTGTGATCTGATTCTATCAGATCACAATGCAATAAAGCTCAAAATCAACAGTGGACAAAGCCCTAGTCACTACAAAAACTCATGGTGATTGAACAACACACTCCTAAACAATGCATGGGTCAAAGGAGAAATTAAGAAAGAAATAAAAGAATTCCTGGAATTCAACAAAAAGGACAATACAACACAACACAACCTCTGGGACACTTTAAAAGCAGTCCTAAGAGGGATGTTTATGGCT
>NW_008340940.1:2693476-2711770 GCF_000622305.1 Nannospalax galili | reverse complement strand
TCAATGAATCTAAGACTTTTTTCTTTGAAAAGCTAAACAAGATAGACAGAACTTTAGCCTAGTTAATCAAAAGAAAGAAAGAGCAAATCCAAATCAACAAAATCAGAGATGAAAGGGGAAACATCACAACAGATACCAAAAAGATCCAGACCATTATAAGGGAATATTTTAAAAACTTATACACTACTGAATTTGAAAATCTTAAAAAAATGGAATGGATATCTAAAATCATAGGAACCACCAAAGTTAAACCAAGAAGAGATCAACAGTTTAAACAGACCCATAACATAAAAGGAAATTGAAACAGTAATACAAAGTCTCCCAACTGAAAAAAGCCCAGGCCAAGATGAATTTACAACAGAATTCCACCAGACATTTAAAGAAGACCTCCAACCAATACTATTTAAAATATTCAAAATGATAGAAACAGAAAGAGAACTTCCAAATTCCTTCTATGAAGCCAACATCACTCTAATACCCAAACCAGGTAAAGACACAACCAAAAAAGAAAATTATAGACCCATATCCTTAATGAATACAGATGCAAAAATCCTCAATAAAATACTTGCAAACCACATACATACACACATCAAAAAGATCATTCACCATGATCAAGTAGGCTTTATTCCAGAGATTCAGGGATAGTTCAATAGGCAAGTCAATAAACATCATTAGTCCTAGAGGGAATTGGACTGGAAGGAACATACCTCAACATAGTTAAAGCCATATATAGCAAACCCACAGCCAACATCATTCTAAATGGAGAAAAACTGGAGCCATTCCCACTAAAATCAAAAGTGGAAAAAGCATGTCCACTACTTCCACTCCTTTTCAACATAGTGCTTGAAACTCTTACTAGAGCAATAAGACAGGAGAAGGAAATGAAAGGAATACTAATTGGAAAAGAAGAGGTCAAACTATCACTTTTTGCAGATGATTGGATACTATACCTACGAGATCCCAAAAGTTCCACTAGAAAACTCCTAGAACTGATCAACACTTTCAGTATAGTGGAAGGTAATAAAATCAATCTACAAAAATCAGTAACCTTTCTATATACTAATAGCAAACAATTGGAGAAAGAATACAGGGAAATGCTCTCATTCACAATTGCTGCAAAAAAAAAATATCTTGGAATAAATCTGATCAAAGACACCAAAAATCTCTACAATGAAAATTTTAAATTGTTAAAGAGATTGAGGAAGAAACCAGGAGATAGAAGGATCTCCCATGCTCATGGATTGGAAGAATTAACATTGTGAAAATGACCATTCTAAGCCTATGCCTTCAAACTTACCAACATATAAAGATGCAAATCTCATACTCTTTCTCCAAACCCATATGAACTCCCATGTAAACATGTTGCCTTAGATTTTCTTTAATAGATAAAGACCTTAATTAACAACTACAATAGTATGTTCCTAAATTTCTGATTCAGCAGGCATAATTTTGTCTAAAATATTTTTTGCACTAAACACATTCTCATTTATTTCCTTTATTTTTAATTAAATAACAAAGACTCAATTTACCAGTTCTAAGCCCAAGCTTAATATCACATATTTAAATAATCATCAGAACTTATGAATTCTAGTTATGCAACATTCATGCACAATTAGAAAACAACCTTAATTTAAACTAAACCAGAAATGTATTACCATTGATGCAGTAATATATTTCATTACTATACGTTGAATATTTTTTAAATATTTCTGTAAAAGATTCATCCTGGCAATCTTAACTCCACAACAGGCTGACACTAGTTGGCTCACATTTCAACACAGTGGAAAGCAGATCCTGCATGGTGTTAGTATTCTCCTAGCACTGCTCAAAGGTGACAGGACTCATCTTGGATTACATTAATGAAAAAGCAAAGTGCCTACAGACATTACAGCAATTTTTCCCACAGTGCCCTTTCTAGATGGAGACTGATAGCCCAGGAATGTGAGTTATAATTACTTTTCTGTTATTGTGATAAGACACCATGACCAGGGCAACTTATAGAAGGAAGAGTTTATTTGAGTTTATAATTCCAGAGGGATTAGAGTCCATAATGGCAGGGGAGGCATGGGGATAGAGGTGGCAGGAGCAGAAAGCAAGAAGTCACATCTTCAAGCAGGACAAGAAGCAGAGAGACACTAGAAATCTGGCAAGGCTTAAGAACTCTCAAAATCCCCTTCTCCCCCTCTCCCCGCAACCCAGTGACCTGTTTCCTCCAGTATGGCCATCCTAAAGATTCCATGACCCTCCTCAAACAGCACCACAAACTAGGGACAAAATGTCCAAGTACTTGAGGCCTAAAAGGGACATTCTCATTTAAACTAGAACAGAGATCACAACTTCCAGTGTGCTCTTCATGACATTTTTCATCATTTATACATTATGTATTGTTATAAATATTTATTTTTACAAGTTTACTATTTTTTCATAATAGGCAATATACTATACATTTTATACAACATATTCTCCCAATTTACATATATATGTATATATGTATAAATATACAAAATTCATACTTATATCAATTCTAGTTGTAAAGGCCAGAGAGCATTTCACTGATCAAAACCAACACAACTAAATGTATCATAATTTTAAAAAATATTTTATTGAGTCTTCAAAATTTTCACACAGTATGTTTTGATCATCGTCAGACCTCTCACCCATTTACATCCTCACTTTAGTGATCCACCCCAAGATTCATAATATATATAATATATATATATATATATATATAGTCTTTTTGAGACAGGGTTTCCCTATAGCCCCAGCTGTCCTGGAACTCACTATGTAGACCAGGCTGGCCTTGAACTCACAGAGATCCACGTGCCTCTGCCTCCCAAGTGCTGGGATTAAAGGCGTGTGCCACCATGCCCAGCCAACCCTATATATTTTTAAAAGAACTATGAAGTCTAATTTGTGTTCCTAAATGCTCTTCGGTGTGGCATAGAGCCTGGTCAAGCTACCCATCATAATACCCTTAAAGAAAACTGACTCTCCCTCTCCAAACAGTTATCAAATGCCAATAGTTCCTCAATTATGACTGCCCCCCCCATAATAGTTTTTGTCTGGCTTGATTTTTACACAAGTCTTTTAAACACTGTCACAATTGCTGTAGGTTCATATGGGCAACTTCCCTGTTGTGTCTGGAAAACACAGTTTCCTTGCATTCATCCACCACCTCTGGCTCTTACAATCTTTCTGCCCCTCTTCCAAAATGATCCTTGAGCCTTCAGTGGAAAGGGTATGAACTAGGTGAACAATTTAGGGCTGAGGACTCCACATTCTCTTAAGCTTTCATGTTGCTCAGTTGTGGGTCTCTGTGTTAGTCACCACCTGCTGCAATAAGAAGTTTTCTGGTGAGAGTTGAGAGATGCATTAATCTATGGGTGTAACAATATGTCATGAGAATTCCACTTAATACTATGTCCATATAGCAGAATATAGGAGGAGGTTCTCCCTTATGGCCTGTGACCTATCTGGCCACAGGTCCTTAGCCCTGATAACAATGCCAGGTATGAGCTCTATCCTATAAAATGGGCCTTAAATCTAATCTGAAACTGTTGATTATTCCCATAACATGCATTCCATTATTACACCAGTGGACATCTATTGCCAAGCAAGTCTTTTATTGTACCTTGGGGGATTCATAGCTAGATAAGATTGATGATTACTTTGTTCTTCTGGTAGCATACATAGCACCCTCCAGCCCTATGAAAGCTAGCCAATAGAGATGAAACTTCAAGGTTAGGACCAGCTTGATTTCTACACATTTGTTCTACAACTCATATATATAGTGTCTTCAGCAATAGGGTCTTACCATCAAGTTCTGGTAGGTAACCAAGAGCAGGGGCAACAGTCAGTATTGTTTTAGGGTCTGTGTGAACCTTCCAGACAATAACTCCAAAAGAGGGAGTCCATTCCTGGAATTTGGCTATTTGCTGTCTGTGGTGCCTGGTAGGGACACCCCCTCCCCATTATAGTTTAACTCTATTTAAGCTTTTTATATTGCATATGTGTGTATATATATATATATTGTTTATTTTATTTTTAATGCATAACGGGAGTTACAAATGGTTGCTAGCCACCACGTGAGTGCTGGGATTCAAACCTGGGTCTTCTGCAAGAGCAGCCAGTGTTCTTAACCACTGAGCCATCTCTCCAGAACCATATATGTATAATTTCCAGAAGATTCTATAGATTGCCATCTGACTTTTTCAAAAGACCTTTAGTGTTAATTATACCTCCCCATACTCCCTTCTTCACCCTGCCTTCTCATTCCCCATCTCATAATTCTTCCTACTCCATTATTCCCCACCCCCTTATATCACTTCATTCTATCTCCTCTCTCATGAAACACTGCCCCCCATGATCTCTTATTGGTTTTATAATTTCTAGGAATTTTCCAAGTAAGACACATGTACTTAAAGATTCAAAGCCAGCATCCACTTATGAGAAAGACCATATGGCAGTTCTCTTCCTAGGTCTGGGTTAGCTCATTCAGGATGATTGTTCCCTGTTCCATCCATTTACCTGCAAATTTCATTTTTCTTAACAGCTGAATATTCCATTATGTAAATGTATCATATTTTCATTATCCATTCATCAGATGATAAACATCTAGGCTGTTTTCATTTCCTTACTGTTGTGAACAGAGTGGAAATGAACATAGACGAGCAGCTTTCTCTAATAGGCTATGGAATCCTTTGTATATATGACCAAGAGTGGTATGGCTGGATCATGTGATAGATCTACTTCTAGCTTTTTAAGGAACTTCCACACTGACTTCTATAGGGGCTGCACCAGTTTGCACTCTCACCAGCTGTGAATATGTGTGCCACTTTCCCCACATCCTTATCAGCATTTCTTAGCACTTGTTTTCTGTATTTTAACCATTCTGATCTGATGGAGATAAGTGAAATCTCAAACTAGTTTTAATTTATAGTTCCCTGATGGCTAAGCATGTTGAACATTTTAAAAATTGTTTCTCAGCCATCAGGATTTTATCTTTCAAGAACTCTCTGTTTAGAGAGTTCTTTATCCCAATTTTAAATTGAGTTGTTTGTATTTTTATGTTTAGTCTTTGAGCTCTTTGTATCTTCTAGATAATAATCCTCTGTCAGAAGTATAGCTGGTAAATATTTTTCCCATTCTGTAGGCTGCCACTTCATTCAAATGATGGTGTCCTTTTCTGTACAGAACTTTTTTCAATGATGTCCCATTTACCAATTGTTTCTATTAATACCTATGCTGAGTCCTGTTCAGAAAGTCCTTTCCTGTGCTTATAAGTTCTAGTGTATACCTTACTTTCTTTTCTATCAGATTCAAGGTATCTCATCTTATGTTGAGGTCTTTGATCCATTTGGAGTTGATTCTTGTGAAGGGAGAGACATAGGGATCTAGTTTCATTCTTCTATATGCAGCTCTCTAGTTTGACTAGCACCAATTGTTGAGCACACTGTCTTTTCTCTCATGTGTATTTTCAGCCAGTTTGTCAAAAATCTGGTGTCTATAAATGCATGGACTTAAATCTGGGTCCTCAATTCTTTTCCATTGATCAATGTGTTTGTTTTTATGCCAACACTATACTGTTTTCCCTATTATAGCTCTGTAGTATAATTTGCACTCAGAAATGGTGATACCTCCAGCAGGTCTTTTATTGCTCACAATTGTTTTGGCTATCCTTGACTTCTCATGTTTCTGTCTGAAATTTGAGACTACTTTTTCAATTTCTGTGAAGAATTGTGTTGGAATTTTAATGGGAATTGCATTGAATCTGAAGATTGTTTTTGCAAGGATGGCCATTTTCAGAATATTAATCCTATAGATCCAGGAGCGTGGGAAGTCTTTCTTCTGGTATCTTTTCAATTTCTTTCTTCAATGCCTTAAAGTTTTATTATACAAGTCTTTCACTGCCTTGGTTAGATTAATGGTTTCAACTTCCCAATAGAAAAACACAGAATAACTAATCAGATTAGAAAACAGGGACCAACTTTTTGCTGCATCCAAGAGGCATACCTCACCAATGACAGACCCCCCCCCCACCTTAGGACATTTTTATTTATATTTTATGAGTGTTTTGCCTGTATGTACATAAGTGCCCCACATGCAGTCAGTGCTCATAGAAGCCAGAAAAGGGCATCACATCCCCTAGAACTGGAGTTACAGATGGTTGTTAGACTCCATGTGAGTGCTGGAAACCAAACCCAGGAGTCCAGTAAAAGCAGCCAGTGTTCTTAACATCTCTCCAACTACATACTTTGTTTTTTGAGGCTATCATGAATGGGATTATTTCTCTGGTTTCTTTCTCAGTATCTTTGTTGTTAGTACATAGGAAGACTACTGTTCTTTGTGTGTTAATTTTGTATCCTACAAGTTTGTTGAATGTGTTTATCAGCTCTAGGAGTTTCCTGACATTTTCTTAGACTTCTTTTGGTTAACTGTCTTGGAATTCTTTCTTTAATTCGTATGCCCTCTTGAGTGTGTTTAATATTCTCTTCAGACATCTACTATCCTCTCAAGAGCTGGCTTAGAATTCATAAATTGCTTGAATCTGCATTTATCATGAAAAATTTTTTCTTCTTTGATTATAACTGCTAGTTTTGCTGGATGTAGTAGTCTGGGCTGGCATCTGTGTCCCTTCATGATTTATAGGACATTGGTCCAAGCCCTTCTGGAGTTCATTGCCTCTACTGAAACATCAGGTGTTATTCCGATGACCCTGCCTCTTTATATGTGATTTGATCTTTCTCACAGCTCTCAATATCTTTTCTTTGCTCTGTAATTTAGTGTTATGACTATTTTATGATATGGAATTTTCTTTTCTGCTCTGCCTACCTGGTGTTCTCTATGCCTCTTGCACTTCAATGGGTATAGATTTGGGGAAATTTCTTCTTTATGATTTATTGAAAATATTTCCTATGCCTTTGATCTGGGTTTCTTCTCTTTTTTTCTGCACCTTTAATTCATAGGTTTGGTCTTTTAATAGTGTTCCAGCATTTTCTATTCCTAGACTATTTTAAAATACTTTATTATTTTTATTTTATGTATATGAATGTTATGTCTGCATGTATGTAAGTGCACCAGTGTCATGCAATGCTCACGGAGGTCAGAAGAGGGTGTCAGATCCCCTGGAACTGGAATTACAGATAGTTGTTAACCACCATGTGGGTCCTGGGATTTGAATCTGGGTCCTCTGTAAAAACAGTCAGTGCTCTTAACCACTGAGCCACCTCTCCAGCCCCAACCCTGATTATTTTAAATTTAACATCTTCTTTGACTGAGTGATCCATTTTCTCTACCTTGTGTCCAATATCTGAAGTCCTCTCTTCCAGGTGATCCTATCTATTTGTAAGGCTTTCCTATGAGCTTTTTGTCTGACTTCTTGAGTTTTTCATTTTGAATTTTATTTCAGTTTGGCTTTTCATCAGATATTTTTTTCAAAAACATTTTATTATTTTTATTTTATGTATATGAGTGTATTGCCTGCATGTAAGTAAGTATACCCGTGCTGTGCAATGCCCACGGAGGACAGAAGAGGCCATCAGATCCCCTGGAACAGGAGTTACGGATAGTTGTTAGCTATCATGTCAGTGCTGGGATTCAAACCCGGGTCTTCTGCAAAACAACCAGTGTTCTTGACCACTGAGCCATCTCTCCAGCCCCTCATCAGAGATTTTATATCTTTATTGAATTCTAGTTTCCTCAATTGCGTTACTTATTTCATCCAACTGTGTTTTCAATCTTCATTCAGTCTTTTATTTATATCTTCTTTGAGTTCTTTGAGTTTCTTTTCTCAAGAAACATGATGGTAGTACTAATTTCTGGAGAAGAAATTAGTCTTGGTTATTCATGTTGTTTGTGTTTTTGTGATGAGACCTAGGCACCTGGAGTTATGTCATTAGTGGTGTTTCTTCATATGGATATCTGATCTCATGTTTGTTGAGTGTGTGTTTGGATCTCTGTTTCCTGTTAGCCTAATCAATGTGTCAGGATGTGGCCCAGCTGAACGGTACCTGTTGTTCGGCCTTGAGATCACTCTGTGTTGATGTGTGAATGAAGTGTAAAAAATGATCTCAGTCCAGCTAGAGATAGGTCCAACTTCTGAGCCTGAGGCTCCAGAACAGACTTTACATGGTCCCAGAGCAGAGGGGTGTATGAGGTGGCTGTTAGATAAACAGGCAGGCAGATTTTTTTATTGAAGGGATGATGTGATTCCAATTCGGTAATAATCAAGAAAATGTACAAATGTATCTCTTGATTAGTTCTGTCTGAGCTAATTCACAGGCTGTTCAACCCCAGCTATTCCTGGGAGTATGGGCATGTCAGAGAGAGCAGGTGAGGTTCTATGGAACTCATCAAGCTCAGCTACTGTTAAGGTGGCATGACTTGGGCTAGCCCTGGGAGTGTGAGATGATGAAGAGGAAATGCTGAGATTTGGAAACTCACCAGACTGGGTACTTGGGATACATGAACGGAGTTAGGCCTGGGAGTGTGGGACAATGGACAGGGAATGCTGGGGTTGGAGAACTCACAGATCAGGCAGGTGCACTGTGGCATGCAACTGGAACTGTGCCTGGGATGATGAACAGGAAATCATATTACAACTTTAAAGACAAAAACTTTGGTCTTATTGTGTGGTACCAACAACAAACTTGAAAATTTATGACAAATAAGGGCTCGGATGAACTGTTTCTACTTTAGATTAGGTACAGTTATAGTGAAAGTACAGTTCATTTGAATTTTTTCAAAAATATTAATCCTCAAATGGTGTTTGTAATTCCTTAATGTTTTTAATAAATGCATGAATTCAGTTACCTGTTATTTCAAGCATAGCAGCTGCTCCTTACTGTTTAACATTAAAGATTAACTGGTCGTCTTGACCGTTGTGCACAATCCTCTTTGTAATGATGTTTCTCCCATTAAGTGTTTTAGTAGAAGTTGATATTGATTTGAAGTTGTCTATCCCACTGCAACCAATTGACATTGAAGAAAATAAAGTGAGGTCCCTGTGACCTAATGACTCTGATGTAGTAAATCCTTCATGAAATGAAGAAAGCCCAACTCCAAAAGGTGGAGATCTACTGAAGGCTGCGGCAACCACACCTGCACCGCAGCTCCTGCTTCTTCAGGGACTTCCTTTGGTTTCCAAAAAAGTTCATCAAATGAGTCAAAGAAGCCAAATGAAAATGGGTTCCTTCCAAAAAATTCCCTGATGACTTCACCTGGGTTCCAGAATGGGAAGCCTGACTCAAATGGACTGTCAAAGTGACTTCCACCTCCTCCTCTACCACCTTTAACCAATCTTCTTCATATTTGCCATTGATGTCCTGTTTTTAGCATCTGATCACACCTCCTATGCCTCAGCTACTTCTTTGAATTTTCGCTCTGGGCTTCTCTGTTCTCGGGATTTGTATCCACGTGCCACAGTAGTGTCAGTTTCCAATATATCTTTTATTAAATATTTTATTTATTATTTCTATTTTATGTGTATGTGTGTATTGCCTGCATGTAGGTAAGTGCACCAGTGTTGTGCAATGTCCACGGAGGACAGAAGAGGCTGTCTGATCTCCTGGAACTGGTGTTATGGACAGTTGTTAGCTGCCATGTGGGTGCTGGGATTCGAAGGGTGGTCTTCTGCAAGAACAACCAGTGTTCTTAACCGCTGAGCCATTTCTCCAGCCGCCCCCCCCGCAAATATGTCTTTTTGATATCCTCAGGTGAGAGCAGTCTCTGCACCCCTAGAACTTCATGGTAATACACCACGTTTTAACAAGTCGTTGGAACAACTTCCAGGTCATAGCAACTGGTGGAGGGAGGCAGGACACTGGTCTCCTTGGAGTTCCTGGACCGCTGCACTGCTGGTAGCCTTTCTAAAATAAGTTAAGACTCCATATGCATTAGGTTCCTTTCATTACTGCTGCAACAAAATACCTCGCCAAAACAACTTAAGGAAGGCAGGTTTGATTTTGGCTCATAGCTGAAGGGACTAGCCCCTCATGGAGGAGAAGTCCTAGAAGGCTGAAGTAGCTGCTCACATGGTATCTGCAGTCAGAAAGAATGATTCTGTCAGAGAATAATTGTGGGTGCTCAGCTACATTGCTCTCTTTTTTTTTATTAATTTGTTTATTTGTTAATTTATTTTATATGTATTTTATGTACTACCTGCATGTATGTAAGTGCACTCATGTCGTTCAATGCCTGTGGAGGTCAGAAGAGGGCATTGGATCCCCTTAAACCTGAGTTATGGATCATTGTCAGCCACTATGTGGGTGCTGGGAACCAAATCGGGGTCCTCTACAAGATCAGCCAGTACTCTTAACTGCTGAGCCATCTCTCCAACCCCCGATTTCTCTTTTTTTAATGCAGTCCAGGACCCAATCCCAGGGAATTATACATTCACAATTGGGAATTATACAATCACAATTGGGGTGGATCTTCCCACATCCATTAATTTAACAAAGAAAATACCTCACAGGCATGCCCAGCAGCTAACCTAATCTAGATAATCCCTCACAGAAGTGCCCAACGGCTCATTCCTATGTGACTCTGCTTCTGGTCAAGTATAAACCTTCACATCACACATTAGCAATCATTATTCTTAATGTTTTCTAATTCATTAAGTTACATTTTATTAAATATATTTTGATGATCTTAAAAATGTAATGTGCAAAAGTCATAAAAACTTAAAACTTAGCCAAAAATTCTATGTAATTTTTTGTTCAATTCAGCTAAATAAGTATAACCAAATCAAGTATATGAAAAATCTTGATAAACACTCTGATAAAAACAGGGGATGAGATGGTATGTATAGCTGTGTGAGATAGTAATACACCTGAGCCACATTTACTACTTTCCAGCAAAAAGAAATGTTCTGGTATATGCATTTTTCTTTATAAAATGGAAGACTCAAAACAAGGAAACTTTCCCATTTCCTGTCAACTGGTTACAAGAAATCACAGATATTCTTTTGTTTGAAAGTCAGACATATTTCCACAAATTTTTATTATACCTTAAAATTAAATACAACTGTTTTTGGAGATTCTATTCTTAATTTTGAATCTTTCCTCTTGTCCTCAAACAAGTCAAGAAAACCAGGAAGGTTTAATGCGCCAAGAACGACAAAAAATGTCATTCTGATAAGCATTCACTACAAGGACACGTGTCTAAAAAACTCTTATTATTTCAGCTTACTAAAAGTGAAATAGCTTACTAAAAGTGGCTTATAAGCTAAACTTTTCACTCAATAAGTTTTGCTTAAATATGAAATGGGATAAAATCAGTCAAAGCTTCAGAACTTTTCCATTTCAGATTACAACTAATTACATTATAGTTATTACCCATAACACATCTTTGGGCAGAATCCACACATTCCTGAATACACAGCTGTAAAGAATAAAAAACACCATGAGAAAAAATCTCACCCAACTTTGAGCCTAGAAGATGCTTTTAAATAAAATATGCCATTAGCTTTGAGCATCAGAAGCAATTTGTGTTGATCATCCATCAAGTACCTTAAGGCTAAGTCTTTCATGGATGGAGCATTTTGCTTTGCTTGGTAGTTATTTCTTTTCTAAGTAAATGCTTAGGACTACTTATTATTTTCCTAAAGAGAAAAGTAAAATTATACTGGACAAAACAACTAAAAATAAATAAAACTTTTTTAAAAAGTATACTGATTTACAGGATTTAATTATAGTTGATAAATTAGTTTTAAGTAAGACATATTTTTTAAAACCATGCAGGAAAAAAGAAGAAAAGTCAGATTTTAAAATCTACCCTGAGTAAATGGGGAATTCCCTTTTGCTAATTATTTCAGGAATGGCCTGACTATGGAAGATGAACTATTTCATTAGGCAATTAGTTTCCTAATGTGACTACATCATTTTAAATAATTTCTTCATATATAAAGCAGATATATTATTCTTCCTGATGTAGAGAAAATGAATTTAAGACATCGTTTTACAAATATCATATTGAAAACAATGAAAACTTTCTTTAAAATGCTATTAGAATTGGCAAGATGGTTCTGATGGTAAAGTTGCTTGCTGTTCAAGCCCAGCAACCAAAGTTCAATACTCAGAACCCATGTAAAGGTGGAAAGAGAAAACTGACTCCATAAGATTGTCCTCTGGCCTCTACATATGCACTGTGACATGCACATGCCCCCCCCACTCCACCCACACACCATGCATACACACACTAATAATACATTTTAAAAGTGAAAAATAAAATGTGATTATTATGCACACATTTGGCAGTTGATGCTTTATTCTCTTTATTACAGAGACTGGGAAAAGTATTGACAGGAGTCAGGGGAATCCTCTTAGTGATTGACTCTCATTTATACTAGACACCAGGCCAAACTCAGATCCTTACCATTTAAAATGATTCATGCCATTTCCCTTTCCCAATTCATACAGTTTTGAAACTATGAAGTGAAATAATACATGTTAAAAGCATTCTAAATAAATTCCAGAATTATAAATAAATAAATCTTATACTGGGCCCCTTGATGTTTATTTTTCTCTCTCCCCTCTTCCTGCCTGCCATGAGATGAACCATAGACCACATTCTCCCTTTGATGTTTCACCAAAGCACATGGGGCCAGGAATCCATACACTGAACCATCTGAAACCATAAGCCAAAATAAACCATCCCTCCTATTATGTTAAGAAATATATTTTGTCACTGTGATAAAAAGGTAATACAGGCAATTGGTACCAGGAGTAGGATTGTCTATGATTCCACCTGCCCCTGTGGTTCTTAAGACTTTGGACCTGGCTTTTTATTTTTTTAATTCTGAAAAGTTTGGAGAAGCAGGTTAGAAAAAGCTGAGAGTGCATAAGCTCAATTTAATGGGTAAATTCAGTGTGAACTCAGAGAGTCAAATGCTGGCAGGAAGGCTTCAGATGGGAAAGGAGGATCACTGGATGGTGGACTGGAGGCCATTCAAATTACATCACAGCAAAGACTTTTTCTGAATTTTGTCAAACGTTTTGGTAAGGCTAAATTTACAGGTGATGGACTAAATAATCTAGTAGAGGAGGCCTTAAAGATCTATGGATGTTGCTGGCTAGTTTTAGCCAGTTTACAGTGAAAAATTGGAGCAAAATTTAGAGCAGAAAGGTGTGAAAAATGTGTAGTCTAGCCAGAAAAGAGTCAGCTGAAGGGATAGGCAAGGAAGACATGGTTATGAAAGTGATCCATGCTGTTAAAGAGAAGCCAAGCACTTTACTTTGGGGTAATAGGAAAGGTGGCTTGAGGGCATCTTGGGAATTTGCCAGACCCCCTTCCACTGTAGGCTCTGGGATATAAAATAGAAACTCATCTGGAAGACTTTTCTTTGAGGAAAGAGAGCTACAGAGTACCCTGTTCATACAGGGCAGGGAAGTATCTCTCTACATCCAGTTGCTTAGGCCCTCTGGGGCCACCAACATCATCAGTAGGGGCCCAGACACTGCTCAAGCGGGCAGAAGACCTTGACAGAATGCAAGAGTTGCAGGGTCATGAAGACTTCCAACAAGATTTCAAAGGGAGGCCTGGGAGACTACACAGTACGTGGAAGGATCAGAGTCTCTGCAGGTATCCCCTGACACAGCGATACACGAAGCTGTGAGGGTGAAGTACAGTAGAAACCTCAGGATTCTGGAAATGCCAAGAACATGGAACATCTGCTGAGGAAAGCCAAAGCAACAAGTGAAGTCAGCCTAACGTAAAGGCCATGTGGTCTGCAAACCACAAGGCCATACGCTTGGGGTTACCTCAGCCTGTTGGAGTTCACATTATACTACCATGTACCCTGGATGACAGACACAAAGATACAGGATTTTATATTTCTCTACTAGGTTTGGGTCTTACTTTGCTCCAACCCTTCTTTGCTACTCTCCCATTCTTCCCTTTTGGAATAGGAATGTTTACTATGTGTTATTAAGAGCCCAGAAAGACATCTTTCTTTTGTTATTTTATAGCAGTTTGCCTAAGAATTTGCTTGGAGACTCAGAAGAGACTTTGGACTCAGACTCTTAACAATGCTGGTATTGTTGAGACTGGAAACTCTTAAAGATAAACTAAATGCATTTTGTGATAGGAGATGGCCATGAGCCTTTAGAGACCACAGACACAATGTTATGGATGGAATATGAAATCTCATCTCCCAACCCCAGCTCATGGTGTTATTTTGGCATGTCCTGGAAACTTGGGAGGGGGTATCTAATTGGAGGAAGTAGATCATGGAGGTAGGTCTTGGGTGTATCTTATTTCTGGACCTCTCAGTTCCTCATTCTGTTTCCTACCTACCATGAGGTAAAAAGCTCTCCTCAGCCCTTGCTCTCCCCACCATGAGATGGATGAAGCCATACAATGAACTGAGCCCTCTCAGACCATGAGCTGAAATAAATCTCTTCCCTCTTTAGGTTGTTATGTCAACTAATTTGTCATAATGATACAAAAGTAACTGACACATAATATCAAGTTGGAAGGAGTTTTAAATGAAAAATCCACTGGTTTTCTGGTCAATAGTGAATTCCTATTGTGATGACATTGCCCCCCCCGCATGCATCAGTATCAGGACAAAGATGATGAATTATCAGATGAGAAAGATATCCCACGCCTTGCTCAAAAGGTCGCTGACAGGATGAAAAAGAGGCTCTGCTCAGCACATGGTAAGCCTCACTACTATTTATTTCTATTTTAAAATGAAAATACAAAAACTGAAGCCACTAGGTAGAAACAGGAAAGTAGAAAGAAGTAATTGATGATGGAATAGACGCAATCACAAAAGGAAGCCAAGAATAAGGTGCTGAGTCACCAGCGTGATGGATGACTAGAATCATCCAGGCTCCCCAGAACTGCTGATCCTGAACACCGCAGGCTGGCTCAGAGTTTCCTGGCTCCTCTTTCAGGCTTCAGGGTCGTGACAATACACCACTGTCACCTGACGTAACCTAAGGATATCTCAGCCCTGAAACAACCAAGCACACCAGGGAACTCATTTATTAAACTGTAGTTAGCCAGATTTAGGAGATCATGACAAAGTAAGCTTTCCCTCTACTGCATGAAAGTGCCCTTTCTTTTCTGATTTTACTGCATGTCTAAACTGTCTAAATGCGTCTTGCATGCTTGCTAGGTTATTCTCTCTCTCTCTCTCTCTCTCTCTCTCTCCTTCCCTCCCTCCCTTGTGATGTCTCTCTCTCTCTCTCTCTCTCTCTCTCTCTCTCCTTCCCTCCCTCCCTTGTGACAGGGTCTCCCACGTGGCCCACTGGCCTTGGACTCACCAGCTTGCCTCAGTCTACTGAGTTCTGCAATCACGGATCTGCTTCAACATACTCCAGACCTTTGACCTTGAAAAAAAATTAACAAAACATTTCATGTCATGTCCACAAAAAAGGAACTGTTAGAAAACAAACTTTGGGAATGGCATAACATGTAGGAATTTTCAATTCTACTAAGATTTCTAGATGACTATCAATCACCTTTTTAAAAACTGTATTTGTGCAGGCTTGTGTTGGAATGTGCATGTGTACATGTATGCATGTGGAGGCCAGAGGCAACCTCAAGTGTCCTTCATCAGCCTCCCATCTTGTTTTCTGAGACAGGTTTTCTCACTGGGACCTAGGTAATTACCAGTTAGGCTAGGCTGGCTAGCAGTAAGTGCCAGGGATTCTCCTGCTTGCCTCCCTAGTGCCACCACACCTGGCTTTTGATGTGGGTCCTGAGAATGGAACTCAGGCCCTCATGCTTGTACAGCAAGCACTTTATTGACTGAGCCATCTACATATCCTTCATTCACCTATTTAACTTTTTAATTTTTTGACTTACAGAGTAAAAGTCATATTCTGGTTTTACCTGACTAGAAATATTTGCATATCATCTGAAATAATGCAATGAGGTTAAAAAATTCTTCAATCAAAAACACATACTGAATCTCGCAAGAAACTTGGTAGTAGAGCAAAGTCTATAATACCTTACAGTCATATCAGTGGTCACCAACCTGTAAATTCTGCTTAGTATTTAAGAAAATAAAAGTCTTTTTTAATATTTTACTTATTTTTATTTTGTGTGTATGAGTGTATTGCCTGCATGTGTGTAAGTACACCTGTGTTATACGATGCCCATGGAGGGGGGAAGAAGGCATTGGATCTGGAGTTATGGAAAGTTGTTAGCTGCCATGTGGATGCTGGGAATCAAACCTAGGTCCTCTGCAAGAGCAGTCAGTGCTCTTAAATGCTGAGCCATCTCTCCAGTACCCAAAATTGAAGTTTCTTACCATCACTAGATTTCTTTTTTTTAATTTATTTTTAATTCATGTGTATGAGCATTGCATATATGTAAATACACCTGTGTAATGCAATGGCCACAGAGGATGTAAGAGGGTGTTGGATCCCTCAGAACTGGAGTTATAGATGGTTGTTAGCTGCCATGTGGGTGCTGGGATTTGAACCTGGGTCTTCTACAAGAGCAGTCAGTGCTCTTAATTACTGAGCACTTCTTCAGCCCCATCTCTAGATTTCTTGATTGATTAAAAAAAAAAAAAACAAGTTTTGAAATATGACATAATTTCAAAGAGGAAATTATTTACAAGTTGATAACATTCCAAACCCTGATGGGTGAATGGCTTATCACATAAATTTAGTTTCACAAGTTCATTACGTAAGGTTTTTTTCATGTAATTTTCTTCAATAGTATGCATAATTTTTCAAGAAATTCAAATATCTTACTCAGATATACTGACAAAAACAAGGGCCAGTAAGATGATGCAGTAGGTAAAGGCAAAAGCACTTCCAGACAAGGCTCAATACCTGAGTTTGAACGCCAGGACCCACATGTGGAAAGAATCAACTAACTCCTAAAAGTTGTCCTCTGACCACAGATGTGCTAACCCCCCCTCCCCCACACACACCACTAAATAAACACAAAATTTTAAAGCAAAAATAATGAAAAGCAAGCACTTTATTTCACACTTTTCATATAAATTCATACATACTCTGGTCAAACATATGATGTAAAATATTTTAAATCAAAATTTGAATTTGAGTTTTTGCTGAACTGATACAGGTATTTGAACTTGGGTTTTTGTTTGTTTGTTTGTTTATTTGGTTGATTGATGGGAGGGTGGTTTTGTTTGTTTTTAATATATAGTATTATCATATCTGAGTTTTAGTAAGTCTGTTCTTACTCAAATGAGACACAAAAGAATTGATGGGGCTGGAGAGATGGCTCAGCAGTTAAGAGCACTGACTGCTCTTGCAAAGGACCCGGGTTTGATTCCCAGCACCCACATGGCAGCTATGAACCATCCTTAACTCCAGGTTCCAGAGGAATCTGAAGCCCTCTTCTGACCTCCAAGGCATTGCACTCACATGCAGGCAATACACTTGTACACATAAAATAAAAATAGTAAAATTTGGCCCAGATAAACCAATTTATTTTTACTCAGGCCATTTGAGGATATGTTCCTCAGGAGTCACAGGGGCTTGGGAGGAGTCCCTGGCTCCTTTCTTTTACCAGTTCCGCCTATGTGAAGATAAGTCAAAGGTCCTGCTCAATAAAACGAGAATGTGGAAGATGTAGAAGGATGTGGGATGGAGACATTTTCCAAAATGGAGAGAATGGGAAAGCCTAAGCCAGTGATGAAGGATATAGAGGACAGTTTTTGCCCCTTGTCCTCCAAGGTCGACTAAATTCCAGGTGACTATGGAACATCTCTCAAAATGTCCTGTAACTGTGGCGAGTCACCTGTCCTCTTGTTCAGGGAGGCCATGGAGACCCCATGAGATGGACTTGAACCAGCGTCCAGTGTACAAAGAGGAGGGTCAACTTAGAGGAAACATCTCATCCATGCTTCCAAGTGAAGCCAGACATGGTCAAGCAGGACCTTTGACTTATCTTCATCTAGATGGAACTGGTAAAAGAAAGGAGCCAGGAGAGCCTCCCAAGCCCATGTGACCCCTGAGGAACAGATCCTCAAATGACCTTAAGAGTAAAAATAAATTGCTTAATCTGGGCCAACTGTATGACCTTAAATACCCAAAAGGAAAGTATAACCAAAGATTAAAGGGGCCAATATAATTTTTTAAGAGTTCATATGCATAGCTAAAGGTACATAACAAGCAACAATGCCAGATAGGAGATACCTTCTTTTAAGTTATTGGCCATGGTGGCCCAAAGGACTCCCAGATAGTAACCCAGCATAGAACTGGAAAAATGAACAGCAGACCCCAATCTTAACTAAAGGACTATTGACACTGATTGCTGCTAGATGAGGAACAGCTGACCCTCCTAAAATAAAGCCCTCTAGGG
>NW_008340940.1:2692667-2692897 GCF_000622305.1 Nannospalax galili | reverse complement strand
CACAGTCGGATACTCTTGTTCTGGAGTGCATTACTGAATATGTTAAAGCTGTAGTGAAATGCTTCTTCTAATCAGGTAGTTATTAAAAATTTTTAAATGATAAATAAATAATTCTTCAAAGCACAAAACAAAAAATTGTTAAAGAATAAATTCAATTAATAAAAGAAAAAGCAATTAATGAGTGAAAAGAGTCTTTTCAAGAAAGGATATTTGAATAATACCTAGGTATT
>NW_008340940.1:2638561-2692299 GCF_000622305.1 Nannospalax galili | reverse complement strand
GATATCTAGTGTTTAATATTTAATTTTAATATTTATTTGTATAGTCTATTTCTGTTTATATGTATTCAGCAGCATTTGCCTGTGACAATTTATACTTATAAGATAGAATATCCATGTTGAAGTATCTAGCTATACATTATGCACAGAGGACACTATTTTAATTCATAAATATCAGCCTTCATAAATTACAGCAATTTTTCCGCAGCTTGTTATAAACACTTTGGTTTTGTTTTATAAAAGCACGTTTTACATATTAAACACTAGATATCAGTATGGAAACAGAAGTGCCCCGTGGAGTTCCTGTAGATATCTGTATATTCCATATGTATAAGCACAGCAACTAATACTTTTATACTCTGAAAAGTTCTTTAAATTTCAGTACTGAATTACTAATATTTTCTAGAGGTTTTACATAAGTAGCTACTTCACCATTTTAGTCGATGTGTACAGATTAAGCAAGCGCTGCCCATGTGTGAATCAGTGTATTGGGTACTGGCTCCCAGTAGCTTAACTTTTAATATCAGTCTTTCAGAGAACATAATTACACAGTCAGAGTGTGATGAGATCTATTGATGACAACTCCAAAATTACCCATATGGAACTCAAATCCCAGCTCTGCCATGGACTGACTTACTATGATCTGGGGTCATTTCTTCACTTCTCCAAGAGCTATAAAATAGAAAGACCAGCTCCTATCTCAAAGAGGGGTGTTATGATTTGGAGTTTAACTATCTCCCAAAGGCCACGTGTTGAAGGAGTGTGATGCTATTGGGAGGCAGTGGAACCTTTAGGAGTTAAAGCCAAGTGGCAGGAAGTGTGGTCACTGGAGGTGTACCCTTGAAGAGGAACAGAGAGCCCAGCTCCTCCTATTTTTGCTTGATTCCCAGTCGTCATGAAGTGGGCAGCTTTGCTCTAGTGTACCACCACAAATCCCCAAACCACAGAGTTAAATGCCCAAGGACAGAAACCTCTGAAACTGTGAACCATAGTAAATTTTAAGCTGATCTTCTCAGGTAGTTTTGGACACTGACTGGCATGACTAACACTGGGTATAAGGATAGGAGAGAATGTTAAGTTCCAGGTCAGCATTCAGCACATGCTGTCATTGATCAGTAACAAAGCCTATTGGAATTAGTGTTGAAGGGAAGACTATTAGTACTGATGACAGGAAGAGGTCAGCCTCTTTTCTAAAGAAGGTTCTTAGAAACCCCAATATTGTATTTCTCTTCCCATTCTCAAATATGTTATAACATTCATTCTTGTCACAAATGTTGTTAGCACCTAGTATGTGCCTGACTAGGGCTAGTCTCTGATACACTGAAAGGAGTCTGAACTGAAGGCACTCACTGGCTCAGAGAAGAAACAGAAGAAAAAAGACCTGCCTGAGAGGGAAGCATTGGTTTGTGGGAAAACACAAATGAGCTTCTTCTGAGCCTGGATGGCATGGGTGATAGGGAGACTCCTGAGGGGAAGTCCTAGCTGAATAGGAAGGAAGTGTCTAACAGAAGGCGGTTACTCATTAGCCGCCTGGCTTGTACCAAATCCCTGTCTCCAAAGCCAGGGAACTTCCCACTATAACACAGCTTCTTTGATTAGATTCACCCACCAAGTATTTCTTGGCACCTCTTTCATGGAAATGTCTATACTAGGTATTGACAAATGTGAATAATTACAACTCTTATCTCATGAAAGCAAAATAAAATGGGACACCCACACAGATAACCAATTAGAAATATTAAGAGAGGAAGAGAGTGCAAATAAAGGTGCTAGGCATTCTGCATAAGCTTCCACCTAGCTCAGACTGGGTCTGAATGCTAAAGTTTCCTCCCATTCTGTGTGGGGACAGGTGTACCCCACTGACACACCCATGCACACTATCCTGTGCCTATGGGTGCTGTTAAGGGCAAAGCTAGATAGATATTATTAACCACCTTATTTGTGTATTTGTATCCTGTTATAATAGGATCTTTCATTTCTACTTGTCATAAATTAAAAAGAGCTGCTTCTACAATTGTAGAAACCAAGAATTTTATATTCCATTATAAAAAATGTTTCTGCTTAAATAAATATTTACTGGTAGAACTATTTGAAAGTATTTTAAGGTTTCCACATTTTTGTAATTGGAATTGGTCTTCAACTTATGTTTGAGTGCTTTGTTCATTAGATTGCTTACTTCAAACAATGATTAGGAATACCATTCTGTGCTTTGGAGCAAAGTGAGATTTATTTGACCCTTAATAGCTCTGTACAGCTCATCTAAACATCACTGAACTCTGATGTCAGTGCTCATTAACATTCATGTTTCCTGCCCAACTCTGACTCAGCTTCAGAATCCTTCTCAACTCAACCCTCCCTCAAAACATTAAGTAAAAAGCATGTCCACTAATCAATTTTCAATCTTTCCTCTCTATTAAAATACTGAAAATTTTTAATTAAATTATTTTGTATATGACTGACTCATTTCATAGATTTTCATATGTGATATTTAATTTGTAATTTCTAAATAGCCTTTACCTTTACTGTTTATTTATCCTTTGACCGCTAAGATCATTTAGAACTTCTTTATATAGAGTCAAAACTAGGAAGCAAATAAATTTCTGAATATTTCTGAAATAATTTAACCCTTATCTACTGCCAGTGTATCCATGTTTAAAACTCTGTTCCTTCAAAATACAAGCCTTTTCAGGATAAACTGATGAAATCATTCACTCTTATTTCTAAAGAGGCTCTATTTTTTTTTAATTTATTTACTTTTATTTTATGTGATTGAGTGTTTTGCCTACATGTATGTATGTGTACTACATGCATGTCTGGTGCCCAGAGAGGTCAGAAAAGGGCATTGGATCCCCTGGAACTGAGGAGAACTGATACTTGTGAGCTACCATGTAGGTGCTAGGAACCAAACTCAGGTCCCCTGCAAGAGCACTGGATGAATTCTGTTGATCTCATATTGATTTATCAAGTCAGATTAGTTTTTGCTTGAGTTTGGTCCTGGACCTCTGCTTCACATACAGATAAGCCATACTTCTTTTCTCTTCTCCATTAGTTCTACAGTGGTTTCCCTTTTTATTTCTATTATTATTATCATTTTATATTTTCAGCTATTTCAGTGGAGGGGGAAGTAGTGGAAAAGAGGTAAATACATGGATAACATGATCTTTAAAAGCAGAAATACAGTAATAGGATCTCATCCTCAAGTTCTAGAGGGTAACCAAGAGCAGTGGCAGCAGCTTGTAATACTTGGGAATCTATATTGACCAACAATTATAAAAGAGCTAACCCATTCCCAGAACTGGGCTTTTTACTTGTTAACCAAGGTGCCTAGGAGGGGCATTATCTACCCATTATAGAGTGACTCCATTTAAACTCTTTTTATACATGTATAGGTACATATTTTAGGAAGCTTCTATGGTAGTAGGTTTTCACATGACTTTCTCAGTCTTTAGTGTTAGCTACCCCTCCTCACACCTCTTCCTCTACCTTGCCCTCTCATCCTTCACCAACCACATCTTTCCTGCTCCACTGTTCCCCATTACCCCTTCATACCATCTGCCCTCTATCTCCGCTCCCTTGAAAGGTCCCTCATGACCCCCAACCAGTTTCCTGACTTCCATGTGTATTCCAATTTGAAGAAACATATCCAAGGATTCAAAACTAGCACACACTTGAGTCATGGAATACAGAGAAATCAAGCTGCTATGGGCCTGGAAATTTCATCCCTTATTAACTAGTTTTCATAGTGCTAGAAGGTGCTACACATGCTACCAGAGGAGAAAAGTTATCATCAATCTTATCCAGATGTGAACCTGTGAGCTACAATAATGACCAGCCTGGTAGGATATGCACACTACTGCAGTAGTGACAGAAATGTTATGGAAGTAACCGATCACTTTCTGGTTGGATTTAGGGCCAAATCCACAAGACAGAACTCATGTATATGCCACCATTATCAGGACCAAGAACCTGTGGCTAGATAGGTAATAGGCCCTAGAGGAGACTCTACTACTATTGTTCCGCTAAATGAACATAGTGTTAAAATGATTTCCAATTACTTAATCCATCTCTCAACCCTCATTAGAGAACCTTTTTAGCAGTAGATGGCAATAAACAGAGACACACAATTGGTTAAGGAAGTAGGGATAGAATACAGTGATATAAAGAGTGAAAGGGGAATAATAGAGTATGAAGGGTTAAAAGGTGTGGAGAATGGGAGGGCGGGACAGAGGAGAGAGTACAGGAAGGGATAACTTACACTAAAGGCTTTTAGAAACATCCATATGGAAATCTACCACTATAGAAGCTTCGTATATACATAGATATTATTAAAAGACATTAAAAGTAGTTCCTTTATAAAAAGAGGACATTGCCACTACTAGATACCATAGGCTAGCAAAGTAAAAGCCCAATGCCAGGAATGAACTCCCTCTCTTGAAGGTGTTGACCAGGGCTCTCATAGACCCTCAGGCAATACTGGCCATTGCCCTTGATCTTGGTTACTGTCTCCCAATTGGCTAGTTCCTCCAATGGGCAGGGCCTGACGTGGAGTGTGGACTACAAAGAGGCTGCTGGACGCCATCTTGGGATGGAAGCCGCAAGCTGAGCCAGGCGCAGCAGCTCAAGGACAGGATGGCCTGACTCTTGTGGACCTGGGGTGAGATCGCTGGCCCCTGAGGCATGAGCGAATGCTAGCGGGGACTATGATAGTCATGGCGTGGTCTGATATGGTGGGTTCTGAGCCACACCGTGGAGGCATGGGGCTAGGCACTGGGTTCTCATTCCTTTGTAAATTAATAAATGCACACAAAACATATTATATGGTTTGTCTGATAGCGCAGGAGACCCAGAGGGAATTCAGTTACCCACCTGAACTCCACAGTAAGACCTTATTTTTGTAGACACTACATACATGAACTATAGAACAAATAAGGAGAAATCAAGCTGTTACTGGCTTCAAAGCTTCATCTCTACCAGATAGATTTCATAGTGTTAGAAGACGCTATGCATACTACCAGAAGAGAAAAATAACCATCAGCCTTACCCAGATATGAAACCAGAAGGCTACAAAAAACCTGGTCTGGCAAGATATGCCCACTGGTACAACAGTGGCACCAATATTATGGGAGTAATCAACCACTTTCTAAGTGAACGTAAGGTCTGCTTCATAAGCTAGAGCCCATACCTAACTCTTTATCCTGAATAGGATACCTGAATAAAATTTATTCCTCCCAAGGCTCAGGGATCATTGCAGAAGAGGGGGCAGAAAGAGCCAGGGGTGATGGATGACCACAAGGAAACAGAATTTTCCAGACAGCAGTGGTAACAGCATGCACAAGTCTAATGTAAGATCAAGCCAGACAAAATTCTAGCAGAGATGTAGGGAATTGATAAGAAACCCCAACAGTACCTGAGGAACTATTGGTAACCAATAGCTGGTGGGAGGAGGAGAGTTAGTCTTGTTTAAGGATGAGACTTTTTGTAGGCTGACCAGGCTCCAGTGGATGAACCCATACCAAAGATCATTTAGGGACACAAATTTGACTCTACAGGCCTTTTTATGTATGTATATATGTACATATAGGTATATATTACATAATTTACATATATAATATATAATAGAGTACATAAAATTAGGTGGGAAGTAGTAGGGGGTTGAGATGGAAGAGAGGCTCTAAATACAATCAAAATATACTATGTAAAAGTCACAAAAATTCAACTAATATATATTACTCTTGATAGTAATATGAGAGAAAATGAGATCATAGACTTTTCTAAATCCAGTGTTTGTTTTTTTGTTAACATCCTCCCTATAGAAATGTGAAATTAACCATTCATATCTTCATAATGTTTAAATGAATAACATATATCCTGCCTTCTCAGTTTTCACCTTGAGAACTCTCTCAAGGTGTTTTATAAAAAGATAGTTTTCTATTTACAACAGGAAAGAACTACATTCTAGAAACAGAAAATATGTTGTATTACAAATTACAAACAGAAAACTTTTATAAGCAATGTGGTGCCACTATGGAACCTTCATAAAGTCATGATGAGCATTTAATTATGAATGTTATGACCACATGAACATTTCATTCAAGTCACTCTCATCCAGACAGTGGAGTCACCAGAAGGACAGACAATCATTCATTCATTCATACTTCCATTCATCCGGTCCCCCCACAAACACTGCCTATGTGCCAGTGTGTAATAGTAAACAAATAACTAGCAGTCTATTCAGGGATATTGACAAGCAACCAGGCAATCACAATTTATCATGGTAGTTGATGAGTGGTGTGAGAGCACTCAGGAAGGTACCTCAAAACAGATAGGACATGGAGGGAAACTATGTAGGTGCTGTCCAAGAGCAAATATTCAGGAGAGAAAGCTGATTTAAGCAATGCCCAAGGTCAGATAAATAATACAAATGATAATTAAATGAAGGGTAAGAAGAAAAATATGCAAGCAGAGAAGAAAGAAGGTTTGAGCAAATGACCAGAGTAAAGAAACAGAATTGTCTTTAGAAGGAATTAAAAAAGAAATCAATAGTACAGCATGGAGAGCAATGCACAGGCAACAAAGCAGAGTCAGGTGCAGCACGCACGTGAGAATGTTCATGGAGCCAAGCATGGTGAATCCTCCTACAACCTCAGCACAGGACACTAAGGTAGAAGTGCTGTGAGTTCAAAGCCAGCCCGTATCTCAAAAAAAGAAGATATAATTAGACAGATTAAGAGCTTGCTTCCATTTATAAAAGAGATGTAAAGAAAATTAAGAAAGTAGAATTGGGAGTGGAAAGAAGGAAACATTCATATTTAAGTAAAATTAACAGGCAGGATAGATGCAATATAGAATTGGAAAGGATGGACCCAATAGTGACCTTTATCTACCACCCACATTTTTCTCAGTAACTACAGATGGCAGTACTGCTCACAGAGCGAGAGTGCAAGGCAAACGTAATTTAGGAACAAAATAGGAAAGCCTTTGCTTACATAACACGCTAATCTAAACTGATTTTGAGTCATCTAATTGAATGAGGCTATGAGACTCTGAGATGAGTTGAGAGTTCAGCACAAGGATTACCAGCATACAGATACTAGCGTAAACTATAGGAACAGATGCAGATGGAGTATATGAGCAAAACATGAAGACATCTCAGTACCACCAATACTTATGGAGAAAATGAATGCATTCTACAAAAGAAGCTGAGAAGAGCTCTTCCAAATCTGATATGCCACAAAGACTCCTTGACTTAATCTGAGACGTTTATGGAGAAGGCTGTCCTGACCATCTTGAGCTCAGCTCTGCTAGCATTTATTTTCTTATATCTGATATCACTTACCCTCTTCCTTGCCCTCCTCCAACACATGTACTCAAAAACATTCTTCCTCCTTTATGTGAACAAGGGTTCTTGTTCTCTTTAAAATCAAAAAGCAGTCTACAGGCCAGGCATGTAGCTCACTGGCAGATCACACACTTACCATGCACCCAGTCCTGGGATCAATCCTGAGCACACACACAAAAAAAGCAGTCTTGTAGCTTCTAGTCTTCCAAGGAAGTCTAGTTATATTCTCTATGGTGAAAATAAACCCAAGTCTCCATGGACTGCTCAGTATTTTAATATTTAAAACCCTACCTTACATGAGTAAAGTAGACTAAATGCTGAGGGCTGGTGATAGAGCATTTGCCTAGTATGTGTGAGACTATGGGTTTGATCCCTGGCACAGAAAAAAAGAAAAAAGAAACTTAGGTCCTGAAGTTTTTGCCCTTCTGGAGGAAGTTCATCAAATTTCTAAAATTTTTAATTTCTGAAAAGAATCTGAAAGACCTGAATCAACTTCAGTGAAAGCCAAGTTCATGAACAGACTATTGAAAATAGAAAAACTGGAGGTGACTTATAAAGAGAAGGAAATCTCCAACTCTGAGTGAGCTTTAAACAAAGTTTTAGAGAAGGACTTAGCAAAGAGAAATCTAAACATTGAGAACAAGTTGAGCCTGACAGTACAAGAAATAGTCATCTTTAGAAGATACATCAAAGCAATCTAATTTCAAGTAAGTACAAGTAAAATGGCTTCAAAATGCATCAGAAGAATGAAGAACAACTTCAGGAACTCTAAAGATGCTTCACATGAAAATTCCCATCTTCAGAGTAGGAAGTTCTCATTTCCAATAAGTATGAAACTGCTCTCATTCAATATGAAAAAGTGGGTAGAGTGAGAAAACTTATTCATCAGGAAAAAAGTTTAATAAGAAAGAAACTAGTGCACACTGCACAAGTTGTAAATGATGAAATCAGATCAAGCTCATAACTGTGATAGTTGGTGGTGTCAACTTTAGAGGATCTGGGCCTCTGGGTATGCCTGTAAGGAAACCTCTTAATTAGGTTAACTGAAAAACAAGGCAACCATTCCCTAGGCCAGAAGCCTGGACTGTATCAAATGGGGAGAGAAGCAGAGCACAAGCATTCATTCATTGCTTCCTGCTTTGCAGCTACAATGTGACCAGTTGCTTTAAGCCACCTTGACTTCCCCCACCACAATGGACTGTATCCTTGAATTGTGAGCCAAAATAAACCCTTTCACCTTTAAACCAGTTCAAGAACCAGGAAAGGTAAGACAGTAACTATCTGCTAAAAATGAGAAATAATCAGTTTGTGGTTCGTGAAGAAGACAACATGGTTAGTAAAACTTTGAAATTGGATATAATGAGCACATCAGAAAATTGGCATCTCTAAAAATATTGATCCAAAGGAGTTTTGATGAAACTGATATTGATGAGTTAAATGCAACTTATCTAGAAGGAGGGCAAGGCTGCTATTATGCCTTCAGCTGCCTTACTTTATTTAAAACTCTTAAAGAAAATGAAACCAAATATACACTATAAAATAGTAATTGGAGACAAAACAGTTGGTGGACTGAAAGGTTCCTTAAGAGAAAGCTTCAGTACAATGTGACAGGGTACAGTCAAAAACTCCAGAGACTCCAAGTCCCCTGATAAACTACTTTGAGAAAAAGAAATGAAGCCACGTGTGGTGACAAACACCTGCGATGCCAGCACTTTGGAAGGCGAAGCAGGGAGATTGCCAGTTTAAGGCTATCGTTACACAGAAAGTTCCAGGCTTGCCAGAGATACATACTAAAATCCTGTCTAAAAATCAAACATATATATATATATAGGGAGAGAGAGAGAGAGAGACAGACAGAGAGACAGAGACAGAGAGACAGAGAGAGAATTTTTTCGAATACCCAATTCACCCTAGAAAAATAGTAGAGACTTCCACTGAAAACAGATGAAAAGATTAATGTATAAAAAGCTGGACATTTCTAAAACATTTTTGAGGGACAGCTTATATGTTTTAAGAAATAACTACTTTTCAAAAGCCCTTGAAATGTATTATAGACCTAAATATATAATATAAAGTGATAAAACTTCTAGAAGATAAAAAAGAAGAAAATCTAGATGGTTTAGGTTTGGCAATTACTTTACATATAACAGCAAAGGCCTAGGAGGGTGTGTGTCAGCTGACCTGAAGGGACTTTCAGTGCAGTCAGCAGACGGGTACTGGTGCCAGATTAATCTTTGGCTGGCTCAGCCTCGTGGTTGCCTATACCCCCAAGAAACCCTTTGCTGAAGCAGCAGTTCCTTACATCTACTATCCTGAGATTTCCCTCTTTCTGGGTCTCTTTTCTTTGACGGTTGCTTTCTTGATTTTGTTTGCCATGTAAATTACTGCTTGAAATGTAAGCATTCATAGTAATTATGCATATAAGTCTCTGTATCTTACTGTAACTCTGAAAACTGTAGTGTTGGTGTCATGAAACTGCATGTTATTTCCAAAGTCATTCAAGATTAAAACTAATTTGTGCTGTGCAAAAAAAGGAATAACATAGACTTGCCTGAAATTAAATAAATTTTTCTGCTCTGAAAAAGACAATATAATGAAAAGATAAGCCATAGGCTTAGAGGAAAAATGTGCAAATGCATTGACTTGATAAAGAACTATTATTTAAAAAGATGAACTCCCTAAACTCAACAACAATTAAAAAAAAAAATAGACCAAGAACATTGACATTTTATCAAAAAAAAAAAAAAAGACAGATGACAAACAGACATACAAAAAGAGACTACACACCATAGGCCTGTTAAGGTGAATGTAAATTAAAACAATAAGATTCCATTATACACCTATGACAATGGCAAAATTTACAACATTGAGAACACCAAATACTGATGACGATATGAAGTGATAGGAAGTCCATTTATTTATAGTGGGAATGGTAGTTTACTACAACGTTAAACATGTTTTTACAATTGAACAATTTAGCCCTTGTTATTTAATCAAGGATTTAAAAACATGTCCATACAGAACTTAAATATGGATGTTTATAGTAGCTTTATTCATGTTTGCCAAGACTTGGAAACAGCTAAGTTACCCTTTGGTAGGCAAACTGAGAAATAAGCTTTGGAATATTCAGACAAGGGACAATTATTCAGTGCTAAAAAAAAATAAAGAAAGAAAATGAGTTAGGGGCTGGTGAGATGGCACAGTGGTTAAGAGCACTTGCTGCTCTTATAGAAGACTTGGGTGCAGATCCCAGCACCCACATGGCAGCTAACAACCATTGTAATTCTGATTTCAGCAAACCTGACACCCTCTTCTGGCCTCTTCGGGTATTGTACACATGTGGTACACTTACATACATGCAGGTAAGCACTCATACACATTAAAAAAAAAAAAAACTTTTTTTAAATGAACTAGCAAGCTATGAAAAGACATGAAATAAAATTAAAAATGCATACTAAGTGAAAGAAAAGATTCAAAAGATCTTTGAACTCCATGATTCCAACTATAATGCTGTAATCGAGAAAATGCAAGACAGATAGTGAAAAGGCCGGCAGCCGCCAAAGGCTACAAGAAGGGAGAGATGAATGGGAAGGTCAGAGAGGATATTTACGGTAGTGAATGTACTCTGCGTAACACTGTAATATAGGTACTGGGAAGTACATTTGCCTAAGCCTATTGAATTTACAACACCAAGAATAAATCCAAGTGTCAGTCAAGGACACTGGTTGATAACAATGTGTCAGTTCAGGCTGATCATTTATAACAAGTGCATCATCTGGGTGAAGTATTCAGATAATGGGAGAGGCTGTGTATGCGTGGGAACAGGAAGTAAAAGAGACATTTCTTTACCACCCTCTCTATTTTGCTGTGAACCTAATTCTGCTCAAAAAAGGAAGTCTTTTTTTTTTTTTTAAGTAGTTTTATTACAGGAATGATCACTAATGTGCCAATAGACTGTTAAGAAGAATCTAAGAGGACCACCAGGAAACAGAGAGGAAAGACATTCCCAAGAAAGACCGAAAAATAGTTGTGATAACAGGGCATCTAGGGGCCAGTGCTGGGTGTAGATGCAGATTCAATCCACCAGCCATCAGATCTGTAGAATCAAAAAACTTCAACAGGCCACTTCAATATAAAACACACCAGTTCATCTACGGAACAAGATATACCTTATCCTGTTACCCTTTAAACCAGCAGCCACTCAAGATGTTCTTCTGATTCATTTTTTCCACCTGAAAGGGGAACATGCCATGCTAGTAACACCACCTAAAAATGGCCTTCAGGAAAACAGAAACAAAACAGGCAAGAGTCTCCCTGAAGAGATTGGGCCTATCACCAAACTTTGCTAAAGGCTAACCAGACTTCTGTACCATCATCAACCACGCTTCTCAGAGTTTTCCCAGGAACTCTGTCAATTTTTTTTCAAAGAAATATTATTATAATTTCCCTCGTAAAAGAAAGCTACACACAGCAACAGATGTGGACATACAGATACACACATAGACATTCAGACACACAGAGACATACACACACAGACACGCACACAGAAATATACCCAGACACATGACACATAGACATACACAGACACAGACACAGACACACACACACACACACACACACAGAAATATACAGACATACACACAAAGACACACACAGACATACACAAACACACACACGCACACACACACACACACACACACACACACACAGACAACACATATATACATAAGTTAAGCAATTTCCTAAGATCATAGTTACAGTAAAACAGGCAGCAGAAATGAAAAGCAAGTGTTTTAATTATGGACAATCAGTTCATCTGATCTGCTCTGCTAAACATATCTTATGAAAAGAAACACAAATTATCTCATTTTAAAAGCTGAGAAGTTTGAGGAGCACTAGTGCCATTATATCATTTAAAATTTGACTATTTACAGCATAACTATGTCAAAGACTATTCACATCTCCTTAAAAGCATCCTTCATGTCCCAGTTATTTCTGATGAGATTTTGGAGTTTGTTTGTTGTTGTTGTTGGTGGTGGTGGTGGTGTTTTCAAGGTGTCTGGTATAATCGCAGCATTTGGAAGGCTGAGGCAGCAGGGTCAAGAGTAGAAGTCTAGCCTGGACTTTCATTGGAAGGAAAGAAAGAAAACAGAAAGAGAGGAGGGAGGGAAAAAGAGAAAGAGAGGGAGAGGGAGAGGAAAAGAAAGAAAAGGAAAGAAAGCCTGGAGAGAGAATATGCACAGATTGTCTGTTATTATAAAATAGTCGATAAATCAAAGAGTTGAGACAATCCCTAGATAAAATGGATAAATGTTCTCAAGAATTTTCAGCATACTGGAAAAAAAAAAAAAACTAGTGCATCAGGTTCCTTGTTATCAATGGCTCTCTCATACTTAGAAAAAGGGAGACAGAGAAAGCATTCTCAGTGACTGAAATCTTATATATCTTTAACCAAATATGCCAAAAATTTTAAAAAGAGTAAATGGGCCGTTTTACACTCCAATTTCTTTGGACAGAAATTAAAATTCTAGTCATAAGAAATGTCATGAAAGATGTTCCTAACTTTGCTTCTGTACTTTGCAGACAGTATGCCATTTGGGCAATTTATTTTACTACTATTCCCCCAAGTTTTCAATTCACAAAGAGCAGCAGGAGAACACAGTCTCCTAATTCAAACCCCCATACTGGCAGTCCTTTATCTTGCAGGCCTAACAACTACAGGGACTGGTTAGAGGGATTTCAATTTATGTTTGAATTTTTTATTCAGAAAAAAATTTTTCTTTATGCTCCTGTTATTCTTAATGTTTTAGTAAGGAGGGATTATTAAGTTTCAAATGCTTTGCCTGCATTTGGAATAGATCACACGCCATAGCACAGATGGAGCAGGAGGCAGGTATACTAACTGAAATTGCCAACACACACTGCTGAAATGACTAATTCCTCTACAATGCATGTCAAGCATGAAAGGAATACAATTCTGACAAAACACTGCTTAATTTTCTCTGCTTCTGGGCATGAAAGTTATAGTTGGTTTTGTTTTTTTTTGTTATTTTTTTTTCAGTTGTTATTGTTATTGTTTTGTTTTTGCTGCTTGAGACAGGGTCTCCCTGTAGCCCCAGCTGGTCTGAAACATGCTGTGTAGACCAGATTGGCCTAGATCTCACAGACATTTGCCTGCCTCTGCCTCCCAAGTGCTGGGATTAAAGGCCTGCAGCACTATTCCCAGCTTGGAAAATTATAGTTTAAGAAATTAGTTATAATTTTCAAATATCAGATAATACTTTGGGGAAAAGATGGAGTGCTGAGTTTTGTGAAATCATGTGTTCATTCTGATGAAAATTTCACCAATTAAAGTTACACAAAATAAAACAAAAATGACAGGAGGTCACCTTCGTTACATTTGATTATTACTCTTTGCTACACAGCATTTTATTTCCTACTTTCTTTTTTTTTTTTAGAAAAACTAACCATTTAAGATTTCACAAAGGTGAACCACATGCTTACAGTACTTTCTGATTTAATAACTAAAATATCTTGCTAAATTAAAAGAGCATATAGTAGGGACTGGAGAAATGGCTCAGTGGTTAAGAGCAGAGGACATATCCAGTTCCCAGCACCCACATGGCTGCCAACAACCATCCATAACTCCAGTTCCAGGAGACCTTATGCCTTCTTTTGACCTCCACAGGCACTGCATGCACATAGTCTATTTACACTCATACAGGCAAAACGCTCACACACATAAAAAATAAACAAATTTTTAAACATATAATGCACCAAATGACAGTTTTATATTTTTTTTAAAGCATACTATCTTGGTTCCCAAATTTCTAAAGTGTAAGAGTCAACACATATAAATATTTTAATTCATATTAATTAATAATAGAGAAGATACAGGTTTGGCAGGGGAAACTTTTTAATGTTAAATACATTCATGTGATACTATCAGAAATTTGCTTTTTTGTTTGAAAAAAAATTTAAGTTCAATGCCCATTCCATGAGTTCCACCAGGAATGTGCTCAAATGCTCCCTCCAGCAGAGGGCATGGCAGATTCAACATGGAAAACGCAGCGTTCATTTACCCTGCACTCTCAAACTGTGGTTTTGCTGTGCAGCTTTTACAACCCACTGCATTGTTTCCTCTGCCACCACAGAATGGAAAATATGTATCATCTTAATATTTAGCAAACCAACTGCAACAAAAATCCCTAAAGGGAAGTCATCAAAACTTGTAGCTTTTACTTTTAATATGTAAGCTACTCTTTAAAGAGACATTAACATGGGAACTGTAAGGAAAAGATATCTGTCTGCAGTAGGCACTGCTTTAACTAAAAATCACCTGTAGATGTAAAACTTTTAAGTGGCATGCAGATTTATCAACTGACCACAATTTTCAGGGAGAAAAATAATTGTGTGCCTTAGTATCAACTGGTAGTCTGAAAGGGTTTGTGAAAAAAGGCAAGTACTTGTATTAAACACACAAATCATCTAGGATAGTCTATATTTCAACAAGTTGTTTATAGGGGTAGGTGCATATTCGCTTTTGTTAATGTATAGAAATTACTGAACTACTCTGGCTTCAAGATCTCAGAAGAGTTTAAATGTGAATTAGTTTGTTTTCCTTATTATTGTCCAGAAAGTATTTAGTAAATATCATGAATTTGGCACCATAAATATGCATTATCTTATATTTAATATAACTTACACACTTAGAATCAAATTAACTGAGTTAATCCTCATGATTTTTCTATCTTGAAAAGCTAGCTACTTTGGATATTGCCCCATTCACACATACACAAATTAGCAAATTCTACATAGCTCTTTAGAGGTTATATAAGGCCTTTCATGTAAGATTTACATAATAACCTATGAGACTATAGGAAAAAAGACACTACTGTGATTACAGGTGAGAAACTAGGGTCCAGGAGGTGTGACGTGCCTGTCCCAACATATACTTAGCAACTACCCATTTAAGCACTGGCTCTAATTGTGCAGACACAAGAGTCTCTTAGGGGCTTCTGACAGACACAAGTGTTTCTTAGATAGGCTCCTGGCCTTCAAGAGAACATCAGTGTTTGTGACTACATTTTAATACACAGGTTGTAAGTGAAAAACAGATCTAGGTTTGTATTCGTGAGAAAGATCAAACATGTCTGCACATTACATATACTTAAGACAGCAATTACTATTTAATAAATTTTGAATCATCACAAATTAAATAGATGTAAGAGTACTGTGGCCTTCTTTTGGAGATGAAAAGCCTATGTCTATGAACAGCTTTACAAACATGCTTTTAAGTGTGTATTACTAAAATCTAGACGATATTCCTTTCCACAATAAAGGCTATTGCTATTTTCTTTAGTAGTAACTGCAGGTTTTACTCTCCAGATCAAACTTGGAGCGCCAACTACCGGCAGCTCTATATATAAACGTGCTGGCTAGTTCCAAATTAGAAGAGGAGGTTTCCAATTCTAACAGGTCTAATATAAAATAGGGAGAACGGCAGCCTAATCCATGCCTTGTTGTTAATCTTGCTGTCTGTTTAGGCCTGAAGGGAAAACCACTTAAATATTCCGCTGTATTGCTCTGGTAACATAGGAAACTGAATCATTTCTTAGTTGAGGTCATCTATTTGTCAAAGCACTTTAAAGCCTGCAGGAGTAGAGATTGGTTTTGAAGACTTCACACACGAAGCTTCTTCAAGCAAATTTTACACCTCCTCACCCTCCCATCCAGCCCTAATAACCTTCTTAATTATCATCTGAACGGGAGGTAAATTCTAAGCCAGTTCAACAAATAATGACTCAAGAGGAAATCCTGGTTCCTTGCACCCTAAAAACTAGAATAATTCTGGTGCAATACAGCTGCAAGATCCTGTGCTTCCCACCTCGTTATCCCTCGCCATCAATCAGATTTGTGATTTCTTTCTGTTTTGGCAGAAGCCCTGAAGGACTCCTGGGGAACAACCCCTCAGCTTCACGGTTGGCTGCAACCACGCGTCTAACGATCAAACAGGCAGAACCAATTAAGCCACTGTCTTAAGACAAAGTTACTTTCTCCAGCTTCCTGACAAACGTGCATTCCCACAAAGTATTCCAAGATGCCTAGGAAAGCTGCAGAGCCAGTCACAACACCTTGGTCCGGGAAGCCATGTTTCAGGTTTCTCTACTTACTTCTCTATTTTAGGGGACGGATGGGAGCAGCCAGCAAGGGCCTGTTTACAGAACAGGTGGCCTCGGGTGCGGCTTAAAGCCGGACTGTGAACAAGAGATCAAGATCAAGGAGGTGGGAGGGACCTCAAGGAAAATTAAAAAGAAAAAAGCCCGGTCTTAATCCAAAGTAAAGCCACGGAACTTCGGGGCAAGCTCGGCGGCCCCCACTCCCTCCATGCCCCTTTCTGCTCCCACACCGCGGCGCCCGCCGCATCCCGGCCTACGTGCGCAAGCGGCCGCAGTCCCTACGTCAGCAGCGCCCTCGCTTCCAGACCCTTCAGCGTTGGCCGTGACTGCCGCAGCCGGGCGGGGCCCCCCCCCCCCCCCGCCCCGTGCCGGCCGCAGCCGACCAATCCTCACCCTTGGGAGGCGGGGCCGGCACCTCGATGCTCCGCCCTCGAAGCTCCGCGAGCCTTAAATGCGGTGGAGCGCTCCTGGCTGCAAACAGCTGCGGTGGACACAAACGGACTAGGATGCAAAGTGCCATGTTCCTGGCCGTCCAGCACGACTGCGTACCCATGGACAAGAGCGCAGGCAGCGGCCCCAAGGGCGAGGAGAAGCGGGAGAAGATGAAGCGGACGCTGTGAGTAAGGCTGCCCTCTCCCTGCGGCGCCTACCCCGCCGGGGTTTGCGCCTAGCAAAGGACCTTCGGTCTGGGCTTTGCAGCAAATTCTAGCCTGCGCCTCTGCAGAAAAAGGGTGGAGGGACGAGGGCGGGGTGGGGGTGGGGGGTTGGTTTGCTAAATCTGGGTGGTACGTGGGGTTTTTCTGTGCGTGTGACCTCAGAAGTTTGGGGACTGTGTTGAGACTGGCGGTAGAAAGGCTGAAACGCGCTGATTGCCTTTTTGTTCTGCATTTAATATGACATCAGAATCCTGCAGGCAGCTCCCATACATTGCTTTGTGAGTTCTGAGCAGCTTACACAGCTGCTGGGTGGAGCTGTTCTGGCTTATTCGGAATATATTCTTTTTAGAGCCAGTATTAAATTATAAAGTAGGTCTCACCCAGTCACGACTGTGGAATGAGTAATTCCTCTGCAGTACCTATTTCAATGGAGCATTGTAGGGCAGTCCAGGAGGGGAGCTGAGGAAACCACCACACAGCTCTTTACGCACAGCCTCTGGTCCAGACCCTCCTGCTGCAGAGGGGAAGGAGCATCAGCTGGCTCAATACTCTTCCCCTGCTAGTCTCAAGTGCAAAATGTCTCCCAACTGCAGTTAACCTTGCAGAGAAACTGCTGGATCTTTTGTCGTTGAAATGGCGCTATGCCATTTAAACTATGAGAATTAAATTTACTAAAATATCCTAGTGATTTAGGTAGTGCTATCCTTTTTTATAAAACTAGTTAAAGTTGATGAAGTTGTGTTCCATACATGAAGTTTGGATGTTAAGGGATAAGATGGTTTTTCTCTGGCATGATTTGTTTGCCACTACTTGGTGACTTTATGCATTGTAGCTGAAGGTATTTTTACTATTAAAGGGTTGCCAATTAAAGATTTTTTTTTCCTCTCTTTTTCTAGCTTAAAAGATTGGAAGACCCGTTTGAGCTACTTCTTGCAAAATTCTTCCACTGCTGGGAAGCCCAAAGCTACCAAGAAAAGCAAACAGCAAACTTTTATCAAGTAAGTTGGGCATCCTGTAGTTGTGGGTGTAATAGCCAAATGCTGAACTAGAAAGGGGAACTGTGAAATGAGGTGGCTAATGTGTGGAACTTCCCTTGCAGACCTTCTCCTGAGGAAGCACTGCTGTGGTCCGAAGCCTTCGACGAGCTGCTAGCCAGTAAATGTAAGTTAAACGCCTGACTTTGCTCCCTTAAAAGTATCACAGGAGCTGAGAAGAGTTGTGTCCACACCACAAATGAACAGCTTGCAAGAAAAGAATTAGATCTTACCACCAACTTAGAACAGAAAGCCTGTTTTTCTTTCCCTTCATTTTCAGAGTTTAATCATGGAAAAGCATGAGGTAGTCATGGTCAGGTGGGGAAGAAAAATTAGCCTAAAAATGAAAATGACAGTTGCTCAGTTGTTGTTGAGTCAACTTTTCCATTCCAAAGAATGTTTTCAGGAGCCCTAGTTCCCAGAGAATTTATGGCTCTCCTATAAATATTTATTTTGCATAGACAGTAAAGTATATTTTTGTAGCATAGTACAAACCCAAGCATCTTGCCTACTGGCATCTTAAGAGCTAAATTCTGAGAAAGACGGGTGTTTGAATGAAATCAGAAAACTGATCACTCTAACACTAGAAAAACAATATGCGATTTGGCCATTCAGTTCACATTCCGCATGTTTTGTTTTCTTATGTTTGCAGATGGGCTTGCTGCATTCAGGGCATTTTTAAAATCTGAGTTCTGTGAAGAAAATATTGAATTCTGGTTGGCTTGTGAAGACTTCAAAAAAACCAAATCCCCCCAAAAGCTATCCTCAAAAGCAAGGAAAATATATACTGACTTCATAGAAAAAGAAGCTCCAAAAGAGGTAAGAAAACAAGTTTCCTGTGTCAGCATCATTTGGACATCTTCAATCCCATAGACAAACACAAGAATTGAACATGACAGACTAGCGTGCAGGTTCAGTGGGGAAGAGCCTCCCTCAGCCTGTGTTGAATTTGTTTCTCCAGAATTGACTCATATTACACATTACACCTTTTTTTGTTTTCAGTTATTAAACTTCATTTTCTAATGCTGGATACCAAATAAACCATTTCTTTTTAAATTTCAGATAAACATAGACTTTCAAACCAAAACACTGATTGCCCAAAATATACAAGAGGCTACAAGTGGCTGCTTTACAACTGCTCAGAAGAGGGTGTACAGCTTGATGGAGAACAACTCTTACCCACGTTTCTTGGAGTCAGAATTTTACCAGGACTTGTGTAAAAAACCACAGATCACCACAGAGCCCCATGCTACATGAGACGCAAGGGGGAGCCCCAAAATAAGAGGACATTTTATTCTCTCTCCTAAGATGGAAGGCTGTGACCTGCCAAAAGACTGACCTTGAATTCAGCCTGGGTGTTCAGGAAACATCACTCAGAACTATTGATTCAAAGTTGGGTAGCAAATCAGGAAGCCAAAACCAGAAGCTTTGAGAACAGCTTCTCTTGCTGTGTGAAGGACATAGCGAGGGAACAGTGGTCTGAATGTGCTGTCCCTCCATAGAAAAGCAGGAGCAAGGTGAAAGATACAGTGTAATATTGTTGGTCCAAACATCTTTAAAATCAATAGGTCTGGGATTATGTGGCCTAGCTAGCTGGCTGTACATCTTTCCCCGAATCAATCCATGTCACCACATAGTGGTTTTAGCTCTAGTTTTAGTTTTTCAGTACTAAGTAACATTCACATGTTTACTGTGTGCAAGGTGTTAAAGTTCTTAGGACTACAGGTCATTAGTACTATTGTATGGTGTATCCCTGAAACTAAAAAGGTGTGTTTGAACTGTTAAAGGTGTATGGATTGGAATGAGTGCTACTGTGTAGAAAACTAATGTGCGTTACGAGTGCCAAAAACTGTCTTGCAGGCAGCTAAACTTTGAAGTGGTCTTTGCATACTTTTAATAAATTTATTTTGGTAAAATAATGTCATTGAACATTTGGAGTCCAGATGTGATTCTGTTGTATTTTAATAATTTGAAATATTACAGCTATAAAGGAAAACCTCTTTCAGTAAAGAGAGATGACAGTTGATTGTGTACCTGGACAGTGAGCGCTGACAATGCTTGGAAGGGAAAAAATGATAGTTGCAAGGAAGATGTGCTCTTTAAACCTAGAGGCATTAGGGAGTCTTAAATCACATCCCTAGGACCACTCTAGATTCAAGCTTTACAACACAAACTTGTGAATGTCAAAATTGTTAATAAAATAAGAACCACAAAAGAACATTGACCTGTGTGTTAAGAACCAGCCAAGATGTGTAGTAAGAGAGCATGTGGAGGTCAGCATCACAGTTACAGCTAAGCTGTTCAGGGGAAGAAAAGCTAAGGTCAGCTTGGGCCTACCTACTCTGTTCTTGGGTCCAGACTTCCTCACTGGTGCTGACATGAGCTTCCAAGACACATACCTGAAAACACTTCTATGCTGTATCAATACAAATCTCAGAACTGTCTCATCTCCTGCCTTCATTTGGCTAATATCAATCTGATTGTGTTACTTCAAGTAACTTTGAAGAAGGCAACAAGAGCACTTGGTTTTTTAGATTTCATGCATAAATGTGCTTTTTCCTAGCTGAAAAGGGCCTTCAGCCTGTTGCTTTTCAAACTGGCTAATTTAAAGAGGATCCCTTTTATCAGGCAGTTTTTCAGTATCTTTAACTTTGGCTTTAGTAAAGAGATAGGAGACAACGGTCACTCTCATCTTGGAGTTGGAAGACCTGAGTCCAAGTAATGGACTTCTCATAGCTTTGTGTCCTTGGAAGTTCCCAACATCATCCTTGGCGCCTCACTGTACACCTCCCAGCCTATACCCCTGATATCTGTAAGTAGCAAGGGGTTCAGATGAAGCACTAAAAAGGTTATTTGACAAAAGAAAATGCTCTGTAATTTAAACACTGTTTCCATTTTGTCTGATGTAATTCTCACCTTTAAGCAGAATTTATGGAAACAACAAGCACAAGGGACTTACCAGAGGGGCAGCTTTGCCCATTTCTGCATGGACAGCCAGGGTGACATGCAGGTACCGCATATATGCTGGTTGACGAAGTGAATTTCAAGGGCCGTTGAAACTGATACTATGATAGAAATGTATATAAATAATGCCATGTCTGTATAGACCTTAGTTTGTAAAAACTTTCACTAACAGGAATCTACTTTGCCACCAGGTCCTATTCGTTTCACCTCACTCTGCCCAGCTTGTCCTCCAGCCCTCTCTAATCAAAGATGCCACCACTTGATGCCTATATAACTGTAGTTCTCTCTCTCTCTCTCTCTCTCTCTCTCTCTCTCTCTCTCTCTCTCCCCCCCCCCCCCCCCCCCCCCCCCCCCCCTACCATTCACTCTCACTCCCACATCTCTCTCTCTCTCTCTCTCTCTCTCTCTCTCTCTCTCTCTCCTCCCCCCCCCCACTGTCCCCAACACCTAATGTGTAATGTGTTTCCTTAAGTCTAGGGATCCTTTCAACACACAAACTGAATCTTGTCTCCGGTTGCTTATTTATAAGACCCCTGACTGGTCTTCCAAACATTACATGAAAGCAACATCCCTAATACAGCCTAACCCTGCTAGGTTGACCTCTTCTTCCCTCTCAATCTTGTTTCCATGTTTCCTGCAGCTCTCCCTACCAGCTGTGCTGGCCTGTTTCCATTTGCTTGAAGATGCTATGCCCCTCAGCCCCAGGGGTCTTTCCATTCAATAGTTCCCCTGCACAATTTTAGCTCTGACTCATCAATCACCTATTAATGCAATTGCCACCTCCCCAAGGGAAGTGAACTCTGACCTCTTTACCTAGGTCACATCCCTTTTCAGATGTCACAGTACCAGATTCTCTTGAGCACTTAAGTTATTTCTCAGTAATTTTCATAATTGCTTGATAATTCTATCTTCTCCAAGTAGATTATGGTTACCCCAAGTGAGGATCCTGTGCTTCTTTCTGCTCTCTGCTCATTCCTAGCACCTACTATAACACCTGGCATATACTGGGAGCTGAACAAATGATTGAATGAATGAATGAATGAATGTTGGAAGAACCTGTAAGGAATTTAGTGCAACAAGAAGTATCTATCAGTGTCAGAGAAATAAGGACAAAATTTACAGGAGATTTTTGTTTTATGTATTTTCTTAAGGATCATCAGATACAATTCTCAGGCTGATTTTAAACTCCCAAACTCTAGCAATTCTCCTGCCTCAGCCTCCTAAGCAGGTAGAACTGCAGGACGGTTCCACCATGACCAACTTTAAAAAAAAAAAAAAAAAAAAAAGGTAACATTTTAAAAGCCCACCGACTCAGATGTCTACAAATATTTTCAGAACTTTTTCATTTGGTAATCAATAAATATTTTTTAACTACACATGCTCTTCTTGGCTTTTGACCTTTGATAGAGGAAAATGCCAGTTTTAAAAAGAGTTTTGATTTTCAGGCTTCTGAAGGCATAATCTTTATTGAGGTAGCATTTTCCATGCTCTCTGGTGTGGAACAAACTCAAATAAATTTCAGATTAGCTATCTTATACTCCATAAGTAAGTATTACTGTCCCAGCTTCCCAAAGTTCAGGTGCCTGGGACCCACAGTCTGTGCATTTATTTTCATATGAAGGATGGTTCAAAATACAGTCATTTCACACTGAAATAAATAGAAAGTTTGAATCTGTCATGTGAGCACAAGGATCTGTTTCAATGAAATTACTCAAATAATCACACAAAATTTCACAGGAGTGAGGTCTTTCAGAGGTGCTTTTGTGTTGTTAAGTGACAGTATTTGATCATTTGCAGTTGGAGTATGGAAAGAAGCAGGGGCTATGTGAACTGTCAGGAGAGGTGTCATGAATGAACACACTGTGAATCTGGACAGTGTGGAGACTTTAAGGTTCCTGTCTCTGTCAGGCAGTGTTTTCCTTCATTAGCTCAAAATTGCAGTTAAGTCTGACTTTATTGAGAGCATCACTGTTATTGCAAGGTAAGCTTTGACAGGTTCAGAGATTCCCCAGGACTGGCTCAGATGCTTAACAACTTTGGCAGTCACTTTCGTCAATAGGAATCAGATGAGTTTCATCTAACTTTTTATATCTTGGCCAAGGAGCAGCTGGAAATAATCAATATGACAACAACTTAAAAAAAAAATTCTTCTGTGACCTACAGGATAAAGGGAGGTGGTTTAATGCTATGGTATGAAATAAAGTCCTGGCAGTAACACTTTTTGGTTACTTGATGATCCAGCACAACCAGACCACACATATGTTGAAGATAAGGTGCAAGATGGGAGTAGATGTGTAGCACAGGACCAGGTGATAGAGGACCTTGAATACAAAAGGTTAAGATCTTATAAGAGCATTAGACACCAATTTCAACTAAAATGTATGGAAATAACCCAGGCAACAATATGAAGAATGAAAGTTTGGAAGCTGGAAGTCACTTAGTAGACTGCAGTGTTCAGTCAGATGAGAAAGTCCACCTGCCTACAGCAGCACATAAGCATTCAGTAACACCAAATAAGTCTGTGTAACTTATAGTACACATCGTCTGTTCTGTGCAGAACACTGATCTAAGTTACATGGCAATAGATGAAAAGATATATTCCTTGTTCTCCAAGAAGCATCAATTAAGTAACTGATAAAAAGAATATAAAAACTCAAATGCAGCCAGGTGTGGTGCGGTGTTACTACACCAACATTGTAATTACCTGAACAGAAAGCCTCTTCAATTTAGTTTTTAGGAGTGGACCCAAACTCAGAGAACATCCATTCCCCCAGATGTCTCTTGAACTGTGCTAATGGAGCTCTCTGGCTGGAACTCCATTCCTGAACTGAGTCCTCCAGACCCCACCCACGATTTTATTCACAATGGTTTCTCCAGCTTCAGTGGGGAAGTACAAGTTTGACTCCACCCTAATCTGAACACACCATCCTGTCTTTTCATCCCCTACTTCTAGAATATCTCATTCACCCAAGGTCATGCATCCTTCCCAGTCTTCATTGTATGCAATGGAGATGAGTGCACCTGCTTTCAGTGTTTGATATGTTAATTCTCAAGCATACCCACATTCATTCATTCATTCATTCATTCATCCATCATCTTTTGGGGAAGATTACCAAATTGAGGTTACCAAGGAAACAAGATCAGTTACCCAGGTCACAAGACACAAGAGCACATAGTTTTGCTGGAGTTAATTAAAAGTTATTAGTCCAGATTATTATAAAAGTCATTCCTACAGTATGGTAACATGCTTAATCCCAGTACTAGGCATGCTGAGGCAGGAGGATCAGTAGTTTGACTGTATAGCAGGAAGGAAGGAAGGAAGGAAGGAAGGAAGGAAGGAAGGAAGGAAGGAAGGAAGGAAGGAGGGAGGGAGGGAGGGAGGGATGGAAGATCTAGTAAAGAGAAAAGGGATGCTATTCAAGAAGGTGAGAGAATCTAAAGAGAGAGGAATGGCAGAATTACATCTGGATTGTAACACGACACTTTGGAATGCAGACATTTTAATGGGGGTGTATATTAGAAAATTACTCTGTTGATTTTGGTTTGGGAACATATTTATGAGGGGTTTCTAGGCAAAGAAGATATAAAATAGTAGAAGAGATGACCCTCTGTTATGAAGGAAAGCTCAAAAGCACAAATCAAAAATTATACTTCATTTTCTTAAAACCGGAGTCCCTAAGAGCAACACCCATAAGCTTAGCACCATAATGCTTCAAGCTTTACTAGAATTCTCTTCTTAATATCCCAGGCTTCTTTCCCTTCTCACACTGTGTTAGTCACTTTTCATCACTGGAACAAAATATCTGAGAAGCATGACTTAAATAAAAATTTATTTTCACTCATGGTTACAGAGGTTTCAGTCCAAGAGTGGTTGGTTTCATTCCTTTTAAGTCCCACAGCAAGGCAGAACATCAGTGACCAAAGGCAAAGTGGAAGAAAGCTGTTCAGATCAGGACAGTCAGGAAGCAAAAAGGGACAAGAAGGAATTGAGGACAAAATATACATACCATTCAATGACACAGCCCCAGTGATTTCCTCCAATTCGACCACACCTCCCAATGATGCTATCAAATTATGAATCCAGGCAATCCTTCTACCTCATCCACCACTACCATTCAATCCAGAACTGGCACCTCTTTTGCGAAGTGGCAGTTAAGGAGTCTGGCACTCACCATGGCCAAGAAAAAGCCCAAAGAAGTAATCAAGTCTGAGAACGATGATTATATTAGTTTGAAGGTGGTGGGGCAGGATGGTTCTGTGGTGTACTTTAAGATTAAGAGGCTATTACATCATTTAGTAAATAATGAAAATGTATTGTGAATGATGCGGTTTGTCATTGAGGCAAATCAGATTCCAATTTGATGACGGTTAATTAATGAAACAGAAAAAAAACCCATGCAATTGGAAATGGAGGATGAAGGTACAGCTGATCTATTCCAGCAGCAGTCAGGCAGGCAGGAGGTGTCTAATAAAAAGAGAAGCTGCTACTTTACTCCAGAATTTTGTTATAGACCAAGAATTCAAAAGCTGCAATTTGATTCCACCACATCCTGACAACTACATATAGTTTTCTCTATTCTCTCATGTTTCCCCATCCCCCTTCCTTTATCATATGTAAAACAAACAGTATGTGTGCACAAAAAAGTGTATATCCATTAATGTATTGATCCACTGATTGGGTCAGGAGTCCTCATGATCCAGTCACCTATCATGATGGCTTCTACTATCAGAGCCCAAACTTTCAACACATGAGCCTTTGGAAGACACTTCACTTCCAAACCACACCACACGTCGCAGCCAAGGGCTTGCTCAACATTGTCACTCTTACCTAACTCTCAGTGTACCTCAGATCCTGTGTCCTGATTCCACTCTGTTCCCTAAAATGCTGTTTGAATATTGATATTCTCAGAAAAATATATGAACTCCCTGGTATCAAGATAAACTCCTCTAAAACTAAAACTTCTCTGGAATTTGGTTTGTTTTATTTTTCTGCCCATTCAAAGCCATTTCCCACTACTTATCAGAAACATTTGATACTGGATTTTCTTGTTGTACATATGTTTCTACAGTAGATGAAAAAATTTCTCTCACTTAGAACTGTTCTTTTGTCTCTTAAATGTTACTTAGTTTTCTAGGCTCAGATTAAGTTTTACCCTCAGGAAATATTCCTAAGAGAATGACTATTTTACATCCAACTAAATAATAATGACAACTCTTACTTAACTGTATTTAATTTTCAGAGAAATTATTACAGTTCTAGATAGGAAAAATGCTTGCTATTGTCTGACTAATTCATTGACTGATTGAGGGATGAATTCAAATTCTCCATTAAAAATGCATTCAATAACACAGATTGTTTAATTTAAATATGATAAATTCATTTACAAATAATTGCATTATTTCAGGAGTCTACATAATTCTTTTTACCTTGACTCTACATTTCCATCTTGCAAATTTAGAGAGCACTAAAGTATGTGGATCTTGGATAAGTTCTTAATGTTTGGTTTTCTCAAATCTCAAATTCATCTGACATTTATACAGTTTAAATAGTGCACTGACCCATATGGAAACTTCCTTTAGGAGGGAGTCTGGATGTTTATTTAGTTTGCATATATCCTAGACATGTACAGATGTCACACTAAAATCAAGGGGAGCAAGAAAAAACTATTTCCTGGTAACTACTTTGGAGTCAAGAAGAACCTGATTTTTTTTAATGCATTTGCAACTTCCACTCACTTAGGCCTATTTCCAGCCCCATTCCAAATCAGTCTTTAGCTTTATAATGTAACCTCAGGTAGACCATAAGGGGAGCATTTTGAAATGGTACTATTGAAAATATTTGGTTTACATGAGCCTGATATAGCCTGGAAAAAGCCAGATAAAAAACTTTGGTGGTTTTGCTCTTTACACAGAAGCTTAGGTATTGATCTTCATTTGGCACAGACCCACATATTCTTATGTAGGGTGAGGTGGTTCTTATAGAAGTGGTCATTAATCACTGTAGCCAAATGTCAGGACTTAAAGTCCTGCTTTTTTTCTAATGTTTTCTATTTTTGTTTCAGGTTCCAGAGCTTCACAAGTCCTAGAACATTTTATTAAAGTGCCACTAAGGTCATTGACATTTTAAGGGTAACTAATAATGTAACCATTTTAGAAATAACTGTGGTCACCACTTACCTGAAGGAAATTGTGGTTTTGTAAATTAAAAGAAACAAACTTGTGAGCACATAACAATGATAAACAACAATAGGAAGCTATTTGAATTCATGTTTGTTCTAAACTCACTGAACAGTCAACCCACATCTTGGCCATTGGATGCATGTGATTTTGATCCTGACGAATGAACTGTTGTCTTTATCAGTTCAAGCATGGCTGTGAAGAGTTAAATATGGTAGTTGCATGTTTTGTTTCTCCATGAAAATATGGCCAAACATTTTGGAGGAGCTATGCACCAGTAACAGATGAGTGATCTTGTTTTCCCCTCCACCAAAGAGTATGGGGACAATAGGGGAGCATCTGCTTATATCTGTGTGTGATTTGTCTGTTCATTTTCTAATTGGATTACTGAGTGCTCAGGTAAGTCTCCCACCAAATATGTAGCTTACAAACATTTTCTTTCAATCCACAGTTTATTTCTTCATCTTAATATAGCAAATGTTTTTAGTTTTGGTGAACTCCAGTTTATCTAGTTTTTACTTTATGAATTATGCTTTTTATGAGAAGCCTAAGAACTCCCTATCACTAGATTCCAAAGACTTTCTCCAATTTTTATCTTACAGTTTTAATCTAAAAGTTAATGTCTTACGTTTAACACAATGAGTCATTCTGTATGAAGTTGAATCTGAGGTATGAAGTGTTTTGTTGTTGTTTTAGCTATATATATCTAATTGTCCCAGTACTGATTTTCTTAAAAGTCTCCCCTTCCCTCTCTTTCTCCTCATAAGCAAAACAGCACTGTAAAAGGGCAGGCTACAGTGAAGCAAGAAAGCATTTCAAGCAGGAAACAGTTCCAAATGAATATTGAAAGATGAAAACCCAGACCAGCAAGCAGAAAGAGATGGAACTGGCCAAAGATGCTAGAAAAGGAGTCTGGAAGAAGCAGGACGCCCAGCTGTCTCTGCAGCAGCATCTGGATGGTTGCAGGTCTTTGGAGCATAAACTGGCCTTTGAGCTGCAGAGTTTAGACTTCAGAGTAAAACAGAAAACTAAACAGTCCCTTGGAAGAAAAGACTAATCGGATGACTACTGTCATTAAACAACTGGAAAAGAGTTCTACCAGGCTGAATGAGGCCATCAGTCTGCCGAGGTGGACAACTAATTCTTCAAATTGGACTGTGGAGAAAGACCAGCAGTCAGCAGCTGCAAGTGAAGGTGCTCACCAGGTAGTGGAAACTAAAGCAAGAGTTCAAGACTTAAAGCTAAAACAATAAAAAGAAAGGTTATAGAAAATAAGTAGAAAAGTATTTCCAGAATCCATGATCTAAGGATGGAAAGGACAAAATTCAGGAGGAAACTTTGAAACTTTTAAAGCTTAAAAAAAATCCTCTGTAAGAAAGCCACAGGTTTCAGTCTCACCCTTGAGATGAAAAGACATGCTGCTGCCTTCCTCGGGAACACCAGCTATGCCAAGAAGATGGTGGCCTAGCAAAAAAAGTACGTAAGAGCTGCCAAGGAGCCTTCGGTGATGCCTGTTTTATAGGTGACTGCCTCAACTTTCAAGAATCAGGCCTGAGGCAGTTTGCAGTACCGGTCAGAGCAGCCAGTGAAGCAATATTCAGTCAGCCCATCTAAGACTGGAGGCCGAAACCTGGACCCAAAGCCACTGTCTACCATGTTAGATGTCAGGATTCTCTAAGACTCCATCTTTAAAATCAACTAAAGAATTAACAGGAATGATTTAACCAAACCATCTCCATAGAGAAAAGATTAGGGGTACCTGGAATTTTGCTCATTTTCTCTAAATTGTGTAAATTTACTTGATAGATAATTCCTTTTCTAAATTAAAAAGAAAAATCAGTTCTTCCCTTTCTCCTGTGGACATATCCATACAAATTTCAGGGTAGAAAGGGGAATAATTTTCCAAAATTAGTGACAGAAACCAAACCTTAAATTCTAGGAATATCAACATGTGTACACACACACACACACACACACACACACACACACACCTTACACACATGAAGTTAAATCATCTTCAGCTTGCTAAAAAGCTAAAGACATTGGAAGAAGTTTTGAAAGCAAATTACAGTAGAAGAAATGCCTTTTAGCATTTGCAACTATAGTAAGAATTACAGCAGACTTCTGAGCAAAAACCACAGCAAGGGAGGAAAGTACAATAAACAGGCAACGCTTGAAAGAATTTGACATCCATCCACTTAGCAACCTATATCCTATATCCAGTGAAAATTATTCTTCTACATGAAAGCAAGATGAAGACTTTATCAGACAAGTAAAAATGGAGTGAATTCATAGTCAAGCAGTCCTACTGGGCATGAAACATTAACATATGCTTTACAGAGAGAAGGCAAATGATGTACATCAAAAGCAGGGATCTCAGAAATGATCATGGAGATGGAAGCAATAAGATAAAGGTGTTTATTGTTTTTACTCTTAACTGATCTAAAAGATGACTGCTTGTTTAAAATACTCATAGAAACTGCTTAGGGAATGATTCTAGCTCATGGAGAAATGAAAGGAAAGACAGGGTTGCCACAAGGGACAGGAGGGAAGAACTGGGAGCTCTCTAACTTACCCTTGCCACCAATGAAGTGGAATTGTGACAACAGATTTAGAGGTTTTGTAAATGCATCTTGGAAACTCAAGGGTAAACATAATTTTTTTCAAAAGAACAGACCAGAACATAAAGTAGGAGATGAAATAGGACCCTCTAATGTTGAATGAGACCCACAGAAAACAGAAATGGAGAAATAAAACAGCAAGCACATGTCAGGACCAGGAAATAGTCATGAATGTGGAGGACAGTGTGGATGCAACTCTCACCTCACAGGGGCTAAGAGACACTTTATTCTAAAGCCAAATATGACTGACCTTGGCCTGGGAACACAGATTTAGGGCACCCTAAATTCCATGTTTCAACTTGGAAACAGTTTCATGAATTTGTTATAATAACAGAAAAAGAAATTCATAAATCAAGGCACTTTTCAAATATATTGCTAGAAACATCAGAGAGAGGCAGGTTACAGCAAAATTGTGGGGAGGGAGGGTCTTTTCTAGGCCTCAGATGTTATCTGACATTATTCTTAGCTTTTGGTTGGTAGAAACTAGGGTCTACTAAGTTAATACATTTTCAAAAGGTTTTACCTGATAGAGGAATGTTAGATGAGAGACAGAGATGGCTAATAAGGAGGCTAAAGATAGCCCAAGATAAATTGTATTTAGGCACTGGACCTGTAGCATTCCAACCTCTCCACAATCATTGAAGTTCTAATCAGTTCATCAGCCTTGCAGAAGGTTCAGTTGAAGGTGCCATTTCTTTCTGGGAACTTGCCCTATTCACAGCAGATACTGCTCATAAGCCACTTAAGTGTGTTCCAATATGCCAATTAAAAGACACTTATTGTGAGAACAGATTAAAAAAAAAAAAGATCCCCCCGAAAAAAAGCTCTTTTCAAAAAGCTCTTCTTGAGACTAGTGAACCTCCCAAGCCTCCAGGTTAACTGCTAGAGGGGGAAAAAAAGTGACACATGTCCAAGATCAAAATGAGGCACATAACATCACCACAGGACCCACAGATATTTAAATGATACGAAATATTGGGTAGAATTCTATGCTAAAAAATATCAATAACACACATGAAATGGCATTTCTTAAAATTCACAAACTTCCAAAGTTCATTTAACAGATAAACTGAAGTCTATCTACTAACAAACTGACTTCTTAAGCAAAATCTTTTCCACAAATAAACTACAGGTCCAAATTAGGCCTCTGGCAAATTGACACCTCAAAGAAGAAATAAACCAGATTGGCATAAAGTCTTTCAGGTATTTTAATTTCTAACTTTCAAAATGCATATAATATCAGCATTGCCCTGATACTGTCAGACTTTTCATCACTTTGACAAATAGCCAAAGGAAGCAGTTTAAAGGAGAAAATACTTATTTTGGCTCAGTTTCAGAGATTTTAGTACATCATTCTGGCTTCATTGTTTCAGAGTCTGGAATGAGTCAGTAAGTCATGGTGAGAGGGGATGACAGAGCAAATCATCTCCTCAGAGTCAGAAAAGAGAAAGTGACAGGAACAGGCCAGAGACAAGATACATCTCTCTAGGTCAGGAGCCTCCAACTAGGCCCCTCCTTCCACATCTCTCCATCTCCCAGCAGTCCATGCAAATTTTGAATCCATTAATGAATTAACACATTGGCCAAGGTAAAACCCTCAAGACCTAATCATTTCCCAGAAGCCCCGTCTCTGAACAGTGCTTGTATTGATTGAAAGCCAATCCTTTAAAACACTCCATATCCAAACCATAACAGACACTAAAACCTGAAAAAAGGCCTTAGAAGAGAAGAAAAATATAGACACTTGGTGGTACATGCCTATAATATAACACTCCGGAAAAAATGAGGCAGTAGATTCACAAACTGAATAAATGAACCAGGTGCTATGGCTCTTACTTGTAATCCTAGCATTTGGTAGGCTGAAGCAGAGGACTACTGCAAGTTCAAGGCCAACCTGGCCTACATAGAGGGTTCCAAGCTAGTCTGGGATAGGGCTATGATAAGACCTTGACAAAATAAAGGGGCAGGGCAGAGTGGGGAAGAAAGGAAGGAAGGAGGAAGAAGGGAGGGAAGGAGGGAGGGAGGGAGGGGGAAAGGAGGGAGGAAGGGAGAGAGGGGGAATGGAGGGAGGGAGGGAGAGAGGGAAGGAAATAAGCACCATGCAGGGAGAAACAGAAATAGATGGTCCACACCAACATAAAATATGAACACTTCAGGATAATATTTTGGAGATCTAAACACTGAATCTACTGCTGAAAGAAATTAAAGGAGATTTCAATAGAGAAAGAATCCATTCTCACTGGTCAGAAGATTCCATATAGTTCTCCCTAATCAAACTGTAGAATCAGTGCAACCCTAGTCAAAATTCTAGATCTTTCATTAGAGGAACAGCTTTAGTTCCAGCAGCCCCTTCATTTTTAGTCAGACTTTCCCTCCCCTCCCCTCCCCTCCTTTTCATCTCCCCTCTCCCTGCCTTCTCTCTCTCTCTCTCTCTCTCTCTCTCTCTCTCTCTCTCTCTCTCTCTCTCACACACACACACACACACACACACATAATTAATCTTCTCTTAATTTTAGTTTTCTTTTCACCCCTGATTCTGCACTTAGGAGAGACCCTGCCACCTGAGTAAGCATATCATACAACACCAGGAATGACCCCTAATGTGACCTTCGGACTTTTCTCATCTGCAGCAAAAGCTATCACTGATGGAGAACACCAGTAATGTAGAACGGGGCACTGGGTACGTAAGAAATCTCTGCACTTTTCTGTCAGTTTCACTCTGAACCTAAAACTGCTCTGAAAACTTAGTCTTTAAAAACAATCATGTAAAAAGCCCTAATTGCCCTGGACATGTTATTTGACTGCTCTAAGTCTCAGTTTCCACTTCCATAAAATGAAGGTAATGGTGCCTACCTTATCAACCCAGACTAGATGATAAAACACAAAGTGTTTAGGGCCATGCTTGGCTCTTAGAAAGCTATCAACCAAAATGATGAAAGGTGCCACTCAGGAGTCGGAGATTTGTGTGAGTCATCTGTGTGAATTTGTACCGCTAAATCTTTTGTTCTGCCAAGTCCTCAAAGTACAGAACTATATAGGGTTGTTTTCAGATGGTTCAATTAAATGCCATTGCTGCATCTACTCTGAAGTCTGCCGGTCAGCAGTCACCTCTGAACAGCGGCGGTTGAAATGACGGCTCTTGCCTTCTCTCGTCTGTGAGGCGCTCTTCATCTCAGAAGTCAGCTGGATCACACAATAGGATTTACTATCTTGGAGGGGTATGTTCTAATATCACCAACATCCCAGATACTTATTCTACATAAGTTTGTGCTGGAATTTTTCTCTGTGGGAAGTTTTTACTTCATTTTTCTCTTTCCTTTAAGAACACGTTTCTCTTCTGAATATTTTTAGAACATGTGAAGAAACCAAACACATTTTCAAGATAACAATTACCATGTGCAGACAATGATAAAGCAGCACCTGGGAGAGGATTCTGAGGGGAAAAAATGTGTCTTGAAATTGGAAACACCAACTATAAACTAATAATGTACAAATCAACCAAACACACAGAAAGCATAAATAACCCTGTCTTTCCCCTTCATTTATCTTTCCCTTCCCAGTAGCTTCATGATAATAAGTGCTGTGGATCAATTCAGGCACACTCTCAGAAGTCTGTGTTTCTGCTTTTAGATAATTCACTGAAAAGCTAGATATTAATACTAGAACATATTCTCATGTGTCTTATAATTTATAGGATATTTTAGCTGGGCATAGTGACTCATACCTATAATCTCAGCAATTGGGAAGTTGAAGCAGGAGGATTACTGTGGGTTTGAGGCTCTCCTGGACTACTTAGTGAGTTTTAGACCAGTCTGGGCTATGAAATAAATAATAAATAAATAAACAAATAACAAATAAACATTTTACGTATAAGATAAATCATTTGTTTTCAGACATACAACCACATCTTGCACCTGTATCCAGACTGAGAAAAATTCAACTAAAATTATTTTTAACCTTAGTACATTAGGATATATCAAATTTACATTATGTGTCTTAGATTTTATCAATATTATTTATTGTTTTCAATCTGCATGAGATATAAAGAAAATATTTAATTTGCCAGATGAATTAAATGAGGCAAAAATGTAAACTGTTTTTATTCCTGGACTCACTGTGCATAGGGTTATGACTTGGTAAACTCATTTTCTGGAAAAATATCATACATGGAAAATACATTTAATACCCCTAACCTATGGCACATCACAACTTAGCAACACACCAAATCACAGAGTACTGACTGTTTTCCATCACGATCATGTGACTGACTGGGAGCGGTGGCAGGCTACTGCTGCCCATAATCTTAATAATGCTAGCCAGGAAAAGGTTTAGAATTCAAAATCTGAACTTCATCTTCTTCTGATGGCATATTGCCTTGGCTCCTTTATAAAGCTGAACCTCCAGAAGTTGGGGATCATCTATACAATGAAGAGCTCTACCCAGGCCTGCTGGCAAAGCCTGTGGGATTTCTGCTAGACACCCTCCTGAGTCTGCTTTATTAAAGCTCAGTATTAAAAGGCCTTCATCACTGAATTCCGTGTTTGGCTGTCTACCATCAATTCTGAATAAGAGTGAGTTGACTTCTTATGGTCATTAGACAAAAATCTCCTGTGTATCACACAGTACCATCTACAGATTGAGTAAGACTGCATTTTGTCACCTCTGTTTTGAAGCATATATTTTTACTCTCTTTCAATGGCTCTCAGCATATTTTTAGTGAAAGTCACCCTCATCATGCCCAAATGACAATAGTCACATAATATATATTTGATCATTTTCAAGGTTATTTCAGTTATTACTCAATATTCTTTCAGGTGTAAATCAGAAAATGAATTTGATCTCAAGTGGAAAAAGGACTAGCTAGGTCATTTCACTGGGATGGTGGCTCATTTCATTTCACTGGGATGGTAACAGTGTGCCTGTCAGAGGTTCAGATTCTTGTTGCCAAGTTTCTTATATAATGGAAGAGCAACATCAGAAGGTCAAAAGGACCTGATTTCTAAGTTTCACGCATTAAAAAGAATGTGAATGAGCCCAAAGAAGAACTCAATATGAGTAGCTTATGTCTCATGCCAACACTTTGATTCAATTGTAGCAGGGCTCGATGCTGTGATTGCCACTTTAGGCAGATTGGCAAGGCTCTACAGGAAGGACCATGTTTCTGTAAGAGGGTATGGATGGGGAAAGGAAGCAGTACACACAAAAACCATACATATGCACTTAATGCTTTCACATAGACTGTCGGCTTCCCCTTGGCCTGGACTCTGGCTGCTCCCAGGAGACCTTTGCACACCGGTCCCCATCACAAAGGGTCAAGGTGAGGAGAAAGAATGATGGAGAGAGAGGTGCCTCCGGTGGAGACGAGTACGACAGGAAAAAAACACCCAGGAGACTGTGTCAGTGGACAGCTTGTTTTAATATGGAGAAGAAGTTTTTATAGGGAAGTTTCCCGGGCAAAGAGGCAGGGTTGGGTTTCTGGCAGGCAGGCAGGTAGGGGGAGGGAGGGGGCTTCTAAGGCTACACGGCGTTTGTTCATGGTACCTTTGTTCTGTCATTTGGTCACATGATCTACAAGAGACCTGGTTAGGATTAAGGACTTAGAGACCTAATAGTTTTGCCTGGGGGCTGTTGGGTAAGAGACAGTGTGTTTAGAATGGAGCCAGCCTGACTCCTGCCATCCTCACTGGGAGGTCTCTGGGGTTGCATGGCCATGCTCTACATTCCAGGCACTCCTGACCTAGTCCCAACAATAGACAACACTGCATTGCAACCTTACGGTATGTAAAAGATATAAAGCAAAAAGGCCTAAGCAGAAACTTGCTAATGGATATATTGTTGTTTTGTAGTCATTTTAATTGTTTCTGTGTGCTTGTAGTGAGTGGTTCCATGTACCACAGGTGGGTCTGGGCTTTATTCCCCAAACTGTCTTGAAGGGGTGCTTCTCAAACTTGTTCCTAACCTCTGAAAATCTTGGAAAATGAGTCATACAAGGACTGAGGGAGACAAGCAAGCATCACGTTTATTTGAAAACTCTCGTGTTTTATCTAAATATTCATCAATATTTTATAATATGCTCTATAACTTTTCCATTTACTTTCAAATAAAAGATAAACGCAAGGTATTACTAAATCAGGCTGAAGATATAGTTCAGTGGTGGAAAATCACTTGTCTAGTATGTGCAAGACCCTGGGTTTGGGGACAGAAGAGATAGGTCAGCAGTTAAGAGGTCTTCCTGTTCTTCCACAGGACCAGCGTTCTGCTCCCAGCACCTACGTCTTACACTTACAACAGCTTGTAACTCTAGCTCCAGGGGTTCCAATACCCTCTCCTGGCCTCCACAGACATGCACACATGGCATATATTTCTACAGACACACACTACATATAAATTTAAAAGCAAAAGTCTTGGATTTGTTTCCCAGCACCACAGAAAACTAAAACTGAAAAAACCACATACACACTTAACTGTATTATATCATTCTAGGAAGATGTACCATGTTTATTTGATATTAAATAATCCAAAATAAATAAAAATACATTGCAAGTAGATCTGTTCTCCCACATAAATAACTTGCTACCACGAAAGGAGGAGGTTTCTTTGACTCCCTAGTGGCAATTTATTTTAGAAGCAATTTTAAAACATTGAGAGGTAAAATGCCAAGAGGCACATGGGGAATTACCACTACTTGCCAAATGGTGGAAATTGTCCAAAGGTAAGTAAAGGTAAGCAGGGTAAAAACAACTCTGTTTAGAGCACAGGTTTTTGCTTTATTTTTTGTTTTGTTTTGCCTTTTGAGAACCCAGAACTCAGCTTGTTTTCAATAAAGTTGATTTTCTGGAACTTACTCATTAACCTCTGAACTGGTACCATAATTGGAATTGTAGACTGAGAGAAACTAAAAGTTGCAAAGAGCTATATTTCTATTGTAGACATTTTTCCTATACTTCCAAAGCTAATTACAGCATAATATAATCTTCTAATATTTTGAATCTTGCCAAGGGCTTTGATCTCTGTTTTTATATACTGTGGATTTACAGATTTTTTAATCAACTTTTTTTTTGAAAAAACAACATCCATTCTCTGTTGCCCTTAATTGAAATACCCTGTTGACAAACTTTGAACTAATCACTAAGATGAAAGAGTAAGAATTAAAGCACTAAAGAATGACTATTATACAGACAGTTTAAACAGATAGCTTAGAAGCATCTGACTTTTTTCCACTATTCTTGAGCAAATAAGATATTCAAACAATCCTGCAGAAATTGATGCCACTTATTCCACAATGAACAACCTGATAGGAAAAGGAAGGAATTATCATTATAAAATCAACTGACAGCCAAGATAGAAGGAAAATACATATCCCACATACAGAATCAATTTTTACAACTAATGAACACTTCAGATACTTGAATTCAGTCTACTTTTCACTCCACAAAAGGTACACTAAAAAGAGGACCAGATTTGGAGCCAGACATGAGTTCACATTTAGTTTCTACTTTTACCAGTGGCATGGCCCTTAGTTTATCAATAGAATAGAAATGATAAGACCTACTTTTATAATTAATGAACTTGGGATAGGATGGGTACATGGTAAATGGTAGCTATAATTGTTAATGATATATAATGCCATATTGTTCCTGGTAACAAAATATTTGGAACCTGCATGTAGTAGCAATTAGACTATATCAGTGTGCGGGATTTTTAATATATTAATAATAAAAGTTAAAAAGCAAGCATAGATTAAAATATAACACATATCATGTAATGACAATCTTGTATTTTATATTCTGATAATTTCACTTATAAATGGCTGACCTCAAAGTAGACTGTTCACTGTTCACCAATAAGATAGTATGCCTTTTCTGGCTACCCCCAAAGGATCATTATGATGTTAGCTGTGTTAAATAATAAGGCAAAATAAAAAGATAGATTTACTTTTGATTTCACACCATAGAGAGAGTGAATTTAGGGTGTTAGAGTGGTAGCTTACCATAGGTGACAGGTCAGCTGTGCTAGAGAGGAACCCAATGAAGAAGATATTTAGTTCTGGTGCAGACAGCATTGCCTGCCCAGCTTTTAATGCAGTGTACAAGACCCAGGTGAGACAGGGAGCTCCCTACACCCTGCCATTTCCAAACATTCCCTATAATTTAATTAATTTTTAAAATATGTGAATGAAATTCTAGTTGGACACAGGAGGTAGAAGATATTTTATAATGTGTTACATCAACTTTGACAGTTTGTTTAGATAAGCTTATATTGGCATACTACTGCCATCATTCCAGAGACTTTGTATATGCTCAAGTATGTAGAATATCAATTTTGTTTTTGACAAGTGTCATGGCTGTTTTATTTCAATTTAGGGGTCAGGGTTAGGCCAACACACTTCTACTTTTATTGCATTTCTCTAATTCAGTAGGGTATATTCTATAAGTAGGTAGATTTCAGTCTTCTGGGTTCCCAAAGTATCTCCAAATAACTAGAAATAGTAGGTGCTTATAGAAAACGCATTTGAATGGTCACTCCTTTCGTTTATTACAATTACCATTCTTACTGTTATTATTAAATAGACCACGTTGCAACATTGTTTTCATTTGGCAGACATTGGTGCATTTTACTAAAGATTTCTAAAAAAGTACTAAAGGATTGGGTTGGAGTAACCAGCCACCTCTTTGTAAGAGTCAGATTTTATACATATCATATTTCTGTTACCTTGTTAAGATTTTGATTTTTCCCTTACATTAACAAAGCTTCAAGATTTAAGATTAACATCAGCATCTGCCTTTATAATTTAAAGACGTCATTATCCTTACAAGATGAATTGTCTTTTATGGCTCAATGCAAATTTCATAGACTATTAAATTGTTCATTACAGTTATTTTTCCTCAGCTGATTTGATTGATGTTTTTCTAGATTTTCATGGTGGCTGCTGCCTTGCTTAAGGTTTTAGAGCACTGTATTAGTTAGCTTTCTACTACTGTGATAAAACACTGACTAAAACCAGCTTGGGAAGGAAAGAGTTTGTTTGATTTACACAGCCTGATCACAGTTCACCTTTCAGGGAGCCCAAGGCAGGAACCTGGAGGGAAGAGCTGAAGCAGAAACCTTGGAGGAACACTGCTTACTGACCTGCTCCTCTGGCCCATGCTTAGCCTGCTTTCTTTTATAAAATAGGCCATATGCCCAGGGGGCACCAGCACAATGGGCTGGGAGGGCCTCCCACATCACTCACCAATCAAGAAAATACCCCCAAAGACATGACTACAGGCCAGTCTGAAGGGAAGAACTCCCCAGTTGAGAGTCCCTCTTCCCAGGGGTCTCAATTTGATGAATGAAATTATCCAGTACAAGCTCTCTTTCCAAAGAAGGCTCCTGACATAATTCTATCTACACATTGATTGCTTCATAGAAGAATTTCTTCAAACCCAGGTCTTCTGCAGGAGCAGCCAGTACTCTTCATGGCTGAACCAACTCTCCAGCCTACCTAGTGTTGCATTTTATTATGATAATATCTACATGATATTATAGGTCCAAATTTATTAACTAAATTTGTCATTAGGCCAGATATTTGTTTTTAAATCTGATTTTTTTTACCACTAGAAATAAGTTAATAAAGTATAATATATTTTAATAATTCTATTTTAGGGAGTATTTATAACTAAAGGGTACACTTAATTGTCTTATTATACTAAAAGGCATGAAAAATGTTTGAGCCCACTAACTAGCTATTAAAATCAACCCAAAGTCTGTACACCAGAAAGGCATGGATGGGCATGACTCACAAATGGCTGGTGTAGAATCACTTTCAGTCACGTGTGCTGTCCTATATAGTGAAAGTTGTGCCCCTTTAGGGCGTAGCTTGCACCAGAGCTCAGCTAGGAAAGAAGCCCCTTTTGTGAAGTTATAGACTTGCTTTGTTTTGTTGTAAAATATCTTTTATTTCACATTCTTTCCCAGAGTGTTAGAAGTGCAACGTCAAAGTATAAAAATTAAAACTAAATTTCACTTACTCCACCTAGATTTTAAAAGCAAGTCATATTTCCACAGAGACATGAGAGTTAAATACTATAATTTGAAATTTTAAAATTGTCTTTTTAAGAATTACTTTTGTTTATTTTTACTTTAGTTATGTGTCTGTGTCATTAGATGCCACCTGTGTGGGTGCCTGTGGAGGCCAAAAAAGCGTGTCAGACCTCCTGGAGTTGAAGTTAAAGGCAGTTGTGAGTCAGCTGGCATGGGTGTTGGCAATCAAACCCAGGTCCTCTGGAAGAGCAGCAAAGGCTCTTAACCACTGAGCATCTCCCCACTCTCAAGATATTCTTGAGAGCATGAGTAGAAGTGGGGATGAGCCAAGCTGAAATGGAATAACTCCAAATTAACATTTTCAAAATAAATAGAAATGCTTATAACGTTTTAAAATATCATTTACAAGTATAATATTTTTGGCTTTAAAAAAATTTCAAAAGTCAAAGAAAATACAAGAAAAAAGAATTACCTGTGATTCAAACACCGACATATAAGCAATATTGATTTTGAACATCTTCATCTTCAATATTCTGTTGCATACTTTTTTCTAACAATAATTCATTGTTTCATCACCCCAACAAATAGTTTTATTGACACTATCTGTAAAATTTGATTGACTTCTACTATGATGATGCACCATAATTTTTTTCAAGTTGTATTACTAGACATTTGTAGATTTAGTGATTCTTCTCACTAATATGAATAGAACATACTTGATAATTTCCTGGACTAAATCCTTGCAGTTGCAAAGGGGAAAGGAATGTGTGCACCTGTTTTTTTCATATAGGTAACTTTGTTTTGCCTGGCTTTGTTTTTTTGTTTTGTTGGTTAGTTTTGTTTGGTTTTTCTGGGCAACAACTATCAGTAATGTATCAGCAGGCAGTTCAGCAGGCTTCTCAAGTCCTTAGAGAATTCTGCTAAGTCCCGATACCATGTTTGCCTGTTATTAAAAACATCCAAGAGGATCTGAGGCTCACGTGGAAAAGTCAAGCAAGGTACTGATGGCATTAGATGATGCTGAGTCACAAAATGAAATACCATTCATTTAAAAGCTAAAACTACATCTTTCTTCAGTTATTCTATGCATGGAACCCAACCTGGCAAAGTGATTTTATTAAAAGATGCCATTGTGACTATCAACAAAGCTACTAGGCTGTTTCCAAGAAAGATAATTTAAGTCATTACTGAGCATTGCATCATGTGTTTCATTTGACCTCTTTGGGTATTACATGAAAGCAAGCTTTTTCCTACAAAGTGCTCTGACAAATTGACAAAGAGAACAACTGCAGAAAAAGCCAAGACTTTTGCTAGTGTGACCCACGGGCAGGGGGGACAGTCTTCTAAACCACTGATCTGATTTTCATTTTTCATTTTAACTCCTCCATGTGAATACAAATCTAAAGTGAAGTATTCACCTCAATCAGTTAATTATTCATACCACTCCCTGAGTCCCAGAACACTCTACAAATACCTCCAAGGAGGGAAACATTTCAAATGGAAGTTGCTTACTTCTTTCCTCATTGTTAAGCAAAATAGAAAAACATTTTATGTCCTATTTAACCAAATCAACTTGGAGAATGTCAGCCTGGAGTCTGAATCTTTTCATTACTTGCTTTTCCAGTTATTCACCTATTCATGCATCTTTGCTCCTCTGTTCAGGGTCCTCTCTGTTCTCCAAATGTGTCCATCTTCTGATACTGCATGTCTGTTCTGCACTGTCTATAATTTGGTCACGTGGAAAGGTCTTGGTTATCCTTCAATACTCATCTCCTTCATGATCCTCGTAAATCTCTTAGAGAACACTCCTTTCCAACAGTGCGAAAACACATTAGCAGCCTACACACCACTTCTTCCACCTTCCACCGTGCCAGGATTATCACCTACGGCCTTTAAGTTACACTGTTATTAGTCATACTTGTGTCTCTCTTCAGGAAGTATTGGAGTTGTCAGTTCTCTTTTCTGCTCTCTAGGTCCAGTGTAGAAGATAGGACAGAACATATAGACAGTAATGGCTCTTCAGTAAGTGAATAAAGAAATGGATGGCTGATCAAAATACCAGAAAAAAATACAAAAAAAGCAAAAAACATCTTGCTGATGTACATTGATAGACTCCAAGATGGGAGGACTATCTTAATGAAATTCAGCTCCCTGATACTAAAATGAAATACCTGAGACAACTAACTTTATAAAGAGGAAATGTTTATTTAGCTCCCAGTGTTGGAGGCCTAAATCCAAGATTGAGGGGTCATTGTCAGTTTCGCCTCTGATGAAAAGGCCAAAGGACAATGACAGGGGTATGTGTCAGAGCACGTGGTCACAGCTCCCATTAGGAAGCAGAGAGAGGGGGCAGGCCAGGTCCCAAAATCCCCTCCCAGGGTGCGGTTTCAGTGACATAAGGCCCTCCTGCTTAGGCCCCACATACTAAAGTTTTCACACCTTTCAACAGAACCACCCTGGGCATCAAGCCATCAATCATGCACCTTTGAGGGATACGACAATCAATACCCAAGCCAGATCATTTTTCTAAGTGGCAGACCATTTTTCTAAATATCCTTTCAGATTTCAAGATGAGATGCACATCCACACTGTGGTCTGGATGGCTAGAAGCTGGAACCTGCATCTCACGCCAGGCATGAATAGCTAGCATGAGTAACTTGGGCACCAGTAACAGCACCTGCTACCCAGGAGCCCTACAGTGGGGAGCAGAAGTTGTCAAGGCCCAAAGGTCTTGAGTGGTTTAGGAAAAGGAAACCAGAAAGGGACAAAAGTAGAATCTGTACAAATCTCTTTCCTATTCATAGCTTCAGATTTGTAAATAAAAGTAAGCATCCATGATTAGTATGTGCTTCTTAAAATTACTTGTCTTTAAAAGTATTTCTCTTTAAAACACGAAATTGAATTTTCCATCAACCAAAAGGCAATCTGATGGCTGAGCACCCTGGTGTACCAGGTCTGTCCAACCTGCAGCCCCTGGGCCTCATACAGCCCAGCACAGTTATGCAAGCACCCCAACACAAAACTGTAAACTTACTTCAGACATTATATTCCTTTTGGTGATTTTTATTGTAACTTAATTACACAGTTCTTAAGTATGAACTTCATAGATGAAAAAATCATGCAACAATGTCAAAAGGTTGGATCCCGGAGGGTTGCTGAGAACCATACCAAGAGCTGATGACAGTAAGTCTGAGATGGGGCTTGGGAGTCTGCATTGCTGTGCTCATCCTGGCAGCCTGGGGCAAAGGCAGTACTTTACAACGTCCTATCTCTGCACAGGCACTAAAGTCATTGGGGATTAAGACAGAAATGTAAATAGCTTCCTTAATGTCACTTTTCCAAAAGTACAGGAATTCCCTAGGAATATAGCTATAAAAAGCTTTAATTCAGGTCTTAAAAATGAGCAAGCTAGCTCGAATATATCTGTAAACTGTACAGACAGTTCCTTAATGATTGACAATGAAGGCCTGCACTCCCACACCCAGCTCTTACCCCTGAATCTGAGTGTGATTCCTGTTACAATGATAGACTCTAACCAGTGCAAGTCAGAAATTTCTCTAGTTCTGTGGTGATTCTTAAAATTCTTTTTAAGAAACAGCAAATAGATGGAAGGAAATAAACACCTTGTAAAAGAGGGTTGGCTTTCATGAAAAACTATTTAATGTTTATGTTACAAGGATTACACACAGGCTGCAGTAGAATAAGAGATTGCAGGACATGCAATGGGTAAAGGAGAGAACCTCATTCTCTGAACATTTTGTAAAAGTACAATTATACATTCTAAAATGAATGCATTTCTCAAGAGCCATCTGGTGCAAAGAAATCTACATTTGTATGTCTGCAGGCCCTGGAGTAATTGCCATGTCTCCGGTATCAAGCACACTCTTGTTTCTGGCACCTTCATCAAGTCCTGTCTTTTATGTTAGCATTATAGAGGGATAAATGCCAAGTTGTAAGAAATCATGACATATGGTATTTGTTACCTAGAGATACCAAACTTCCCAATGAATTGGGTTCATCCTAAAGAAGTCAGTCTCAGTCTCTCTCTCTCTCTCTCTCTCTCTCTCTCTCTCTCTCTCTCTCCTGAATCCTGGCTATCAGAGAAGAAGTATGTGACAGAGTGACAATTCAGATATGTCCATTAATAGTAAAGGATGCAAGCTTTGACTGTTGGATTGATGCCTGAATTAAACAGAAAACAATGGGCAGCACACAGCCAGATTCGAAGAGAAAATTCTGATGCTGTGACCCCAGGGAGTTAATTTATGATGACACACGGTTTGCAAGCTTAAAAGAAGAACATTGCAATGAAGAAGACAGCTTTTACTTATGTCCACAGTGCTTGCCTCTAAGCACAGACATCAGGAGACTGCAGGGAGGCTGCTAGGGAACTGTTCCTGAGTTTCTGAGAAAATCCTACTTCAATTTAAAAAGAAAGACAAGAAAATGCCTTTTCTCTTTCTGTTAGATGTGAAAAAGAGCAGGAAGTTCTTTCCCTACCTCCACATGGTATGGAGGCAGACAAATGTTTGATGCATTTGAGACTCATCTTTACAGGGAACCCATCACCATGGAGGTGTAGGCATCGCTGCTGGAGACCCAGTAGTGCCCCTACTGCTTAATGAGACATCCTATCTGCCCTCATCTGGCATGGCCCAACACGTGGAACTCACAAAGCTACCAAAGCCTTAGGCAAGCACCAAGGCTGTGTTTGTGCACATGTGGCCACCTATGAAACACTCATGTGTGTAAGCTGGTAGAGGCTCTTCGTGCTAAGCACCACATCAGCCTACCTAAGGTTGCTAATAAGAAGCTAGGGGCCTGGGTCAACCATATGTAAAACTATCAGCAACTGATCACTGCTGGGTGAGGGAGAGATGGTCTTCTTTAAGGGAGTGGCACTAAATAGGCTGAACAGGTTCCAGTGAATGAACTCACACTGAGGGACATCTGGGGACACAAACTTGACTCTAAAGGCGTTAACATATATGACAGAATGCATGAGATTCAGTGTGTAGGCTATAGGGGGTATAGATAGGAGAGGGGAGTCTCAATGTGATTAAGATATATTGTATGAAATTGACAAAAATTTAATAAAAAATATATATTACAAAAAGAATACGGCAAGGAATCTCAGACCAAGGATATCATCAAAGAATACTTCAAATAAATCCAAGAAATGAAAGAATAAAAATAATTCATTCATGTTACAAATGAAAAAATGTGTGATCCTGGTTGCTACAGACAACTTTTCTATTGTCCCATGAAGGACTGAGCTCCAGCTGTTGCTTGTGCGGAGTCACAGAACAGAGGTAAAGAGGTCTTCTCATCTGAGCATCATTCAGCAGCCGAATCAAACAACTACCACCCCCAGTCTAACTCTCCTTTTATGTGAGCTAATAAATCCCAATTGTTCAAGCCAGCTTTGAATTGGAGTTTTAGTGACCTGATGTAAAACTACATCCTAAATAAAACATCCTGTGTTCTATATTAGGTTTGTGATTATGACAAAGACTGTATGCTGAACCATCTATCTTTATTCCATAGGCCACTAACAAGTCAGACCTATCATTTAGTCTTATTAGAAATGTGTCCTGGGGTGCAGGGGATATGGCTTAGTTGGTAAAGTAACTGCTTCACAAACCTGAGGACCTAGGTTCAATCCTTAGCACCTTTGCTAGGTAGGCATGGCAGCTCATGTCTGTAATCCCAGCACTGTGAGGGGGATGAGAGGGAAAGAGGACAGTCCCTGGGGTTTGCTGGCCAGCCAACCTTGCCAAATTAGTAAGCTCCAGATTCTTCGAGAGACCTTGTTTCAAAAGCTAAGGTGAAGAGCAATTGAGGAAGACACCTGACATCCTCTGGTCTCCATACACAAATACCTGCACATGCAGTGTATTAGTTATCTTTCTGTTGCTGTGATAAAACACTGTGACCAAGGCAACTTATAGAAGGAAGTTTATTTTGGCTTATAGTTCCAAAAGGATGAGAGTTTATCATGGCAGGGAGGCATGGCAGTAAGTGGCAGGCACAGAAGCTGGGATGGTGGCAGGAATGGTGGCAGAATCTGGAAGCTGAGAGCTTACATCACCATCCACAAACACAAATCAGAGAGCAAACTGGAAGTGGGGCGAGGCTGTGAACTCTCAAAGCTGACCAGTGACACACTTCATCCAGCAAGGCTGCACCTCCTAAGGATTCCACAACCTCCCAAACAAGCACCAGCAACTGGTGACAGGGTATTCAATGTTTGAGCCCATAAGGGACAGACATTACTTACTAAACCACTACACACAGAAACCAGTTCACACACATTTACATACAAAACACACACACACACACACACACACACACACACACACACACGGCATGTTAAGGATGTAAGACAGCAGAGGGTGGGGAGTCTTTTATCTGAGTCATTACATGTAATGAATAGAGTAGAGTGAGCACCTAATAGGAGTGTTAGAACCCAGCCCTCCTCTCAGTACTGTCTGACCCTGACAAAGTTTTTTGGGTTTTCTGGCCTACTTTTCTTCACCTTCCAACTTCAGAGAGTTATTATCAAGAACAAATGAAGTGAGTCCAAACAAAATAAATAATTAAAACCATGGCATCAGCAAAACAAAATTTTTTTTTCCTCCTCACACTCAAAGATTCAAAGATTTAGGAGATGCAGGTTCCTTTGACCATGCTGTGCCGTCTCCCATCCCATTCTCTGGTCTCATCCTTCATATTCTGGTCATCATTTGTCACTGTGGCTTGTCAAAACTGAGTTTCAAAACATGTAAGAACAAGGTACCTCACAGCAACTGTAGTTTAAAAAAAACCAAAAGGATTTTCAGGTCCCTGATGTAAAAGAAATAAAAGACCTGAGGAAAATATTCTGAATGTGCAACTGTTAGTTACGATGTTCTGGCTGAGTAATAAAAATAAATCAGACTCGAAGGCTCAAACAAAAAAGAAATAAAAATCAAAATCAAAGGGGTAAAGCATGCACAGAGTCAGTGTGGATTACAGTCCTTCACATCTCAGACGGAACTCACAGGACAGGAAAAGGTGCTCAGTGAGGGACAGCGTCCAAATGTCCTTGGGCATTTAGTAGTTCCTGAAGGTCCAGTTATTCAGCCCCCAATTCTTTCAGAAGGACAAGGACAGAAAAGATGAGCCTTCAGTAACTCTGCCAAAGCATTTTCTTGAAGTCAGACATAGCACTTCTGCAGGTAAGTCTAGCTACAAATCAAGAGATTTATTCTGGAAGAGGGGAAGAAAGCATCCAACTTCCACCACAGCCTGTGGAGAATGGGCACTGTGATGCAGACCAAGGCCTCACCAGTGCAGGGCAGCTCTTCCTAGTGAAATCTCTACTTCTCTTCCAGAAGACGGTCTCTCCCCAGCACCCAATCCTTCACTCCTGTCTTACTCCTATCAAAATCTACTATCTTTTAGGCCTATCAATGACCCATTTAAACTGGCAGTCACTGAGATAAGAAAGAAAAGATACAAATTCCAGTCTCAAGAATCTCACGGTTAGGCAAAAGATGTTACTATCAATTTACTGCACTGTAAGCTGTGCCTGGCTCACAGAAAGCATTCAACTTGTTTTTACAGCTACTATGTTTGGGGATCAGGAGGACTGGAGCTTGAATTCCTGCTCTACCACTTGCCAGCTGTGTAACCCAGGGCAAGTTACCAAACCTGTCTGTGTGGAGGCCTATTCCCATGCCTTGGGCAGCTGCATTCATCTCTCACTTTATATAAGAAAGAACATTAAGTATTGGGATTCCTTTCTAAACCTGACATTTCAGTCACAATCCTTGCAGAGCACGGGCACTGCAAAAAGTTATTGCTCAGAGTTTGCTTTCTAAATGTCACTCTATGAGAAAAATGTTTCTCAGACCTTCTCTGTTAACTAGTAATTCCAAGAACACAGCTTGTCAAGTAGTAAAGGTTCCAATGAACCTTCCAACAGAAGCATTCTGGGACAAAGAACAAACAGTCTGGGAAAGGTATAAAACATCTTTGTTCAAATTTACTCATCTTTCAAGTAGAGATATGGCAGGAAAACTGTAATCATGGAGCTTAGACAACCCGAATAGCTTCTTCACAAAAGGCCAGCTCTGTCAGGCACCAACTAGAAAAACTGGGAGGGGGATATTTTAGGTTTGCTGTTTCATCCACAGATATATGGTGATTCAAGTTAATTGTGAATGAGGATTGACTGAATAGTTTGCAGTCAATTCATTGGTTTTCTCATGAGATGTTTAAAGATAAGTCCATGGTTCCAGTAAAAATGTGTTCTGGATTTGTTAGATGAGAAAGCACAGAGGGAGAGTAGAAGAAAGAAGAGGAGAAAAGAAAGAGAATTTAAACTTTCCACTTACAGGAGACTTAGGCATGGTGGTTCCTTCAGCAGAGGACTAGAAATGAAGTCAGTGGGACAGGTTATAGGATTCTTTCCCACATCTTAGATGGAACACAGGGATGGGAAAAAGTGTTCAGTGAGGGACAGTGTGGTCCCAAGTCAGCACAAATGTTATCCTCCCTTTCTACAATAAATGGCTGAACTGAAACAGCACTATGTGTGGTAGGTGGCCTACTTCAGGGGAGGTCATCTTACTGACAACATGCCTAACTAAAATGTTTTAAAAATCACATAGTCAAGGCCTTAAACATTTAAAAATATTAGTTGCAAATATTTACCAAAAAAAATTAGAACTCAAAAATTCTGAGGTTACTCAAATTCTTAAGCGCACAAATATTGTATTAGATATCACGAATCAGAAGAGCACGTCCCATTCTCTGGTCTCATCCCTCACATTCTGTTCCTCATTTGTTACTGTGGTCTGTCAAAACCGAGTCCCAAAACTCGTAAGAACAAAGCACCTCACAGCAAACAGCCCAGAAGTGATTGTAGTTACAAACCAAAAGAATCTTCAGATGTCAGCAAAGAAATAAAAGACTTAAGGAAAATACTCCGAATGCACGACTGTTGGTTGTGACACTTCGGCTGAGCAATAAAAGCAAACGTGACTCAAAAACTCAAACAAAATAAAAATAAAAAACATAAAGGAAAAGCATACATAGACTCAGACTGCAGACCCCAGTCCTGACTGGACTCACAGAGCACCGGAGTTGGTTTTTCTGTGTCCTCAGTTTTCCTTGCCTTCACAGTGGGAGGATCCGCAACAGTCCCAGCCACACTGTCTGAAAAGATGGCGGCTCCTCTGCTAGCTGTTCTCCCACAGCTGCTCAGCTCCTCCTCATCTCAGCCACTGAAGGAGACCAGGGCAGGATTCTCAGGCACACCTTTAAGCCAGTCACTGTATAAAGAGTAAGGGCTTCACTGATCAGCAAAGTAAGGGTTTGCTTAGACCTGGGTTGCAGTCAGTTCCAACCCCTTCACCTTCAAAATACTAAAGAATGTTGAAAAAGTTCTGCCACAAGTAATGATGCTGGTAGGAATGGGGAAAGCAGGTGAATGGGGGTTAAGGAAGAAATCTGAGGATGCAAACAACAGTTGCTCACTACAATTATTTAGGATTGTTTCTTAAATTGCAGATACCAGTATCAACTAGTGGGAAATGGAACTGTATAATAAAGCTGAAAGAATCCTTAGGCTTAAAGATATGAATGCTACCAAACTTCTGGAAAGGTCTGTGGTAGGGACACAAAGTCACTGGAATTTTCCTTCACCTTTTGTGGCTCAAGATGTGGATGTGGGTGCTTCTTTTTGTGTATGAACTGCTTTCCTCTATTTTCAGTCTACACTGCAGAACAAGCCTTTCAGCCACGCCTATCTAGACATCATTATCCCGCCTAAAGAAAACAAGGTTCTTTCTCTGGGGCTCAGCTCTAGAGTTCTAGAAAAGACTCTGAGTTCAGAGTATATGACTCTCCCTGGACATGAGTTGGAGCTATATTTTAAAGAATTATTCCCAAGAGTCCACTTCTGTAACTTTATGGACAAGTGAGATCATGTGACAATTCCCAGAAAACAATGGCAGAGAAGGCTGTGCAGTGAGTGCCTGGTATTTACACACTGATGCATTGTGCATGGTACTGGCCTCATGAAACAGAGTATAAACTTTGCCCTCAATTACATAATTTATACAAAAAAGAGAGAAGAAGAAAATAGCAAGCCTCAGACTTGGAGTACAGAAGCAAGAGGACACGCCTATTCTTGTCCAGTGCTTGGCTTCCCCAGTTCTGGCGTCTTCTATGTTCTAGAAACACTATGTACCTATGCCTGTGAGTACACCGCAGGGCAGTATCACAGCTACTTCTGGGAGTGTTGCAGAAACAACAGCATTCTCTTAGAACTGGAAAGGTGTTTTCTTGGTTGTGCACCCAGCAGCTACGCTCATACTTATCTCAGAGCAAAGGCTTAATCATAATATCATACTTACTCAACAAGCATAATGATGAATAATAAATAAGTTTCACATTATTTTTTCATTCCTTCATTCACTAGACATTTTGGTAAATATGTTATCGAGAAATTATTGAAAACATTAAATATCAAAGACATTGTTTCTTTCCTTACAATTTGTGTTTAAATGAAAAGATGTTCAAAATGCATCTAAATGTGGGGTGGGAGAACAGTATGGGATCCCTTAATAAATGTTTTCTTATTCCTACTCATGATGTTTACTTAACTATTATTAATTTGTGGTTTTCTTTAGTGAGGAATCTATAAAAACATCAATATAGTGCACATGGACTGCAGTATGATTTCAACAAGCATTTGTTAATGATATTAACTTCAGGCATACATTTAAAAACTACTCTTCAATTTTTTTTTTTACATCATGGCACATCTGAAAGAAACTGTATTATTTAGTCTGGACAACTGGGGGTGCTCCAAGAAGCCACCTAGAGTCTGAGGTGACCTGGCTAAAGTGTGGTTCTGACCATCCTAGGCAACAACAACAGAGATCAGCATCTTGGCACATTTTGATATGATGTTATGAAGTTCTCTTTTCCATCTGGATCATTATTCAAAGCAAAGTGTGGGGGAAGTTCACTTAAAATGATGCCAAGTTATCTCAGCTTCCAAAGCATCAGCTATTAGAGTCTTAAGGATTTGGGAATTCCTAAATATTTTTGAAATGCGCTTTTCTTGGTTCCTTTGTCTTCTATTTTCAGAAATTACTGCAACTACAAATCTAGGGATATCGAATTACACTTCCTGGTGGGAAGAGAGACTACAGAACACAATTCAATGACACTGTAAAATGTAAGAACCATGTGTCCTTTAGCCTATAAAATGTGTCCTCCTGGTGAACCACAGCACCCTGCACTTGGCTCGTCCCCGGTCCCTCTTCTGACATGCATTTGCTGTCTATTCTTAGAAGTCTGTTTCCTTCCTCCCCTCTCCCCTCCTCCCCTCTTCCATGCCTCATGCAGCTTGCTGTGGTTTCTACCATCCCTACCTACAGTCACCCATCACAGAGTCCTAGAGCACCCTGACCACATCCAGGCCTGTTTGACCCCCATGGGAAACTAACCACAAAATGCTGTCATGTTAACACACAAACTTCCATTCTTACTGCCACCCTCATCATGCTAGAAGTCTCTCCGCCTTCATTCCACCAACTTTAGTCAATTCCCACTAGTCTAGTCAAAATGACCTTCTTAAAACTATGAATATAAAGATCTACTACTCAGAAATCTCCAGTGGTTCCCTCTCTCTCACAGAAAAGGGCTCAGCATGGCACAGTGCACAGGACTGCTCCTCAGTGGGCCAAACCTAGTAGTCCTGATACATTGCTTGGTGTACCCCTGAGGCTTAATGACTTTTAGTGTCTTTGAATATTCTCTATTCTCTCATGCCTTTCTGTCTTTGCACATGCTGTATTTTCTCTTCCTGGGAAAAGTGCTCATGATTCTATCATTTATCCTTAGTGGAAAATATTTTTCATCAAGAGCTGCCTCAAGATACATCTTAACAGAAATTCCCCCAAGCCTCTGGCCCAACCGAAGTATCCCTTTTCAGTAGAAGCTGTAGGTGCCTGGCCCATATTCCTAGACCTTAGCACTCCAGCACATTCAGGCCTGCTTCCCAACTGTCTGTGCCTGCTTTTGTCTGCCAAGGACATTTGCCTACTGTGGAACAAACTTGAATTGACCTGTATCGCTGTCCCCATGAGCAACTTTAATCCATGACTGGAAGAGTCTATCTAACTCTCGACCTTTGAATAGACAATAAATTTGCAGCCCATGTTTACACTACTGCTTAGATTTCTCTAGTGGGATTAAATACCCACCATGCAGTAGTAGCTACGTTGCTACCATACCTTCTTTCATATCTACATTCCCTGCTCCCCCTTCTTTGACTCCTTTATGTACCAAAAACATTAGTTGCATTTGAATCTTTGTCTTACTGTCTGCATTAGGGGACTGTCAACTAAGGTACCCTTTCCTTAGTTGGCTACGTTTCTGTGACACTTCCATGTGCCCCCATTACATCAATAATTATTTTCCAATTTTTGTTTTCTAATGCCACTAAAATCTTGAGGTCAGGAACTATATATAATTCTTCTGTTTCCAACAGTTAAAAGAAATGCTTGACAATATTACACAATCTACAAATGCTTACAAAATAAAATAGTTCATTATTTCACCCATTTATAAAAGGATGCCAAAAGGAATGGATTTTTAAAATAATGAATAAAAGAGGAGGGAGAGAGAATAGACAAAAAATAAAGTTGAATTATAGTAAGCCATGAAATATAAAAGTGATTTATGAGAAATAAGAATTTTAAGTATAATTATTAAATTCTGTTTCACATAACTTTTTGGCACATTAAGTATATTTAAATATACATACTTAATAGGTAACCAAATATTTCTCATTCAAAGATTACTAAACTAGCCTTATAATGGTGTGAATAATCCTAACATCAGTGTCTGACTGCTTGATGCAGATGTAGTTAGTTCAAGGATCTATGGAAAAGAGCTCTCTGTGCCTCTACATGCCACATCCTTTTAAAAAGGGTGGAAAGGATAATAATCCTGCCTCACTAGATTATTGAGAAGATCAATGAATTAATACATGAAAGCATTTAAACAATGCCTACCACTTTGTTCTCTATTTGTGCTATTATTATTATCATTTTAAAATTCATGGTTAATACTGATGCTTTTATGTATATTAAAATTCAGGGGTGAAAAACAATTACACTTTTTTAAAACTGTTGCGCCCACCCTGGCCAGCAAGGAAGACACAACCTCCGGTTCCTTCTCGTCAGCAATCTTTATTGCAGGAATCAAGTTGAGTTTCAGCGATGTCGCGGACGGCGAGCCCCGATCCACCTCGGGAGCAAGCTTATATATATAACAGGCAGGCGAGAGAATTCTATCCCCTATTGGAGGATTTACTGGCTGCCAACCGTCACCTTATAAGGAAGGCAAGCATACTAGTCCCCTTAGATTGGCCAAGCTGGCGTGTCATCTGTAACCAGGAAGAAACAGCTAGAACAGGATCGAGCTAAGATGGCGGAATGCGGAAGTATGTGGATGCTACCACAACAATCAACAGTCCAACCCAACCTTAATCCTAGCAACGATAGTGACTGGCATGGCAAACTACCTCTATTGGTGCTGTATTGGCACTGTTATACGGGGGCCATCAAAAATTATCTAATTGAACTTAAAACCCTCTCAATGGGAGCGAACTCATGGGTGGCACTGTAAACTCAACCAAATACTCATCACAGGACAGAACATTGATCCTAGAGAAAACTATT
>NW_008340940.1:2614669-2635478 GCF_000622305.1 Nannospalax galili | reverse complement strand
ATCCACCTCGGGAGCAAGCTTATATATATTACAGGCAGGCGAGAGAATTCTATCCCTATTGGAGGATTTACTGGCTGCCAACCGTCACCTTATAAGGAAGGCAAGCATACTAGTCCCCTTAGATTGGCCAAGCTGGCGTGTCATCTGTAACCAGGAAGAAACAGCTAGAACAGGATCGAGCTAAGATGGCGGAATGTGGAAGTATGTGGATGCTACCACATAAAACATTATTGGACAGTTACTTCCCTGTTACTATACAACTTTTACTACAATGAGAAAAATAAAAGACCACCTACGTAACAATTCACATATATCCATCTGTACACATTGAATGGAGATAGCTCTGTAGCTCAGTGGTACAGAGTTTGCTTAGTATGCAAGAGTTCCTGGGTTTCACCCCTAGCACCACCAATAATAAAGATAAATAGAATATAAAGAATAAATTATTTTTAATAATACAAACCAGTTTATAATTAGCTCCTATGTAAGAAAAGACAGCAGTGAGTAGACTCTGGTCAAGGCTGTGAATTTTAGTACCAGGCAGACTTAGAATCAAGTCCTGTCTCCTCAACTAACATTTTCAAGCTTCCAGCTCTCATCTGTCAAATGGATTTCAGAAATCTGAGATTTAAAAAAATAACATATATATATATATATGTATGAGCTTTAGCTCAGTGACTGTCATAAAGTAGGTGATAAATGTCCATTTTAAACATTACTACCAATGTCAGAGAACCATTATATAATTCATTAGGTTTATTAGGAATATATTAAAAACTATAAGTTAATTTGTCAGAGGATAGGATAATATATGACCTACAACCAGGCTGGCCTGAATCCTGCATCTGGCTACCTGGTGGCAAGAGACTGGTCGGAGGCCAGAAGCAAGGGTAATTAGGAAGAGGTCCAACTCACAAGAACCAGTCCGAGGTAAACAAGTAAGCAGAATGGAGGCAAGAGCCCAGGCTCCCGCACCAAGTGTGCACTAAGCATTGCTTCATCAGAAGGCTTCAGTGTGGTTTTCTTCACAGCTGGATGTGTAATATTGAAGGTCACATCTCAGAAATTAGAGCAAACACTGAAGATTTGATGCTCTATATTTATTCTGATCAACAAGAACCAGATAATTGGTGTTGTGAGCATTATAAAAGCCTTAGGGGAGAAGAATACAAAGTTACCATAACATTAGCAGCAAAAGATGTTCAACATGGACGTACTTCACATGCCTTCCATACTTCACAATTCCAAAGCAAAGACAGATGCAGTTCCAGAGTAGGGGCACTGAAGTGGGAAATGTGGCTGCGAAACGTGGAGGGTTAGTGTTAACTGATCTTAGCAAGCATTTATTAAGAATCCTCAAGACAGAGTGGGGAAGCCTAGGCTGCACTCAGAGCCTGAGACTGGAAGTCCAGCAGACAAGGATCTTCCTGCCACTTAAGAGACAACATGAGCCCAGCAAATAGCCCCCTCTCTCTACCTTGGTTGAGTCACCTATGAGAGTGAGAATAAAAACCAAATACAATTCTGATTGCTGTAGAAATAGAAATTCATACAACATACAGTACCTACTTGTCAGGATAGGAATAAGACTATCTAGAGAACAAAACAGAGGAGAAATGAAACACCGAGAGTACAGAACTACTTCTATGGGAAAACAAAAGAGGAGATTAAATTTGACCATGGAAATCAAACCTTTACGAAAGAGATCACATTTGAATCTGGTCTTGAATTAGGAGCAGGACTTCTATCTATGGGCATGAAAGAGCAAGATAAAGAACAAGTTTGAGGGCTCCACTACCTTCTGTGTAGAGGAGAAATGAAACACCGAGAGTACAGAACTACTTCTATGGGAAAACAAAAGAGGAGATTAAATTTGACCATGGAAATCAAACCTTTACGAAAGAGATCACATTTGAATCTGGTCTTGAATTAGGAGCAGGACTTCTATCTATGGGCATGAAAGAGCAAGATAAAGAACAAGTTTGAGGGCTCCACTACCTTCTGTGTGTTACTAATACCTATATTTTTGACCGGCAAGATGGCTCATCAGGTAAAGGTCTCAACTAACATTTTCAAGCTTCCAGCTCTCATCTGTCAAATGGATTTCAGAAATCTGAGATTTAAAAAAATAACATATATATATATATGTATGAGCTTTAGCTCAGTGACTGTCATAAAGTAGGTGATAAATGTCCATTTTAAACATTACTACCAATGTCAGAGAACCATTATATAATTCATTAGGTTTATTAGGAATATATTAAAAACTATAAGTTAATTTGTCAGAGGATAGGATAATATATGACCTACAACCAGGCTGGCCTGAATCCTGCATCTGGCTACCTGGTGGCAAGAGACTGGTCGGAGGCCAGAAGCAAGGGTAATTAGGAAGAGGTCCAACTCACAAGAACCAGTCCGAGGTAAACAAGTAAGCAGAATGGAGGCAAGAGCCCAGGCTCCCGCACCAAGTGTGCACTAAGCATTGCTTCATCAGAAGGCTTCAGTGTGGTTTTCTTCACAGCTGGATGTGTAATATTGAAGGTCACATCTCAGAAATTAGAGCAAACACTGAAGATTTGATGCTCTATATTTATTCTGATCAACAAGAACCAGATAATTGGTGTTGTGAGCATTATAAAAGCCTTAGGGGAGAAGAATACAAAGTTACCATAACATTAGCAGCAAAAGATGTTCAACATGGACGTACTTCACATGCCTTCCATACTTCACAATTCCAAAGCAAAGACAGATGCAGTTCCAGAGTAGGGGCACTGAAGTGGGAAATGTGGCTGCGAAACGTGGAGGGTTAGTGTTAACTGATCTTAGCAAGCATTTATTAAGAATCCTCAAGACAGAGTGGGGAAGCCTAGGCTGCACTCAGAGCCTGAGACTGGAAGTCCAGCAGACAAGGATCTTCCTGCCACTTAAGAGACAACATGAGCCCAGCAAATAGCCCCCTCTCTCTACCTTGGTTGAGTCACCTATGAGAGTGAGAATAAAAACCAAATACAATTCTGATTGCTGTAGAAATAGAAATTCATACAACATACAGTACCTACTTGTCAGGATAGGAATAAGACTATCTAGAGAACAAAACAGAGGAGAAATGAAACACCGAGAGTACAGAACTACTTCTATGGGAAAACAAAAGAGGAGATTAAATTTGACCATGGAAATCAAACCTTTACGAAAGAGATCACATTTGAATCTGGTCTTGAATTAGGAGCAGGACTTCTATCTACGGGCATGAAAGAGCAAGATAAAGAACAAGTTTGAGGGCTCCACTACCTTCTGTGTGTTACTAATACCTATATTTTTGACCGGCAAGATGGCTCATCAGGTAAAGGTGTTTGCTGACAAGTCTAACAACCTGAGTTCAATCCCCAGACCTATATGGTAGGAGAGAACCAATTCCTTCAAATTGTCCTCTAACCTCAACAGGCACTCTGTGGCACATGTGTGCATGTGCACACATACACACAAATATATATGTGTATATATATATATATTTAAATATATATTTTATGTTATGCCACTCACAATAGCCAAGAAATGGAGCTAGTCTAGATATTCATCAACAAATGAGTACATAAGGAAAATATATATAGACACAATAGAACTTTATGTAGCAATGAAGAAAAATGAAATCATGACATTTTCAGGAATCTGGAGGCCACAGGAAATAATTTAACATAATTAAATAAGCCAGATTCAGAAAGACAAATTCCATGTTTTCTTTCATGTGGAATTTAGATTTTAAATTGTGTGCATGTCATCCATGTGCATATGGGCAGCACTAATTGCACTCAGAGAGTTATTAATAACAAAAATAAAAAGAGAACACAACACTGGGAGGGAGCTAGGGCAGCACAAGGAGGAGTCGGAAGGAGGTAGTAATGGAGGGGTATGATCAATATACATTGTGTAAATGCATGGAACGTAAATAAAGAATATTATTAAAAATAAAAAATGTATGTGTATGTATGTGTGTGTAGGTCATGAAACTGTAAGGCAGACCAGGAGAGGGGAGGTGGAGATCTTGAGAGGTGGGAAGTTTAGATGGCAGTGACATGAATACAGTAAGAAAGCAGAAGTTGGAGCTGACCAGGGAAGGAACCAGATGGAGCAGTGATGATGGAGGGCCATGGGAGAGGGAATAAGCAAGAAAAAACTACAGTGACAAGTATGTACGAAGACACCACATAGAAACTCCTTACTTTGTATACTTACCTTAAAAATTAATTTAAAAAATACCTACATTTTATAGGCCTTCATTTCCACATGCGTCATCTTTCAAAAAGTTCCCCAAACCTTTAAGCTAGATGAACTATTGTCCCCATCTTATTTTTTGCTACAATGTACTATTTGTATGTATTTTCATATTTCATAATGATTATCTATAACCAATGATGCGGTTTGAATGAAGTGTCCCCCATAGGCTCAAGTATTTGAACACTAGGTCAGTTGGTGGCTCTGTTTGTGGAGTTTCAGGAGGTGTAGCCTTGCTGGAAGAAGCACGACAGGAGGGGCAGTCTTTGAGAGTTCCTAGCCACAGCTATGTCCCATCTCCAATGTCTGTCTCTCTGCTTCCTGTGCCTGTTTGAGGATATAAGTGCTAGTGCTCAACTTTCTCCAGCAACCTCTGCCACTATGCCTTCCCGCCATGACGGACTCATCCTTTTGGAACTGTAAGCTAAAAAATCTATAAATTGCCTTAGTCACAGTTTTTATCACAGTAACAGAAAAGTAACTAATACAGTCACCCTACTATACAATAGCACTCCAGAACTTCTTTCTCCTATCTACCTAGAACTGAGTACCCATTGCTTAGCTGTCCATATTAAGGGTACTCTGTGTGATATTTCAGCATATGCATACATCATACACTGATCAAATCAAGGCAATTAACATTTCCCTACCATCATGTCCTTATGTTTGGCGCCACTGAGTTCTTCCCTTCCAGATCTTCATAAAATATAAAATGGGTTATTATAACTTATTAGTCACTCCTTGTTTTGGCACCTGTTATCCAGCCTCCCTTTATCCACCCTCCATCCTACCCTTCCTAGCCTCTAGTGATCATTATTCTACTGCATTCAGATTGACATTTTTAGCTTTCTCTTATAAAAAAAAAAAACCAGCACCTAGTACTTGTCTTTCTGTGTTTGGCTGTTTTAATACAGAAAAGAAACTGAGTCTGTGACTTCCCAAGCTATCAGCCAAAAATATCAGAGTCCAGATAGAAAATAGACCTGTTGACCGTTTGGCCAGTGTTCCTTCCACATTGCCCAGCTTTCTCCATAAACACTTGGGAGCCACTAAGTGCCTTGTTGCACAGGACTTTGGCTGACCTGCCTAAATGGCTTTTAGGGCAGAGGATTAAGATAAACATCAACATTCCAACTTAGGCAGCAGTTCATAGGATGCCCTGGAGAGAAGAGGCAATAAGGCTGGTTCTAGACTATTAAGACAAGAACCTGCAATGTGAAAGCTAATAAAACACTTTTAAAGTTGTGCAGTTAAGTTTCAAAATACACAACTCATAAATTTATGCTGGATATGAATTTAATATTTTGTAAGAAATGACCCCATGATGTTTCATTAAGCACAAGATGGATATAGGCTTTAGTATTAAGTAGCTACTAGAAACAAATGTCCTGCTTGGCTATGTTACCAGAAAATCATTGTCCAGAAGGAAACAGGTATGAGGCCAGTGTGTGATTAAGCCACCCCAGAAGTGTGTCCAACTTCTGCATCAAGCTTTTAAAAACACAAGCCCACTAAGCTGAAGGGGCAGAGAGCCAAACAACTGGCTCCATGATAAAGGGCCTCCACAAAACTACAGGAGATAAATTTTGAGGAAACAGGAAATGGAATAGGCCTGGGGAAGTGAGAACAGATTTCAGAGGCAGAATGAGAATCAATCATGAGAGTGTGCAGAGTTTGGCCAAATGTGAATATTTTCCCCAAAATGCAGTACTGTAGTAAATACTGAGATTAATGCTCTAAATGTACAAGCAATAGCTGAGAGGATGTTACCAAATGTTACCAAAAATAACTACATGGAGAAATGGGTTTCAGAGTTTGAGACCTCTAGTAATTTTGTGAGTTTATAATTTATTACTATAGTTTGCAGTATTGGGGATTTACCACAAGGCTCCATACATACTAGGCAAGTGATTAACTTCTGAACTATATCCCCAACAAAACATAATTTTGTACACACATACACATATAAGGATTTTTATGAACTTTCAGGAATCTTTCAGAAGAGGGGTATAAGAATGGCATTTATGAAAAGAAACTTTTATTTATTATAGCTTATTCACTCCCCGCATGCTGTGTTTCTTTATTCTTTCTCTCTTCATTGGTATGAAGTTATCTTTAGCTTACAAATAGGACGAATGATGATAGAAATATATAAACTACAATTTTTTACTATTTGTAACTTAAATAAACTAATTTATTCTGGTGGGGATTTTGACTTTCTTCTTATCCCTTGTATAAATTGTGTTTTTCTAAATAATTTATAAGGTTAAGCTACTCAATGCAGAGTAATACATTATCAAATTTATAGTAATTCATTACTCAAAGCTTTCCATTTCTCATAATTTGATCCCACATGATTCTCACTGGCATTAAATTATTTCATCTTTTTATTGATGTTCTTTAATCTATCAGTTACTTTCTCTACCCTCAAAGCTTGTCTCATTGAAAGAAGCTCCAACTGGGGTGATGCTCTGTGGCAGAGAGCATATCTAGCATGCATAAGGCCCTAGATTTGAGTCTTTGCTTCTTACAGGAAAACAAAACAAACAAGCAAGCTGATAAATCCTCCTACTTTGCTCCTAAAGCTGAAACACTTTCAGATGTGGAGATCAATATGTAAATATTGATTCCATTCCCCTGCAGCCTGAAAGCTTCCAATCTACCCAACCCCACCCTCTTCCCCTGCTAGCCTTGAGCCCGGGCTATCTCCAACTCCTCTGCCTCAGATTTCTGGATCTAGCTTCCTAACCTGGACTAGCTAAACCCTCTAGCATAGCTTGCTAAGACCCTCCACAAGGAGTCCCCACCCCATATACTGTGTTTCTTCCCCTGGTTCCTGATCTGCCTGTCACAAACTAACCCTCCTACAACCCTGACAAGTATACTATACACTACTCATCAAAGAAGCTTCTTTTTCCAAAAATTGGGGGCTATTGCAGAGTTTCACAACTGGTCACACACAGAAAACATACATCTGAGATATGCCCAGCCCTAGGTGACACATCTACAGTGGAACCTCTTCACCTATGGCTCATGGAACATAGTGGAACAAGGGGTAGAGAGAAAATTAATGCATGCATCCCTCAACTCTCACCAGTGAAGCTTCCTTATGCAACAGAGTATGATGCACACAGAGGGCCACAACTGGCTAAGTTTTAGAGAATAAAAGACTGCAGAGTATGTGTCCTGGATAAGTCTCCCACAGCTCAAGGACCATTGTGGAAGAGGAAGTGGAAAGATTGTAAGAGCCAGGGTTGATCCATGAACATAGGGAAACAGAGGCTTTCCAGTCACTGGAAGCTTGCACATGTGAACTTTCAGCAATGGTGGCATTGAGCACAAGACTCATGCCAACTCAATCAGACAAGGGCCCAGAGTGGATCAAGGGAAATAGGCAGCAGATCAGCCTTAGCTTGGGCACTATTGGAGACTGATTACTTCTAGGTAAGGGAAAGTAGGCCTTACTTATGACCTCTGGATAGGCTGACTAGACTCTGGTGGATAAATTTGCACCGAAGGATATCTGGGTACAAATGCTTGACTGGATAGGACCTAACATGTACAGCAGAATGCATGAGGTCTGGTGGCAGAGGAGGGGGGCATGGGTGGGGGAGGGAGTCTAAATTTTATTAAGAACTATTGTGTGAAATATACAAAAGCTCAGTAAAAAAAATTTTTAAAGCATAGAACTGGAAAAAAGATATAAATAATACCTATTGTGTTTGTCTCAACTGGACTCTGTTGATAGAAGCCACCCCTATTTTAGAATAGCTGAGTATGAGCCTCCTTTAAACTATGTGTCATTGGCAAATGAAACAAAATAAAATTAATCTTTAAGAAGTTGCAATAAAAGAAAATCTCTCTAAATATAAATATGACTAGAACAGAATGTGCTTTTTTTAAATTCCCCCCCAAAGCCACTAAAACTGACCACAATTGTGCAAAGCTGACAGAAGTCCTTTGCGTGAATTGGCAGGATTCCTACTCTATTGTATAAGGTGTTTAACAGTATAAGCAATGAAATCAGACCAAAACTGGTATAGGTAACCAAGGGCCATTTCCTATAAAGAAAATACCAGCTTTCAAGAGCCAACATGTAAATGGACAGTGTAGGTATTAGGTTGTCTGAGTTCATTTGAACACAGACAAATTGATAATAGAAGGATATTAAGAAATGATGAGGTGACTTTGTCAAAATAAGTCCAATATGAATTATGATTATACACTTCGTTGTTAATGTAAAATATTTTACCGTATTCTTTACTATGTCTTCACAAATGCCCTTCCTGAATTGGTTTGAATGAATTCATAAGACATTGAAAGCTATCCACAAATTTTACTCCTTTGTATTTATTTTATTCCAGAAAAGAAATCTGTAATGGTTCTATACTTAATAAATATGTTTTGCATTTTTTTAAGAAAGGGGGTTTGTGGTTATATTTTACAGAGAACAAGAACACAGTAAGATGCCTGCTGCATGTAATTTAAACACATCTCAATGGATACCTCAAGCCTCATCTACATGCTAAAGAGTGATATGACTTCATTTTATAAGCGCATCTAGTAAAGGCTGCAATGAATAGCACAGCAACTGACAGGACTGATCTCTATCCAGTGTGTAAACTTATGACTGACACATGGGCATGTGTTACATGGTCACAGCTCAAGAAGTGATAAGCATTGAACTAGGCAGTTGTGCAGAAGAAAGCAAGTTGGAAAAGATATATTAAGGAAATAAAAAAGTACCACGGTAACTGAAAAGTAAAAATTTAATGACTTCTGGGAAATTCTCTTTATATATTTTTGAACAGACAATATAGTCCTTAACAGAGATGAATAGAAATACTTCATTTCTAAGAATCTTTGCTTTGAAGTCCAATTTTGCAGTTATTTCTTCTATCAGCTTGCTTGTTTGTTTTGTTTTGCTGTGTTAAGAATCAACCAAAGCCTTGTCCATGCTAGGTAAGCACTGCCCCCAGCCTGCACCTTCTGTTAATGTGTGATAATCTGTGAGACTAGAGAAAGAAACTGATAGATTATAGAACATTAATAAAATGATGAACAAATCCTCATTCACAGCTAGTGGGATTGCAAATGGGTACAACCAGTGTGGAAATTAAATCAAAAACTAAAAATGAATCTATCATAAGATCTGGCTGTACACCCAAAGGATCCATCCTACAGCAGAGATACTTGCACAGACATGTTTGTTACTGATCTTTTCACACTAGCTAAGAAATGGAAACAACTTAAATGTCCCTTGACTGATGAATGGTTAATGAAAATGTGGTACATTTACACAATGGAGTTCTACTCAATGGTAAAAAGAGATGAAATCATGAAATTTGAAGGCAAATGGGTGGAACTAAAAGCTATTATACCAAGTGAAGTAACACAGACTCAGATAAACAAATGACATATGTTCTCTCTCATTGTGGATCTTAGCTTGCAATCCTTAGATGTGAGTAACCACAGGAGCCAGGAAAATGGAAAGAAACCATAGGGGTAAAGGGGAAGAAGGTGCTCAAGAGAGGAATATAGTAGGAGACAGTGTTATCAAAGGGAAAATGGGGAAAGTGGGAGTACTTTAACTGGGGAGGTAGGAGGGCTATGCAGGGGGAGAGAGCAAAGATAAATAATGCTTTAGGTGGTATGAAAAGCCAGAGGAAAATTATTAGTCAAAAAGCCTGCTGGCAATTACATATACAATATACATACGAGTGTATGTATATAGCTGAAGGCTATGTAACAAAAAACATAGTTCCAGGCAGGAGAAACCTCTCTTTAAGTTGTTGGTCAGGGTAATCTAAGAGACTCCCAAAATAATACAGGCTATTGCCACAGGCTTGATTGACACCTAGAACATGAAGGTAAGACTGCATTGCTGAAGACAGGGCATACTTCAGACACAGGACTTGAAGCAATCCAGCAGAAACTGACCTAGAACATCCTTTAGACTAGCTCTCATGGTATCAGAGGATACTATGTAAGCGGTAGATGGAGAAAACAAATCAATGGTCTTAGCCTGCTGGAAAGCCTAATAAAACAAATAATGACTGACACAGCAAACTATCTGTATTGCTGCAGTAGAGAGTTATCTTGGGGGTAACCAACAGCTGTCTAATTGGACATAGGCCTGCTCAATGGAAGGGAACTTATGCATGGGCCTGTAAACATAGCCAAATATACCAGGACAGAGAGGTCATAGATCCTAGAGAAAAACCTCACCACTCATCAAAGAAGCTTCTTTTTGGAAAAGATGGAGACAGTTACAGATTTCTACAACTGGTCAAATGCTGCAAGTAAGTGTCTAGGAGATGCCCGTCCTACAGTAACACATCTACACGACAACTTCTATACCCAAGGCTCAGGGAATACAGCAGAACAGGGAGCAGGAAGAATATTAATGCATTTTTTAACTCTCACCAGTGAAGGTTCCTCATGTAACAGATGGTGATTAGCCCAGAAAGTCACATCTGGCCAAAGTACAGAGAGTAAGAGATCACTTGTAAGTAAGCAAGAGATTACTTGTCCCTGACTAGGACACCTGTATCAAAGACCAAGGGTGGTGAATGACCAAAGGAAATAGAATTTTCCAGGCAGCTGGGAAGCTGCTCATATAAACTTACAGCAATGTTAACAGCATGCACAAGACCCATGCAAGCTCAAATCAGACAAAAACCCAGCATAGAAGAGAGGAAATAGGCAGGAGGCCCTGACCTTAGCTGAGGAACTATTTGCAACTGATGATTACCGGTAGATGAACTTTAAGTAGTGACTCTAAATAGGTTGACTAAGCTCCAGTGGATGGACTCACACAGAGGGACATTTGAGGACGCAAATGTGGCTTGACAACCTTAAAATATATGACAGAATGCATGAAATCCTGTGAGAAGCTCTGGGGGAGTGTAGAAAAGGGAGGGGGTCTAAATATGATCAAGATGTATTGTATGAAATTCATAAAAATTCAATGAAAATGTTTCAAAAAATAAATTTTAAAAAACACACAAAAAAGTGATGGACAAAGTTTAGCACGAATGAGAGTTGCTTTCACGGCTCATTAACTGTTTTCCTTACAGCCAAGACTGTAATTTTTAATTTGTATTTTTGTTATCACCCATTATCAGATATTATAAGTCACAGACCAATTTTAAAAAGCATGTTGAAATTTAAATGCCCTAGTGGCAGTCAAGAACCAAGGATGCAAACCAAGTTGTTAGTTTAAAAGACATATTTCTCATAAAAGATGATATTTTATCGATAAATATGTATAAACCATTTCTAGAACACATATATCTAGTCTACAGCTTGATTTGAAATAGAATTTATTCCAGAAATTAGAGAGAGGCACCCACTCTACAGTGGGGATAGTTGTGAGCAAACCCCAGGAACAGCAATTAGCCAAAAGTGTCTGGTCTGATACACAGGCATCACAGCAGACAGTAACAAAACAGTGCCGTGAAATATGAAGCTGTGATCACACACAAAAGAATTAAGAGTTGAAATCTGGAAATTAGTCCTGATTCAGAATCTCAGATAATGATTTCAGATAAGTCAAGAGAAGAAAACACTTCAGGGCCTCACAGCTTTGCTGGAGATGTCTTTAAAAAACAAAACACTAAGTTTCCCTTATTTATTCTCTAGTCCCTAAGTTTGTAAACAGCTTCTGGTCCCTGGGCAAAAAGCTCCAGGTAGGGAATACCTTTGGCAGAATGGCTCAAATAAATTAATAAGTTTGGGAATTTGTTAGCACAAATCAATTATATTTCTGAAACTTAAAATGTAGACTATGGACAAAGAAGAACTGATTTCTGACACAGAAGCCACACAACCCAGCCCCTCCTACCTCATAGTCAGTGGTGTCTCAGTGGTCTCTCTCTCAAACATGGTACAGCACCACCAGCCCACGCTGTGACTCAGGTCCCCTATGAAACAGTGTGGGAGGTGGGGTCTCCTGGGAGCTGAGTGGGCCACCAGAGCAGAGCTTCACCAATTGCCTATGAACACATCACCCCAGAATAAGTTCCCACTCTCATGGAACTGTACTAATTACATTATAGCAGGTTGTTGTGAAGCAAGTTCGTGCCTCACATTTTGTATCTTCCACACATGCACACTTACCCTTTCACTTTCTGCCATGAGGTGAAGCTCCCCAAGGTCCTCATTAGAAGCTGAGTAAATTCCAGCACCAAGCTCTTGGACTTTCTGGTCTCCAGATTATTGAACCCAAATAAACTTCCTCTTTTTATAACTTAGCCAGTTTCAGGTATTCTGTTGTAGCAACAAAGGAGTCTAAGATGAAAATACTGGTGATGATGGATCAATAATACTCAAATAAACCTCACAAATAGTGCTCACGTAAGTTAAGTTTCTAAATATATGTCATATATAAACATATAGTCCTAGAGAAATTTATTTTTTATAGCAGAATATTAATCCAAGGTAAAGAGACCAAGGCACAAAGTATGATTCAAGCAAGCCTTAAGGAAAGAAAAGAAAGAAGACAGGACAAGAGAGAATGGGAGAGGCTAAGAAAGAACAGGAGAGAACAACTATGCAAGAAAAGCATGCATGCATAAACTATACTGAAGGAGAATAAGTATATATTTCAGACCTCAACAAAGAATTTAACATTCAATCGGGGATAAGCCTGGAAAAGTGGTTAGGATCAAAATTTAAGTCAGTGAATGTGTAAAGATTTCAAATTGAGTCCATATTCAGCCCTGTAAAATCGTTCCTGAAGACAAAGACTATCTCTTGTATTTAGTTTTCTGCTAGCTTAGCCCTCTGCCTCTTAAAAGGCAGATTCTCAGTGAATGTGTGTGTGTGTGTGTGTGTGTGTGCGCGCGTGTGCATGCACGTACCACATACATTTCACATGCTTGTTTGCATAAGTGTAGAAATGCTGGTTTCTATTCTAAATGTAAAACAACTGAATGATTTTCATTGTGACACAGCATGAGAAAACAGTGTTTGAAGATTTATCTAGCTGAGCTAGACAGATGCTCTAACTAGGAAAAGGCTGATAGTAGGGACACACAAATTAGGAAAATTAAGCCTACTCTGTATTTTATTAGAAGTTAAACACCTCTTATGAGTTTATTTTTAAAGGCAATGTGGTAGTTAAGTCAGCATGCTCAAAGATGCTCACATAGTAATTAGTCCCCCTATGACTGTGTGAGCACATGTCGTACGAGACAAATGTGCTAACTATGATGTTTGAAATTGTTATCAGCAGCAGATGATTGCTGCCAGACACATTTCCCAGACATAAAAAGTGCCAGGGCACATAGCCACTAGTTCTCAAGTATAAACCTTCCCTGGAAAAAGAAAACCCAAACTACTTCCAAGTTTTTTGAGGACATCTTGTTAAAATTTAAGTTCTTATTATTGACACACCATAAAATATTGTGGCTTTTTTTTGAATGTTTGGATGGAAAATGATGCTAAACCTAAATGAATGAGAACCTAACAGCAAATACACCTCTTGGTTCCAGATGTCTGGCTCATGAAAAGGAAAGCTAAAGAAAAGGAGAAGAAATACTTGTGCAAAAAATGGCTTTTGTTGTCTTTTTTAAACCATGATTGCATAAGTAAATTTCAAATATAGGTTTGACCTTAGGCTAAAACTCTCTTGGGTAGTTTCTTTTGTCTTTTTTTTTTTTTAATATGTGGAATCTAATTTTTTAACTGATTTTTTAAATTTCACACAGAACATCCCAAACTATCTTAATCATCTTTAATCACCTGCATCCCAAATGGCACCCTCCCATATTCCCCCACCCCAACTGGGGCCCATATACTCTGTCATCCCTGTCACTGCCCACTGTGTTGTCAATGCCCCCAGCCGTTCCCCAGTGCAAGTCCATCCACTGAGTCTAGTCAGCCTATCTAGAGTCCCTTGTTTTAGGAAGCTCAGCTTTTCTTCACCTAGCAGCAATCAGTTGCCAACATTTCTTTAGATTAAGATTGGGGTCTGCTGTTCATTTTCCCAGTTCTATGTTGGGTTACTGTCTTATATTTTATAGTTTTGTTCTGTTCCAATAAAGGATGCTGTGGCCCTCCATAGATAACCTAACCATCACAAAGTCAGCACCACAAGAGCTTCAAATAGAAACCAGATTGCCCTTGGTCATAGTCCAAGCAGGAGACAAACAGCAAGCCACACTGAGCCTCTAAGAGGACAAGAAGCCAAAAGATGCATTTATCACCTCTGAATCACATGGCAGGCTTGCCTGAGGCAGCGCAGCTTAGAACAGTCAATGAGGTCTGATGGGGAGGCAGTAAGAAAGGAAGGTCTGGGTGTGTTTAGGGGCCATGATGAGTCATTTCATAATCACCAGAATGGATCGCAACACACAGAATGATTTAGAGCTGAGCCAAAAGTCTTTCACAAATCAAGTTTCACTTTGGCAATAGGTAGAGCTGGCTTTACAGACAGGTAAAGGAAGCTGTGACCTATCTAGTGAGATTTGAGAGACATTGAAAAGATCTAACACTTGTCTGTTTATAACACAAATAGCGCCAGAAAACTGAGATGCTGTCATCATCTCAGTTCACCATCAATAAGCAAAAGTTTCATTCACTTAAATAGGAAAGCTTAATAGACAACAGATTCCCAAATATTTATGGATGCATTTGCAGATTTGGAAGCTATTTTCACTACCTACCATTCTAGGGTAAAAGGATGATGGGAAGAATGAAACAGTCCTGTCTCTCACTGAGTTTGCACATAAGTGGGGTTAGGGACAACAAAAATGAAGAAAACTAAGTCTGATTGTGATGGAAACAAAGAAAGAATGAAGAAAAGCTAAAGATGATTGTGATGGAGTTAAAGGGGCTAGTGCAGTATTTTATTGGATGGTAGAGGTAGACCACTCAGCAAAGGAGACTTTGGGGACCTGAAGGAAGTGAAGGAATGCAAGGTAAATTCTAGTGGAAGAGTAAGACCAGCAAGGAAACAGCCAAAGCCATTGACTTGGGACAGAGACAGAGGAGGTTGAGGCAGTTCACAAAGATACTGGGGGTGTGGGGTGCCAGAAAGATAAGAAGAAAGCTGTCGAACTATAGTAGGTAGTCAATAATTAACTCTTAAGGGAAAGAAAACCCATTTCAAAATGATCATAATGGCCGCTGGGTAAAACAGAAGGAGCAGCAGGAAGAATGGAGGCAGTATGAACACCATTGGTGACCTGGACAAGTCTCCACTGTCAGGTGGTGAAGAGCATAAGACTGAAGTAGGCTGAGGGAGGATTGGAGGGTGTAAGTCAGCTACTTCGATAGTCAAATAGGTAAAAGGGAAGCAGCTACTGGATCTGAGTACATGAAAGGCTCTAAGATGTGAATGAATAATGCTTTTATGAAGGGGCAGCAGAATGTGAAAGCATGGAAGGTAAGATGAGGGAAGCATTTCTATGAAAAGGAGCCTGAAAAACAGGGCAAGATAGGTGTACAGGGGAGGACTTCTGCAACATAGGGGTATTAACGCATTTCTGTGCTGATAGAGACACTTTAGTAGAGAGGATGTCACCTCTCATAAATGACACTGAAAGCACACAGTGAGTTACTAGAGAAATGGAGAGGAGGCAAGGTCTATCACCCAAACGCACGAAAGAGCCTTTAACATAAAACAAGTATTGACAGTGGAAAAAGCAAGGACGGAGTGAAGCTCAGTCAAAGAGCATGGCACTAGGTTCATTCTCCAGCATCAAAAATATAATAAAATAAAAGGGAAAGGTAGAAAACTAGTGCACATGTAGCTTGGAAGGATGATGTTAGGAGGGAAGATAAAGAAATCTGCTGATAAATCAAAGCCCAAATCTGAGCCCAGGTCTGTCTATCAAAGTAGGATGACCAAGGCCAAGCACTCTCCCCTGGGCTGCTTTCAGCTCCTGAACAATCTGCTCAGCCTGAAGAATAATTTTCCTGAGCACAGATAGTCCTGATCTGCCTCAGCCTAGAGAAAGGCATCCTGCCTTCTCTTCCTTCTCATCTACCAGAGCCACTGCCCCCATATTTTTACAAGAACACAAAGAAATTAACTTTCCTTTTCCTCATAAAAGGTAGCAAATGGATTCTTCCCCTACCATGAGTAGATCTATCTCACTTGATTCTCTTTTCTTTAGCTGATTCAGGACTGATTCTGTTTAGACTTTAAGCTTTACAATAGTGGATGCTGCTTATACAAAACACTAGATCGTTTCAGACAACCCCTCTCTCTAAAATACCAGTGCTATAGTGTCCCCCACCTCCAGTGCCTTAGCATTTCCCCTACTGTGTTTTACTTCTCTGCCGTTATGTTTTACTAAAACAACATAGCGCTACCACCTATTTTCAGTCCTCCTTTGAGACAGAGAGAGAGAAAGAGAGAGAGAGAGAGAGAGAGAGAGAGAGAGCGCTCTGGGTTCTTTCCACCTGTTTACCACCTACATTTTTCAATTTCTAACTAAAAAACAACATTAGTCCTAAGTTACATACAGTAGTATTTGATGCATACATATTTTGTTTTACAAAATGGTTTCTGTGACAGTCATAGAAAAATCTTCAATTTAGTTGTTGGCAAATGTATCTGAGTATGGTGTTCCTTCTGCCAAACAGTTTCAGATATGGCATTTTTATGATTCTGAGTTGCGGCCAGTCCTTCCTATCAGGATCCCAGCAAATCCTCAACTGTTAGCTCTCATTTCTCGTTTTTCTCAGTCATTTCCACCCACTCCCCATCATTCTCCACAGGAAGGCTGTCAAAAAATCAGTTTTCCACTTCCTCTGCTATTAGCGTGGCTTATCCAGCAATTAATTCCTTTTATGGGAGAGACACGAGGGTAGAAGTTAGCTCTCTGCTGATCCCTAACATAGGCATGACTGAACTTCTAATGTAGGTACTGCACCATGTTAAATGATTTGCAGAGACTGGTGCAGTTCAGCAAAACCTCATTAAAATGGAAATGTTCATTATTATCTCAGAACAGTTGTTGAACAATACATTAGTATGTTCTCTGAAAGCACTCACTTTTGTGGCAGTATGTGGTTGCTAACATGACTATAATAAGCAGTGTTGAGGGAGTAGGCCAGGGACAAAGAAATCAGGAAAAAAAAATTGAGATTTGAGACCTATAAGGAATTTGAGGTTTTAGATATTAAAGCAATTTAAGGTAGAAGCAATAATTAGAGCTGGGGTTAACACAAATTTACCTAGGAGAAGGGTAAAGATATTGTCAAGAATTAGGAGCTGGAGAGTAACCAAGATCAGGGGCAATAGTCTGTACTAGTTGAGGGCCTGGTCAACAGCTTAAAAAAAGGAAGTCCATTCCTGGCACTGTGCTTTTAATTTGCAAGTCTATGGTATCTAGTAAAGGCAGTGTCTCTCTGTTATGAGGTAATTCCTTTTTAATCTATTTTGCAATGTATATGTATACACTTTAAATAACTTCTGTAGTGGTGGGGTTCCATGTGGCTTTTTCTAAAGGCCTTTGTGTTAGTTATCCCTCCCCATGCTCCCTCCTCTTCCTTACCCTCCCATTCCCCACACCCTTTAGCCCTTCCTACTCTATTATTTCCCTTTCCCCCTTTATATCATTTCATTCCACCTCCCCTCCCAAGAGACCCTTCTCCACCACCCATGGTTGTTTGTTTTGCAATAATATCCTATTGCTGAAGACACTTACATGCATGAACTTTAGAACAAGGAAAAATCAAGTGGGTGCTGACTTCAAAACCTCATCTCTACTGTCTCGCTTTCATAGTATTGGAAGGTGCTATGTATGCTATCTGAAGAGAAAATTTAGCATGAACCTTACCCAGCTATGAATTCTACAAGCTACAACAACTGGCCTGGAAGATATGTCCATTGGTGCAATAGTGGTACGAATATTATAAGAGTGACCAAATACTTTCCTAATTGAAATTAAGGTTTGCTTCATAGGATGGAGCCCATACCTGACATTGATATCAAACCTGGGAGTCTGAGGCTAGATTGCCCACAGGCCATGGGAGAAAGCCTACTACAACTACTATGCTAAATACAAATAGTATTAAACTGATTTCTAGTGACTTCTTGTTATACACATAGGCTAATGCATTTCTCAACTCTCAGCAGAGAAGCTTCCTTATACAGCAAATGAGCGTTACCACAGAGAACCACAAGTGGCCAACATGCAGAGAATAAGAGGCTACAGACTCCTTATCCCTGAATAGGACACTTATGTCAAACTTCTGCCTCCCGAGGTTCAGGGATCATTGTAAAAATGGAGTGGGAAGATTGTAAGAACCAGAGGAGGTAAATGACTACAAGGAAACAAAGTTTTCCAGACAGCTGGTCAGTTTCTCATATGAACTCATAGCAAGGCTGACAACATGGAAAAGTCTCATGTAAGTTCGAGCCAGACAAACATCCCAGCATAGTCAGGGGGAAGTAGGTTAAAAAAAACAAGTCCAACCCTATCTGAAGAACTACCATAACCAATGGATGGCTGCTGGGAAGGGGAGATTCAGGTTCAGTCTCATTCAAGGGTGAGATTCTAAGTAGGTTGACTAGGCTCCAGGGAATGAACCCACACCAAAGGGTTGGGGACACAAACCTGACTCTGTAGACTCTATATATTAAAGTATGGAGATTTGATGAGGAATTAGGAAGGGGTGTACAGAAATACATAAAAAAATTAAAAATTAAAAAATGGTAAACTCAGGTCAATATCTAGAATAAGAAAGCTAATATCTGGAATAAAAGATAATTGGTCAAAAAAAAGAGTTAAAAGCCAAATTCTAAAATCAGAATTAGGAATTGTCCTTCAAAGACACTGAAACTGAAAAATTAACACTGAGTGGGAGTTACTCCTAAAAGCAGTGGCCCTGGCTCTGAGGAAGAACTCACACAGAATGCCTGAACCTTTCTCTCATGTGAACAGCTGCAGCTCAAGCTGGGACCTTGAGGTGCATAGAAAAATGGCATGACAAGGGAGACAGGGTCACCGGTCCTGGTATCCAGCACTGTGGACTCACCCACTGGCCTAAGGACTCTGCTTCCAGCTGTAAGCTTCTGAAGAACACTGATTCAAACTGGAGATTGTTTTCAAATTCACATTCTGATACAATTTCAGATTGACAGAAAGGCTACAAGGACAGCATAAACAACCTCTCTGCCTTTCACCCAAATTTTAGTAAGTTACTATTTTACATTTGCTCTATTTTTACCAACTACTTGATCATAAATTGCAGATATCATGTGTCTTCAACCTTAAATTTTTCGGCATCTATTTCTTTTTTTCCTTTTGAAAATATTTCATTGACTCTAATATTTCACACAATACATTTTGATCCACTCTCACTTTTCTCCTCACCCTCCACCCCCAAGCCAAGTAGCACATTTAAACATCTGTAGTTCCTGTGTTCCCTCCAGAAGCTCAAGGGTCAGATAACCTGGTTCACATACTGACAAGGAAACTCTGTCTCTAGCAATGTGAAAAGGCTAGGATGGACACCCAAAGGCTGTCCTTGCATATTTACATATGTGTAGTGTCATGTGCATGCATGCTTACACACACACACATACACACACTCTCCAATCATACACACACACATGCACATCAATTCTTTCTCTCTCACACACATAAATAAAAATAATTTTAAAAATTCTAAATTGAGATGTCATTGTCTCATCTCTTTAGCCTCATTTCATCTAGACATGCGCCTCAGTCTTTCCTGACAGAGACCTTGAAGTGTCCCACCTCGTTTGCTTTATAGAATGACTGTCGAGTGGTATTTCATGATGTTTTATGATTCAGTCAGCTTCATGCTTCTTTGGCAGGAACATCACAATGATGTTCCACTCTCCCTCGTGCATCCTGTCAGAAGGCACCTCTGTGGACCTGCCCCTCACTAGGGGTGTTATATTTCATCACTGTCAGGGTATTTTCTGTGTGGTTTCTCTGCTATAATGTTATTATTTTTCTCCTTTTTACTTATTAAGAATTTGGTGGGGAGCTACTTTTTGTAAATATCTTTCATTACTCAACTTTCACACTCAAATGTGAGCATTTATTGGAGACTTCTGCCTAATTAATGAGACTATGGTTGCTGTTCTTGTTTAATTTCTGATGCTGTGATAAAATACCCTGACAAAAAGAAACTTAGAAGAGAAAGGATTATTTTAGCTCACAATTCCTGGTTATGGTCCTTCACTGTGAGGAAGTCACAGCAGCAGGAACTTAGAACTGGTCACATCCTCACAGAAATTCAAGCATACAAGCCCACTCTCTTGTTTGTGCTCAGCCCAGTTTCTCCACTCTTACATAGCTCAGGACTCCCTGCCTAGGGAATGGAACTGCCCAATTAGGCTGGGTCTTTCCACATCAATTACCTTAAACAATCACCCTCAGACGGCCACAGACCAGCCCAATGTAGATAATCCCTCACTGAGACTCTCTTAACAGTTTTTTTGTGTCAAGTTGACAATTAAAGCTGACCATTACAGTTGACAATGGTCTTTCCCTTACTATTTCAGCATTTGTTACTTGGCTTTCTGCTATAATGAAGATCTTTCCCT
>NW_008340940.1:2601612-2614626 GCF_000622305.1 Nannospalax galili | reverse complement strand
TATATACATATTATAGTTGCTTCTCATCACTATTTATTTTGATGCTCAAATGGAAGCAAATTTAGCCACAAACTGCTGACTCATTGGAAATTCGGATATCTGCTTTTAGTGAAAAATAATCAGTGATCTTTTTTTAAACCATAGGGACAATTCCCTGGATTGCAATAGCTGAGCAAATGCTAAAGTGGGCCTGCCTTCCCTTGGTTCCAGATTCCAATCCTAGTCAGCTTTACTAGGTCATATTGCCTACCTGAGTTGATGTTATTTTTTCTTAATTTGGTGTTAGTCTTACAAAAAGAACTGTCTGCTTCTATCTCCCATGTAAATAGACTATACCACTCTTATAATTCCATAAATTATAGCAAGCTAGTAAGTTAGTGTTCTTGTGCCGACTTAAGTTTTTTTGGATTTTTAACTATTATCACTCAGTTTTCAAGACCCCTTTAGACACAGACAACTCCTATGTGCATGTTTGGCCTTCAAAATAGTGAACAGATTTCAGTAGGTGGTCCAGGCACTACCTAGCTTTCTCTGTTCTGGTCAGACTTTCATTAGACCATGCTGGCACCACTTCTGTCCCCAAATATTTACAGAGACTAAAGTGTAAATATGAAGTAAGGGGAGTTGGTTGATGGGGAAGATGAGCTAATACAGGAAGAAATGCACAAATGGAAGCTGCTGTTTCCCAAGCAAGCCACTGGGAAAGAGCTCCAGGAGAAAAGAAACGAATAATTAAAGAAAAGGCTAAGATGATACACTAGAAGGAACTCTGAAATGACCAGAAAGCTCTGATTTAAAAAGTAAAATGAAAAGCTATCCAAAAAGAAGACAAGATCAACAGGCTTATTAGAAAGTTAAACAGAGGCCATCTTTCTAGTAGGATATATCTGTGATCTGGTCAGTTAATAAAGAGTGATTCCTTCAAGTTTTGGAAGGTTAGAGAAGACAAATTAAAGTGAGAAAATGTATGAGTGTGCTAGAAAAAGGGAGAGCGGGAAGAGCAGGAATTTACAGCACATTTAAGACCTCGCCAAACAAGCAAGCCAAACTGTCCAAACTTCTTCTTGTGATGTTAGTTATATCTAAATGGTTTATGGCTGAATGCTGTCTTTTTTATTACAATTTTTATTTATTGTGTGTGCACATGCATGCTCACACATTCCACTCATGCATGTGGAAATTAGAGGACAGCTTATGGGAGTTACTTCTCTCCTTATATTTTATAGGCCCTGGGGATCTAAATCAGGTTGTCAGGCTTGGTGAAAACCATCTTTACATGTACAGGTAAAGATACTTGACAGGTATCTTTTTCGTTTTCTTAAGTAGTCCAATCAGGGCTAAAGGGACTCTGAACATTTAATAGGGATTCATTTAATACATATAAGATGCCAATTATTTTTATTGCTGCAGAAATAAGAGATTGTAAATTTACGGCGCTATTACCCAGGATGTTAATATTGACTTTCTTTATACTCTGACCTTAAGACAACACTGTCAATGTAGACTCTGCAGCTTGCATGAAGTACAACTAACTCATAGGTCTCCACATGCATTTTTGAATTAGGGATGCTCTAAGAAGCTAAAGTTGTCATTCTTAGGGTAGAAAGAGCAAAAGAGAGAAAATAGAAAAACTCAAGTTCAAGTAAGAGAATAAGACTGTTTTTTCTTTTTAAAAAAATAATAAGGCATAAGCAGTTGTTAGCATGAAAACTGGGTTCCCGTTTTGCGTTCTTAGTCTCACTAATAAAAGAATTTTAAAACGGACTCAGAAGGAAGATCTAGGACAATTTTACTAAAGTTTGAGAAAAAAAATCAGGACAGACAAGTTATAAATCTCAACAACTGTAAGACAAGGGAAAGAGAGGAGGAAGAGAGAAAGCCATGCATTCTGCAATGGAGGGCAGCAAGCAGCCACGGGGCAGAAAGGGAAGGGCCTTCAGACAAAGCCTGAGGAAGCCCGGGGTATAGGAAAAGCATGTTTACACAGGGAAAGTATGCTTATGGTTTTGGAAAAAAGACATAGGGAGAAAAGGGAAAATGGAAAAGATCTAAGCTACTGCATCAGGGGAGGGGTTTCTGGGAAGGACAAGTACACTGACTCATTAAGAGGATAATTATTCCTTTTATCTGCTTAGCATGTCTTTAGGTGAATCAAATTTTCTGTGTGGTAGTCTCCACACCAGGAAATTGACAGACCCAGATAGATTAACTTTTAGGGGAGGAAACAATAGTCTATAATGTTTTAATCTTGGTAACAGATCAGAATGTCAGGTTTCCACCCTGAGCCAGAGGTATTCCATTCTTTGGACTAAAAGGCCTGGGGGTGGGGACAGTTGTAATGTTTTTGTTTTTGTTTTTTTTTCCCTAGGGTTACCAGGGAAATTGGAGGTGGGATCCAGGCTGTGAGGGAGGGGTCAATTCACAACAGCCTCCAATATTACCAATATTACTACTCTCTGTCTCAAGTCTAGCAGTCCCCTCTCAAGAGCTGAGACAGTAAAATTCTTTGGGATAGATACATATATAGATGATAAATATATCTCATATATATCATATATATCTCACAACTCCATAACAAAATCCAAATAGCCAAGTTCAAAGCTGTTACTAGAAGGGATTAGTGTTTGGACTAGAGCTTCAGTTATATCCCCAGTGCAGCACCCAGTCAGGAGTGGAGAAAGATAGCAAGTGAGTGGACCAACTTGGTGTTGACAGCTCAACAGAAGCAATGATCACTCTTCAGGGCTTCAAATCAGAAAGAATAAAACAACCAGGAGATGCTGTGAGGATGCTGTAAAATATCTAGCGACTGTGTACATTAGTGACTGTGATAAGAACAGGAGACAGAAACTAGTCAGGCAGTTTTAGGGGCATGGACTCAGAAAGCAAATAGTTCAAACATTTGTTGTTGGCCAGAAGCAGGAATTGGCCTTGGTTCTATCATGGTAGGAGGAGGAATACCAAAAGAGAGCTCTAGTTTTTTGTTATTTTCCTACTCTAGGGTTTAGGAAAGTGTACTATTCGCTGTTATTATACAGCATGGTAATTTCTCTCTTGATATGTTGTCAATAAAGAAAGTTAACTAGAATAAAATCACTTATCAACAATCCAAGTGACCTTTAAACATTTATAAGCTACTCAAACATGTTCAATATTGCCGTGTATATTAAAAGATAATACAACAAAGGTATCCATAAATATTGAGCCATGTCATGATTATTATATATCATAATCCCTGGAGACCAATATGAAGGTATCTTAAGCCTTTAAGCAACATGGGCACTATGCCCAAGGTGGAAAAATAGTACATGATTGAGTTAAATAGCACATTTTAAATAAATTAATGAATAAATAGAACAATAAACTTATAAAACTCAAAATTCTAATTCATTCTAGTCAAAATGAAACATTAAAATATATTTAAATTACATTAAAATATTCTAAGCGGTAGTGTAATATCAAAAAGGTACCCTAAAATTGTATAACTTATGTATGTAAAATACATTGGATGGGAATATGAATGAAATTAAACTATTTCTTCACCTTGGTTCTTATTACCGGTTAATTAAATGATTCAATTTTTATTTTAGTGCACTTTCAATAATGAAAAATAAAACACCCATCTATCATTTTAATAGACTTTGAGACAAAGCACCGTGAGGGAAGGAGCCATTTTAATAGACTTTGAGACAAAGCACCGTGAGGGAAGGAGCCATTTTAATAGACTTTGAGACAAAGCACCGTGAGGGAAGGAGCAAAGGACAAACACTGATTTTGAGACAATTTAGAGGCATGTGGTGAGAAGAAATGAGCTGATAGGTTTTTCTAGACAGTGTTCATGTGCATAAACATAGCTCATGAAGCCATTTGCTTTAGAATTTGAGCTGAGACAATTCATCACCATCTCTTCCAAACTTCCTAAAGTAATCATTGTTCCTACACCATGCTCACTTTACCTCTCTTTTTACGCTTAATAATGTGTGTGTGTGTGTGTACATGTGGAGGCCACAGGACAAACATGAGTGTCTTCCTCAGGAGCTGTTTACCTTTGTTTGTTTGTTTGTTTGTTTGAAAATGTCTCTCATTGGGACCTGGGGTGGGCCAATTAGGTTAAATTGGCTGACCAGGGATTTGTCTCCTCAGCACTGGGATTACAGGTACATGCTGTTATAACCAGCTTTTAACTTGGGTGCTGGGCATAGGAACTCATGTTCCTCATGCTTGTGTAGCAAACTATTTGACTGAGCCATCTCCTTAGCCCATTCAGTCATTTTTTTAAAGTTCTCCATGTCCAAGAAGTTCTTCTCAATAAACTGCTGCTCCCCTGCAAGCAGAGCTGCAATCCATTAAACCCAGAAACAAAGACTAGGTGCCCCAAAGAGCCAAACTGTTAGAATTAACAATTCTAACAATGAGAAATGAGAAGGAAATCATGCAAAAGCCATCACATCATGTAGATTATCTAAAGTCTTTAAAGAATAAAACTTAATTCATTATAACATACACCAAAAAGCTAGTAATGACCACAGCCAAGGACATGTATCATCCAGTAATTTCTTCAAGATTTCCTTTACCATCTCATTCCTCACTTTGCTCACAGTTTAAACTGGGATCTGTGTGCTTTAATTAAACTACATCATGAAGAAGGATCAAAAGCCAAATTGAATTTCACCTGTCACTACCAAGTTATTTTCATAACTTCTCTATAATTACCCTAAAGTAGGCAAAAAAAACCCTGGACTTTTCATATTCTCCAAAGCCTTGAAGATCTTACTCCGCCTTGCCAATGTACTGGGCAAAGGGGAGGACAAGAGAAAAGGAGAATTGGGTGAGTGCTTTTGAAGAACAACTAGCATCCCTGAACAAGAAGCTATGTGAGGGAAGAGTCAGAGTGGCTGGCTGAGAGCAGGAGATCAGCCTCTGGCAGTAATCTCCACCCCTGACCAGCCCTGGTATTCATGCTGTGTCCCTTTCTCTTCTGGTGCCATAGGGATTAAATAAAATAATATAGGCTGAGCAGTTTAAACAGCACTAAATAAATAATAGTGATGGTGATTAATAGTAACTATTTAAATCTGTGTTAATTGGTTTAGACATAATGTGGAAGAAATTCAAACTATCTAAAACCCCAAAGGTAGCCCTGCTCAAAGAGTTCTGATTTAAATTCTTCCTCACACAATTAGGTCAGAGGCTTTGTCTGTTTTATCTCTGCAGTCTGGCATGGTTCACCATGTAACTGTTGAATTCATTAATATGCAAAGCAATGATCTAATGACAATATATGTTAGGGGGGATACCATGGTATCAAGGCCCCAGTCACAGGTATAACTCTGATGTCTGAGCATGATAACTCCATCTAGGTTTATCTGTTAGTTGGAATTAATAATAGCGCAAGCATACCAACCACAGAACAAACGGGAACTAAGGTATTCAAATTATGGCATATCCTATTTTCTTTCTATAAAGGTATGTAAAGTAGAATAGGTAAAACAATACTTTCCTTTCACAGAGCTGTTTTAAGAATTAGAAATAATGTATGTAAAACCCTTACATAGTGACTGACATAAAATAGAAGCCTAATAAATTGCAGCTGTTATTTTTTATCATTATTATTCCTGAGAGACTTTTAAAAGTCATTTCTGCCTCCTATGAAAGTAATATGACAGCTGTGCAAACAATGTACAAGTTCCTTGAAATTAATAGAAAATGTTCATGTCTCAACTTTCAGGAGTCCATTGTGTTCTTGTTTGTCAAATGGGAACACCATGTGCAACAGAAATGAGTCAGTTCTGGTCAGCCTTCCCTAGGATGTTATAAAGTTTGGCATAATGTTAATTGGAAGTAGTCATTGCTCTTTAAGACTCACAGCAATGTGTTTCATCAGAATTACACGACAAAATAAATGTTTATTTTTATCACACGCCTTTAGTTGTCCATGGTATAGAAGTCAGCCTACCACTAAGAAACTCCCAGAACAAATAGTAATACTTCTTTGCAGGTTATCTTCTAGTCAGTTTAAACATGTTAACACAAGTTTAAATGATCTCTTTTGAAGTTCTTTAGCTTTAATATATACATACATAAACAATATTCTATCCATCTATCATGCTTCCTCATTATTGATGAAATTATTTGGTCCTTGTGCCACCTATATGAGAGATACACACTTTATGAGCTCTGTTCTACAGCTTGATGAACTCAGATGTCATCAGCTGAAGTGACTTTTGCAAGGTCAGCGACTAAGACAGAGCTACAACCCAAGTTTCTGGGGCTAGTTTCCTCTTATTGTATCTTGTGACTTTCAGATATGGCCCATACTCCAAATCAAATAAAATGCCTCCAAACAACCCACCATTGTACCAACATGACCACAAGTGATATATCCAGACAAACAAAAATACGACTTACTGTAAGACACGTATCCATTCTTGCTACATAAGATGAAAATAATTTGATATCTCAGATGGGAAACTTCCAAAATTTCTAAAGGTTAAGGACTCATACTTCATGTACATGCAAAGGCATCAGGAAGAGCTGTGGGTCAGAAGTCTAGATGCCTAGGTTCTAGTTAATTCTGGTTCTCTTTGTATGAGTTTAATTTCTCATCTCTGTAGACTTTCTGTTTTATCATCTACAAAACAAGGGAGTTGGACTAAATGTAGCTGGCAGAATGTCAAAATTATCCAATGTAAAAATCCGTGTTGAGTATGTGAAGGTATTGTATTCTTTTTTTTACCAGTGATTTATAAGCATAAACACAGTCAAGCACAGAGACCAGACAGCAAAACTAAGAAACTTTACAGGAGGGGTTTGCATAATAAAATATATGACCTGTTCTTATAAACAAGCTGCAATAACGTATACTGTTGCATCCATAAGCATCTTACAACCTTAACAAGGTCTGAATTAAATGGATCTAGGGCTGGTGGATATAGCTCAGTAATAGAGAATAAATTTAGCATGTGCTGAGCTAAATCTCCAGCATACACCAAAAGGCATCCATTTACTCGACTAACCAAAATGTTCTTGCCATTTTCTAATTTTAAGAAGAAATAAATGTTCCTTTTTGTGTTTAGTTCATCCAATGGGTCTAGAAATAGCAGACACAGCCAAGCTGACATTATCCTTGCCTGGAAGAGGCTCAGGTGCACAGAAAGAGTAGATCTGACCACCTCCCACGCAAGAGACTCTCTAAGGCAGGTAGAGACTGCATCTCCTCATTTTCCACACAGTCCTCAAGACGGATTTTTATTTGTTTGTTTGTTTTAATGCTTTCTATTCACTCTTAAAGGATTTCCTGAAATCTACTTAAGCCTGATTGTATCTGGCCCATGTTCTAGAAATAGCCTGTTGTCCCCTAGTATACCTTCTATTTAAAGTAATCAAAAGTTCCTTAAGAAAAATAGTTCAGCTTTACAAAGCATGATAAATATAAGGCAAATATATGTTTATATTGAATTTTGATAAATTTCCTTCAAATTCTTTATCACTATGAGAGAAATGGATTATCATACTCTACAGATTATTTAGAAAGACTACAAAGTGAATGGGCACAGATCTTAATGTTGCCCTAGAGAAAGAAAAAAGTTTTAGATGATAGGAAAATAACCATGTATGTTTTGTTAAAGAATTCAAAACAATTCACTCATTTTACCACCACCACTGTATATAACATAAAAAGGCAGAACAGATTTTCTGAATTCTATTCTAGATAAAGAAGCAACTGTGATGTTTTGCATTCAAAATTGTTCAAAGTGTAAGTTATTCCAGAATGTAGTAAGAATATTTAGGTTTTCTGTGACCAGCCTAATTTAAATCATTCTGTCCCACTCTATAAGCAAACTTCTGCCTATCTGCCTATGCTTCTAATATAATGGCGTGACATACAATTGGCCACAAGCAATATGTTGTACCTCTGACCTACTGATATACAACATAAAGAAGTTATACCAAAGAAAGGTGTGATGGTTGGTTTTAATGTGAACTTGGCAGAAATTAGAATCACCTGAGTAGAGGGCCTCAATGAAAGAATTATTCTGATTGCTTAATTGATTTGAGAAGACCCTCTCCAAATGTAGTCCACATCTTGTGGCAGCAAACCCAGATAAAAAAGGGACATGGTAGAAGGAAGATTATTCACCTTTTGCTTGTTTGGCCTTCCCCCTCACCACTGAGTTGATATGTCCTGTTGCTGCTAATGATGGTGATTCCTTTGCTGAGCTTGAAACTCATGTTCCCAGGCTTCTATCACGAACTAAGGACCAGTGGCTCTTCAGGAACCCTCCAGATTTTCAGTACTAGATTGAGACTGCTGAGGTTCTCAGCCCTGTGAACTGAGTAATTAGCAGGGTCTCAGCCTCTCCAGTGTGAGACAGCCATTGTGGGACTGCTCTGGCTGTTGAGTTGCCTGCCCAGCCTCAAGGACCCAGCCACTACCACATTCTCAGGTTTTCAGGTGTGATTCAGCTGTTGCTACAATGTTGAAGTAAGCTGATTAATGACTTATTTTAATATTATATATGTATATCTTTTAATATATTATATATATATATATATATATTCATTCTGTCGGTTCTGTTCCTCTAGAGAACCCTAATGTGAAATGCAAATAATGGTTTGGGTATGTCAGCTTCTTCAGGACTAAAAAACAGAAATTGTGTCTTTAATTCATTCAGTTTTCTCCATTTTAATGTTTGATTGTTCATTTCAAACAGCCTACAAATATAAAATGACAGCCAGGTGTGGTGGTGCACGCCTTTAGTCCCAGCAGAGGCAGGTGGAGCTCTGTGAGTTCAAGGCCAGCCTGGTCTATATGATGAGTTCCAGGCCAGCTGGGGCTACAGGGAGATCCTGTCTCAAAAAGACCAGAGAGAGAGAGAGAGAGAGAGAGAGAGAGAGAGAGAGAAATGAAATGGCACGGGCTAATACATAAAACATCCGGCATAACCTTCAGAATCTGAATTACCTAGTCAAAGGAACAGCTTGGTTTGTTTGTTTGTTTCTGAGACAGTGTTGCATTTATCCTAGGCTGGCCTCTACCTCTTAAGTGCTGGAATTGCAAGTATGTGCTCTACACAGCTTATCTGGTGGTGAAGATGATCCCAGGACTTTTTGCATGCTACACAGATACTCTATCACTGAGTTACATCCCCAGTCCAGAAAGGCTGTTGAGTCAGACTCCTATTTATGTCTTAACTCTGCAGAACAGCTAATGTGGGAATTTTATTTGTGATGGTCTGGTAGCCTGAAGGTCGAAACTCTACTGTAACACAGTAGAGTCCTCATTCCTGTTCCAGCTTTCACATTTCCTTGCAAACTTTTCCAGTGCAGTTCAGCTACAGGTCCACATGTATGATGGCTCTATTTGGCAAACAAAATAGAGCAACAAAGTTAAGACTATTAATCACCTTGTATTCTCGTAAGGCTCTTTTCTAAATTGTTTCTTTCTCGAAGAAAATTTTCTATATGAATTATATGCCAGAAAGCAAGTTGTTGATTTTTTATTTTAATTTATTTTTATTTTATGAGTGTTTTGCCTGCATGTATGTAAGTACACCCATGTCATGCAAAGCCCACCAAGGTCAGAAGAGGGTGTTGGATCCCCTGAAACTGGAGTTACAGAATGGACAGTTGTTAGTCACCCTGTGGGTGCTGGGAATTGAATCTGGGTCCTCTGGAAGAGCAGCCAGTGCTCTTAAATGCTGAACCATCTCTCTGATTTTTAATTTAACAACATTTTTAACAACTTTCAAATTTTTAACAAATTTCAATTATTTGTATTTTCTATTTCCAAAGCTTTTTAACAAATATTTTTATGAAATGAACTACATGGTTTGCTTACTGAATATATTAAAGCGGTGGTGAATTGCTTCTTCTAATGTAGTTATTAAAATTTTCTTAAATGATTAAAAAAGTAATAATTCTTCAAAGAATAAAAATTTGCTCCTTAATAATTAGTAGATGTGAAAAACATTACCATTGAAATCTACCTGACAACTTTCTATCCATGCTCAGATGCCAAGGAGCTCAGAAAGTAACTGACTATGACTAGTAATAATCAGATATATAGAGATTAGAAACACATGTGCAAATATCTTAATGTCAGTTGCATTAAAAATTAATTTTTCTGTTAAAAAAAAACTTCAGATTAAAGGAAAAGCATTTGATAAGAGAAAGTAAAAAGCTCACACAGTCCTTTATATTTTAGTATAAATACTGAGAGTAAGTTGAAGGAAATTACTTTTTAAAATTATACAACCAATCAGATGAAAATTTCTGTCACTATATAGAAAGAAATAAGAATTTGAAGCAATATTTACCAAATCATAAGGTAAATCTGTCATGAAATTTAAATTAAGTCAAATGTTGGAGAGAATGTGCTATATTTATGTATGTACTCATTTTCTTTGCAGAACTAAAGACTCGATACTTGTTTTAGCTTTTTAATCATAACACAGATCTAAAAAAAATAAAATTAAGGGAAGTCCTGGTGGCACAGGCCTCTAATGCCAGCTACTCAGGAGTTTGAAGAAGAAAGGTTGTAAGTTCAAGGCCTGCCTGGGACACAAAGCAAGCTCAAGGACAGGCCCTATCTCAAAAAGAAAGAGGACTTGGGATATAGCTCAATAACAGAACTTACGTAGAATCCTAGCATGCATGAAGCTTTCCAGTATCACAAAGCAATGTAAGAGTGTCTGCATGGTAAACACACTTATAATCCTAGCACTCAGGAAGAAGGCTGAGATGGGAGGACTGTGAATCCCAGGGCAGCCTGGGCTATAGAGTCAAACATTGTCTCAAAAAATCAAAACCCAAATCAAAATAAAACAAAATATCTCAATTCACGCAACTCTTGGCTCTTACAGTCAGTAGTTTGGGTCATTTTCCTGTTTTCAGCTTTTCTTGGTGAGTTGCATACTGGAAGTAATCGTTGCTTCAGATGTTGCTTTAAACTGTTTCCTCTTTGAAATTACATAATGACTCTTATTTTCCTTCTATTTTTTTTTAATAAAAAAAAAGTTTCTTTCAAAGGAGAGAGGGAAAAAAACCATTACCAAGAATTTTCTCCTAAGAGTTTACCTAGAGTGGCTTCTACTTAGGGGTGAAATTTGTTTTGCTTGGCTATTCAGTCCTCATGTAAAATTATTTCTCAGAAGGAATTAAGGATATTAAATTTCCAAGGTCTTCTTCTCTTCCATATTTGAAATGAAATTCTTGAAACAGAGATCTCTGCTCTTACTCCTGACTACTCAAAACTACCCTGGTGGTACCCTGTAACCCTCATGTCCCAAACCCAACACAAAGACTCACTCTTTACCCTTCATAATTGGTGCCACCATCTAATAACTGACCTTTAAGGACTGTTGCTATATTGCTCACCTATCTAGAAAGTTTCATTAGACCTTTCTGAATCTCTCATTCTAACAGTGTGTACCTCAGCATTATTGAGCATCTCTATGTGACAGTAGTTGTTGTGGTTTGGATGTAAAGTATCCCCCAAAGATGTATGTATTAACAGCTTAGTTCCCAGCTAAGCACTATTTGGGGAGGTTCTAGAAAGTTTAGAGGTAAGGCCAATCTGGAGGACATAAGTCACTGGGGGTGTAAAATTGGGGGCTGGATCTTGTCCTGGGCTTCCTGGCTGCCATGAGTTAACAGCCTGTGACATGTGTTCTGGATGTACTACTGCCTCGCTTGCAGATCTAGGAACATGGAGCCAAGTGATTACTGACTGAACCTTCTGAGACTGTGAGCCAAAATACAGAGGCAAAATACATGCCTCTTCCTTTTTCTCAGGTATTTGATATCAGCGAGGTGAAACTAACAGAGTTCTAAGAATCAAGGACATAAAAATAATTGAAATCTCTGGTCAATGCCCTCAAGTACTTTATTAACAGTGGGTGCAACATAAAAGTAAAATAAAGATAACTTTAAAGAACTTTTTTATTTTTGACCTTTTTTTTTACATACATACAATGTGGGGTTTTGATGATTTCTAATACATATATATAATACATTTTGATCAGATTCACTCCCATTATTCTATCTTGTCCCTTCTTCTTCTGCTGAACCTTTCCTCTTTCCAGTTGGTCTCCCTCCTATCATGACTGTGTAAGAGAGTGAAAGAGAGAGGGAGACAAAGACAGACAGAGACCAAGTGAGTTTAATTAGAGGTGCTTGCATGATCAATGACCATGGCTGGGGGTTATTGACTACCCTTCCCCTAGAAAGTCCTTAATGGCTAATGGCTCCTCAGGGACCTCATGAGCCCCTCCCAGTTAATGACAGAATGTTGAATGACCCATTTTTGTTCAGGTTTTGAGTTCATGAGTGCAATGGCCATGTCGTATCCAGAAGGCAATGTTTCACAGCATAATAATGGGATATATATTTTCTGAAGGAAAATAATGGAAAGATGATTGTCTTTGAGGACGTTTCTTTCTCCCCAAAAGCTTTAGTAAACACCTTTCAGAAAAGACAAGTTCACGTTTTTCTAGAACAAGAAAGTCTTCTTAGATTTCCTCATTAAAGTTTGTGTGTCCTACCTTAAAGACAATGTGTGAAGTTATGAGAAAAAAAATGCACATTAAGCAGATGTTCAGAATTTTTTTGCTAGTTTAAAAAGGATTTGCAGGCCCTACATTAAAAAAGTCACTACTACATCGGGCACACATCAAAGTAAGTGAATGAGAAGATCTAATCTAAGTTCTGAGAACAAATGAGAGGACATCTGGTCTCTCACTTATTCACAAGCAAGACTGTGAATGAAGGCTGGAGAAGTGATAGCTAAGACTGGTAGTTTTCATTCATCTTCCTATCCTTTTTTTTCAGAAGCACGTACAGAGTATCTGCTGCATACCAATCACTGTGCAAAGCACCGTTGAGAACAGCAGTTGCTTGTGGCAGACTCTCTGTCTCCTTTGACTGCTGAACATCAGCTGTATTTTATGACAGTGATGAAGAGCTAGTTGGGAGAGACCTTCTTGTCTATCTAAAGTATGATGTGGACAAAGT
>NW_008340940.1:2594442-2601488 GCF_000622305.1 Nannospalax galili | reverse complement strand
CTCTGTGAGTTCAAGGCCAGCCTGATCTACATAGTGAGTTCCAGGACAGCTGGGGAAAAAAAAAAAAAAAAAAAAAAAAAAAAAAAAAGTGAATAAATACAAAGCCCAGAAGGTGACATAAGTCCTGGGGGCAGGCAATGCTATTAATGAGGCATCACATATCACTCTAAATTAATGAATATTCCTACTCTAGTCGAATCAGTAGCTAGGTTGAATGAGGAGAAATGACCTGAACTGTATCTTTGATTTTAATCTTAGGGACAAAGAAGAAAGAAAAGAAGCAGTAAGAATCTGCTTCCTAAATGAAAGACTGATGAAAGGTAGTCTGTTGACAAAGTGGGGTGGGGGAGACCTGAGGATGTATCTTGTACATCCTCAGTTTCACCATATTATGTTGACAGACTTTGACGTAATGGAACTATATTACAATCCCTATTGTAGTCAGATCTTTAGGGGGAAAAGCATGTAAGAAGACAATGATAATGTCTGGGGACTTTATTATAGTGCTTACTAAACTACTCCTGAATGCTGAATGTGTATCCGTAGCTTCAGCTCTCAACTACAGCTGGCAGGAAATTCAATGATAGAACTCTTTTCAACTTTAAAATAAGTTAGATTTCAACTAGACCTCCAGACTGAGATAATGTGGTGTTCCTGATATCTTTGGCTATTTAGAATCACTTTTAAAACATCCCCTCCTACCCCTGTGTTTGCAGGAAGCAGAGAAGAGGCAATCATTATTGTCCTTTGGTCACAAGGATCTGTGTACAGCAGACTGCCTAAGGTACCTGTGGTTTCTTCAGATCTCAGACACTATAAATTTGGTAATTGCAATTCTCTTACCTTCTTATTTAAATCTTCCTTTAGAAGCTAGAGTTGGTCACTATTTTTTTAGGTACTGCCAGATTTCATTATGACTAAATGGTTAGAACAAGTGGAACCAAACACATTCAATGTGCATAGACTCCTTTAAAGACAGAGGAAATTAATGGCTAGTGTACACCATTTTCCACATAAGAAAATATCCCCATGGACAAGTAAGAATCACAAACATATCTTATCTAATGTGAGTTCTTACTTCTCTGGTCTCTGACAGGTAGGACATTAACTGAAACATGTTTTCTTTTCCAAAGGAACTTGTATTTAAAGGGGTGTATGGAATACACATGAGTTAACTTTACAAACATGTTCAAAGTTAATTCTTCCATAATGCAAGTGGAAAGACTGTGATAATATCAACGTCATCTCTAAGCAGTGTCCTCTGCCTTTTTCTTCTCTGTGAGGCTTTACAAAAGGGAAAGTAGGGCTGCTCTGGATCTTTTTAAGGAGGAAACATTTTGTGCCAGGAATAAAGCACAGCAGGCTTCCAAATTGCAACCCAAGACACCCAGTATTGAAGGGATCTTTTTAGGTAGCTCAAGCATAGTACCAAGTTTTCAGCACTAAAGTGTAGGGTTACAGTCTAGCCACAGAAGAGCAGGGCAGCTTTTCAAGGGCTAAATTCAATGACAGATTTGGGCTGCAGGTCATAGACAAACAAGTTGTGGCAATACTTCCTTATCTTCATCCAAATCAGTAATGAAAACAAGAACTGAACCAGTGTATCTTGGTTTGGGTTTTGAAGTTAAAAGATTTGTTTCTATTTTTTTCTTTAAGCTGGAGTCTGCTCCTAGGAATTCAATTTAGTGAACTCCTCCTAGGAGTTCAACTTAGTCAAGCCTTGGGCTGAAATGAGCTGACTAGGGCCCTGTTTCCTCACATGTTTAGTTCCTCAAATTAAACAGTCTATGCATGTAAAGACCGTGAGAAAAGGGTACTAGTGGTTGACCACAAAGCAGACTGGGTAAATTATCACAGTGTAAGGTCAGTAGGCAGACTCTTAAGATGACTGACCTGACTTTCTGTATATGACCCTTCTTATATAAGTTCCTGGCAACTTTCCTCTGGGACTGTCTGGTTTAGTTCCATGAGCTGTTTGGGGACATCTTATACAAGAGTACCATAATTTAGATTACAATCGGAATGATGAGGCTAGTCTCAGGTCCTTCTTTAGTGTTCTAAAGAACTACAGTGTGTGTGTGAGACAAGCATACTCCCCACCAAAATTTACACAAGTTTTTCCCTGTCCAGCAATCCAAATATAGTTCATGCGAAATACTCCTTCTAGAAACTTTATATCTTCATCCCATTTGGAAAGTGAGGGTAACATAATGCAATTGGGTCAAACAGAATGGGTTCAAATTCTGAATTTACCTTCTTTCTCACTAGCTGAGAAACTTTAAGCAAGGTACTTAAATTTTCCAAGATTTCATTTTCTCATCTGTTGTAGTCAATCCCATGAAGTCCAGCTCAATTTATGTCAATCAATATTTATGAAATACCACTGACTGAGCTTGGCCTGGGAGAACAGAAGATACAGAACCAATAATATCCAGCCTTGGCAGGGAAGGTGGAGGAAGCCACAGCCTCCACATGTGCAAGGAGGCGGCAAACCGCTTGGATGTGCCCAGGCTCTAAAGGCAAGTCATTTTGTTACTGAGATTCTCCAAGACCCAGGACAGTTTTGCTGGGGCAAACATACAGTGGACCACGTGACAAGTAAAAGTCACGTGGCACATTCCCACCTGTCAGGAGAAACTGTTCTCCAGCCATAGATGTCCCCAAACAGCTCATGGAACTAAACCTGACGGTCCAAGAGGAAAGTTGCCAAGAGCTTCTGCCAAGTTTGGAAAAGCTCGTATATGAATTCTGCCTCTAGAAACCGCAGCACACCTCTCTTTAGAGCAGAAAACAGAAAGGACAACTGAAGATAAGGGAGCTCAAGGAGACCCATAAAAGGACTTTACCTTTTGAATATACAGTATCTTATCCACACTGGGAAGAAGGGAGAGGAGTGATAATCTTGTTTTCTTTCTGTTTTTGCCTCTGGGTGAAATCTGAAAGAGGAAGTCCCTCTACAGATCTCCTCGGCTTCTTGGTCGGCCACATGAGAATAACTGAAATGTCAGCACACACTGACCCGTATGTTCTCAGTACAATATCACCCCCAATATAACAAAAACTTATTCTTCAGCTGAAAAGAAAGCATAAAATGGTCCATGGTTCTTTGAAGGCCGTGAATAAATGCACAGTACATATAGGGTATTAAAATTTTACAGATTGGTGGACTGGAGGGATAGCGCAGCTATTAAAGGCTAAGGCTAACAACCAAAAAATAAAATTTTACAGACTGGACTGGAGCGATAGCTCAGGGCTTAGAGCACTGGCTGCTCTTGAAGATCTGTGTTAGAATCCCAGCACCCACATGGCAGCTAACAACCATCCATAACTCCAGTTCCAGGAGATCCAACACCCTCTTCTGACCTCCACAACCATTGCACCTCATGGGTACACTTGCATACATGCAGGCAATACACTCATATACACAAAATAAAAAATAAATAAATAAAAATATTAAAGCTTTTACAGAGTGAAGAAGGAGTTAGCAGGAGTTCAGGGGAAATAATGTCTAAGAAGGCTCCAGGATCTGGTATCAATTTTTTCTTTTGAGATACACTATTAGCCTGTTGTGGACTGACAGAATAGCACCTAAGTAAAGGAGGAAGCTACCTCCTCTTCCTATAAGAGTTTTTTGGGGGAAGTAACTATATAATACTGTATATTTAACTTATTTCTCCTGTTTATTTATCTTCATGTCTAGTTCATAAATATAGTGAACTTTTCTATCTTGCTAATTACTGAATCTCTAGTGCCTAGGACAGCAACCCTATACAGAAGTGCCTGTCTGTTACATATTCATTGAAAGAGTGCATGAAGAAGTGAAAAAAAACAGAAATGATCTCAGTGCTTAATGAGACTGCAGTGTGGAGTCAGTCACATGCTGATGGGGAAGAGCAGGTCACTTGCTGGATCACACGGGAGAGGAAATTAACCCAGACCTAGGGAGACAGGGAAGGCTCCTGGGAAGAAGTGATATATCATATGATCTGAAAAATGAGAAGTTAGACAAAAAACAAAAGTAAAGATTCTGTGTGAAGTATACAAATTAGAAAAAGATACAAACTCATCAATAAACATTAATTAGCTAAAATGCGAGTTGGCTCATATTTTAAAACACAAAAATTTATACTAAAAATTTATGCTTCTATGTTCTCATTAAACACTCAAAAGATAAGAGGAAATGTGTCTACATTTGAATAACACTCCAGTTCTCAACTAGACCATTGTTCAGTTATGGACCCTTGGGACTGAATCTTGTGGTCCTTTAATTGTACATACCCTAATACTTACCTCAAAAAGAGAAGAAAGCCCAGTTCTATAACATAGTAGTATCTGAACAGCATGTGACATGAAGAATGAAGACATAATAATGTCCAAATATTTTAGCCCACTGTGTGCCATTTTAAGTAGTCTTAACTTCACCCAAACAGCAAGGAAGAGCCACTGAATGGTAAGTGAGTGGCATGCTCATTTTTATGTTCAAGGATGAACACTCTGAAGTATGAAGAGTGGACTGGAGTGAAGTAGGACCAGAATCCAACTGACCAAATATAAGACAATATCAAGGGTGGTGATGAGAATGGAGAAATTCTATGGGTGTCCCTCCCTTGCTCATCCTTAACATTACCCTCCTTTTCTTAGAGTACTGCTGTGCCATTTGCACTTTCTTCCCCAGAAGACTGTTAGCATAATTACCTTCTAGAACTCTGATGCCATTCCTGAACCATCTTCCCGCATGCTACTTTTTAGATAAGAGAGATATATCTATTGTTATTAATGTGCATTGAGTGTCATGCAGTCGTCAAGAAACAAAAATTAACAGAATTTAGATGCAACATGTGGAGATTAAAAGACTTCAAAGTGCTCAGCTCTAAATGGGACATCTATATCGTATCCCCTCCTCCCAAGGCTATGGGATCATCAGAGGAATAGAAACATTGTAAGAGCCAGAGATAATGGATGACTACAGCGAAACATATTTTCTGGACAGAACAGAGCAGTTGCACATGTGAACTCATAGTGGCTGGGGCTGCATGCACAAGACCTGAACAAGATCAAACCAGACGAAATCCCAGCATGGATGGGTGGTCACAATGTCCCATCCCTAGCTGAGGCACTATTGGCAATTTACAGCTGACAGAAGAGAGTCAGTTTTCTTCAGAATGTGGCCCCTGAGAGGCTATCCATACTCCTGTGGATAGCCCTATAGCCATGCACACACTGGGAGCACTAAGTGGACTCAATGGGTTTTGAAACAGGAACAAATGAAATTTGGAGGGAATAGTGGTAGGGGCTAGGAAAGGACCTGGAGGGGAAGAATGGGGATGGACTTGATCAAAACATATTATATGCATGTATAAAATTCTCAATAAATTTTTTTTTAGAAAGTTAAAAAAAAAAAAACTGAAATAACATTAACTGATGGATAAGAAAGTGAAAACGCAAAACAGATGCAGATTTATTTTGTAGAATTTTTGTAAGAGTTTAATATATAGAATAAGAGACATGTCCAAAATAAGGGTAGGCAATAAACATTTATTTCCTTTCCTTTCTCTCTTGTCCCCAAGTAAGAGCAAGCATTCTGAAATCAGAACCCACAGACTGATTTTCATTCAAAGACATCTAAGCTTACACACTGAACACTATTATAGCTGATGTACTAGCAAATTTAATCAACATTTAAATATGATTTAAACATAAGGAAAGCAGTATTCATTGAAAATGTTTCTACATGCACAAAACCATTACAGATATATTATTCAGGGCTAGAGAGATGGCTCAGTGGTTAAGAGGGCTGAATGCTCTTGCAGAAAACCTTGGTTTGGTTCCCAGCACCCACATAGTGACTAATAATCACCCATAACTCTAGTTCTAGGGGATCTGACGCCCTCTTCTGACATCTGTACACACTGCATAACACAGGCGCATATATACAGGCAATACAATCATACATATAAAATTAAAGAAATATATTTATATTATTCAGGTTGAGATAGTTACAGAAGATAATTATACCAGGCTGATTTTCTTCTGTAGGATATTTAGCACTTCTAGAGATTTGATTACTTTTGATTTACAGTCATGCTGTAAGCCAAAATGAACTTTATTTTGGAGGATTTTATTCAGACTAAATAATATCTTAGGCAACATCATAGTTAAAAATAATATCTAAAGTAGAAAACTAAAATGGAGAAATGAGAAATACAGCAAGATGGGGCTGGAGGTATAGCTCAGTGGTATAGTGCTTTTTTAGCATCTTATAAGGCCCTGGATTCAGTCCTCAGCATGGAAAAAGAAAACAGTGGTACATTAGATAATTATATAACCTCCTTTCATACAGTTATTTAATGTAAAGGGGGATAAAGCTTGCTTGGCTAGACCTACCCTGATCTTACTGTGTAAGTGAAAATAAAGCAAAAGTCAATTAAAAAGTAGTACAAAGTAGTTATAAATGTAATATCAACTCTAATGGGAAAACTACTAACTATGTGCAATTAAAGAAGGCCACACAACAGAAAGACTGGAAGGAAATGCACTAAGAAATGACTGGACATGGCCATCAAATTGTATAATTGCACGTAATTTGCTATATTTCTAAATTTATTGTGATGGCACGTGTGATGCCAACTTTTACAATTGGCAAAATAATTATTAGAAATTTTGGTCACAATGTACTCTAGAGCATTCTTTTAGCTTGACAAAGATAAAAAGATTTTCTTTAAATTGAATCTTATTATTGTTGACATTTATCCCCTCATCACAAGAGTACAAAGATGAGTAAAGATTATGCATCCCATGTGAAATGTGGATAAAAGAATACAGTCCAACAAAGGACACTTTTTGCTCCTTGCCCTCCTAGGTCGATTAGTTCCCAGGGACTATGAGCATCTCGCAAAACATCCTGTAAAGGTGGTGGGTCATCTGACCTCTTGATCAAGGAGGCCAAGGAGACCACACCAGATGGACTTGAACCAGTGTCCAGTCTATAAAGAGGAGGGTCAACACGGAGGAATCATTTCCTCCATGCTTCCAAGAGAAGCCAACAA
>NW_008340940.1:2584792-2593792 GCF_000622305.1 Nannospalax galili | reverse complement strand
ATCTTTTTTAAACGTTGGAACCTCATTTAATTTTATGTCTTATAGAGTTTATAATGAGTAAAAGATTATATAAGGGTAATAATTCATCTGTAAACCTAGAAATGTACAGCCAGTTTTGAAAGAGATGTACCCTAGCTCAGAAAAATGTTATTGAATAGGTTAATGCTGTTGTAATGAAATGCTTCTTCTAATTAAAAAAAAAGAATACAGTCCAAGGGAACTAGCACCATGAGTAAGGAGAAAAGCAAAAAATAAGCACCTAACAATACTGGCTTTACAAAATTGTCTTAAACCAGTGAATGCTTGAATTTAAAATTATAGTTACTTTGCTATATGTAAATCCAATATGCATAATAGAATTATAAGACAATATGATGGACAGGGTTGTATGCCTTCCTTGCCACACTAGAATGTTGTTCAATAACTAGAGAAATCTATTCACCTGTCACTAAAAAGCACTATTGTGCCCTCAAACCAAAGTTCACTCATCTCACCGATAAGCAATTACATTATGTTGAATTTGACCCTTTGTTCTTAGCTAACCATATTGTCCAAAGAAAAACACATTAACTGAAAAATGAATTCAACCACTATAAAGAAATGATATTTTTCAAGCACATCTGGTAAATATATTTTGGTTTTTCTTTGTAAAAAAAATCTTTGAGTACAAAGATTTGACACTTATTTCAAAAGAATAGAACTATTCATCTAGTAGGAATAAATTCATTAAGTATTAAGTGATGCACAAAATACGAGGTTGAAAAAAAATCTAAGCAACTTTTCTTTCCATGGGTAATAGAATAAAAAGACATTTGGGTTAAGAGTCCTTGGGGGGAAGAAATTTCACTGGTTGATGTGATATTTCTTAAAAGATTGCTTTTAATGGCTTTTTTTAAAGCCATGCTAGGAAGTGAGCTAAGAAAGCACATTGTCACCCCATGGTGATGGTATGGTGGCCTTGTAGTATTGAAGGTAAGAGCATCCAAAGGTCAGGACAGTGCACATGCTGTAAAAGCAAAGTTGAAATAAAAGTCGGGGTGATAAAATGAAAGGAAAATTAGACACTGCCAGAAAGAAGTCACACAAACGTCAGAAAGGCAGGTGCAATCGGGTGCCATCAAGCTCTGCCATAAAGAGATAAAAAGCCAATTCTGATGACAAATGACAACTGTAATACCAAAGGGAAATGAGGAGGGAGAAGTCATATGTCCTCATATGAATATCTGGGTAGTTCTCAGATACATTAGTTTGTACAGAACTGAGTGATCACAAAGTTCTTCCCTCTCTGCTTGGCAAAAAAAAATGATGGAAAGAGTCAAAAAATCAAAATCAAAAATCAAAATCAAAAAATGATTCTTTGAGACAGAATCTCCCTATAGCCCCAGCTATCCTGGAACTCACTATGTAGACCAGGCTGGCCTTGAACTCACAGAGATCCACCTGCTTCTGCCTCCCGAACCCTGGGATTAAAGATGTGCAACCACAATACCTGGCAATACTTTAAACATTGGATGTTTAGATCTTCTAATTTGGGAAGGCCGTTTTGAAGCACAGCTGGTCTTGTTTGGTTTTAGATCACATTAAAGGAACTTCCACTGAAAGTGACTAAACTTTTGTTATCATCAAATGGTTTTCATTCTGTGACTATATTTGGTTTCAGCCCCAAGTAGTATAATGCAACTAATTTCAGGTAGTAAGCACTCAAAAGTAGTGCAGTCTCCACAAGATAAAGTCCCAATCTTCCATCAAGCTTCTCTTATTTCAGATGTCACCTGCTTTTCTAATGAAATACAAGTCTGGTGTTCTCTTCACACTTGTTATGACAAATCCCTCATTGAACTTAGGAAAGTGCAATCTTTATGATAACAATTTCACTATGAAAGCTGTGATCTGGACCAGTGAGATGAACAGACTCATAAAATAAGATCTGTGAGAGTCTCAAATGCAAGACTTCTGTGCAGTCTCCCCTTCAAATCAGACACATTACCCTCCAACCACATATATGCATTCACCAATCAGGAAGTGCCACTAAACTTTGATGTTGAGTTCTTCCTGGAATTTTGTGTTTGATCAAATCACTAATCAAGGTGGGAAATATCTGGATTAATAATTGGTGTCCTGGTTGAACTAAATCCCCAAACACTCATCATCCCTGGAGATTTCATAGGCTCAGTATTCCAATCTTCTTATCATATAGTGGGTCTTGCTGGGAATTCGTCCCCATTCTGAAACTATACAGGGATGTACCCAAAATTACCTCATTAGCATAAGCTCAGGGGTATAGGCTCTATGGCCATAGGAATCACAAACATTTCTCTATCACTCAGGAAACCCTGAGAATTTTAGAAACTCTATGCCAGAACCTGGAGCAAAGACTAGATAAATTCTTTATTATGGAAAGAGACACATTAAATTAAATGGGTAATAGATGACAAATGACAACTGTAATACCAAAGGGAAATGAGGAGGGAGAAGTCATATGTCCTCATATGAATATCTGGGTAGTTCTCAGATACATTAGTTTGTACAGAACTGAGTGATCACAAAGTTCTTCCCTCTCTGCTTGGCAAAAAAAAATGATGGAAAGAGTCAAAAAATCAAAATCAAAAATCAAAATCAAAAAATCAAAATCAAAATCTTGCAAGATTTGTATTTGTTATTTATAGTATTCAACTCAAGAGTAGGAGTGACAGTCTGATGTGGTCACAGTGACTTAAATTTCTGACTTGAATATATATCTCCAGAGTATGAAAACATCAAGTCTACTCAAAAAGGGTTGACTAGGGCAAATTACAAACAAGTCATTTTTACTTCAAGACTTGCCACTTCAGTAACTGTTCCATCTACTTAAATTTCAGTCATGCTTGTAACTTTGTAAACTCTTTTACTCAAAGAATTAAGATCAACAAACATTTACTGAGCAACTTCAAAACATTATCACCTCTAGATCCCTGTCCTCCCAAGCCTGTAAGCCTAAAAAATGTGAACATTTTGTCTAAAACTAAGTGGCATGAAAAAGGCAGAAACCAGAAACCGTGGTGTGTTTAAAACATTAGCATTTAATGAGAGATGTTATAAAGGTGGCTAGAGGGAGGGAGGCAGCACTCCCAGAGTCCTGTAAAACAAGCAGGATTTCAGAACAGGATGGAAAGTCGAGAACTTGCCCATTTGAGTAAAGAAACAAAAGCTCCAGAAATTTGGAAGCACATTTGAACACGTCACTGCGGCAAAGCCAGTGTTGGGAGATGAGGCTGCAGAACTGACTGAGACCATGTTGGGGGATTCTAAATCTCAGGCCAAGGAGTGTGTGTTATTCTACAGGCAATGGAAAGTGTTTAGGAAGGCTGCTTCACTTTGCTTCAATTCCTCTTCTGTCTGTTCTTTGGGATTAGACAAAAATTGTCAATTAAGAAATTATTGAAATACTTCGGACAATAAATGACATGGTACTAGACCCAGAGCAGAAATCTCAGAAAAGAAAACCAGAAAAATTAAGAAATGGTTTCTTGGGGGACATTAACAAGAGAAGATGAAGACCGGGTGTTTGTGGGTTCTGGTGGAGCATGGTGTCACTGAAGGAAATACAGAATAGCAACTGGGCATGGTGCTGGATACCTGTGATCCCAGCATGCAGAAGACTGAGGCAGGGGGATCATGAGTTTGAGTTCTACCTGGCCTACTTGTGACCTGGAAGTTCCTCTGACAAGCCATAGTCCCACCTCCTTCCCACCCTCTACAGAAGAAGTCAAGCCCATTAAGGGGTGGGGCTATGGAGATATAAGCCAGGAAAACCAGGAGGCCGCTCTCGCCATTTTGTGTAGCTGTTGGGAAGCCACTGGACTTATGTTTGGGTGTGGACTTTTGAGCACAACTGTGAATGGGATAGTCACCATTTTTGGAATAGAGCATGGTGAAAGGCGAGACGGATGCACTGGGAACCGTGAGAAGGCAACTGCAGAGCCACTAGGAAAAACGGGTGGACTTTTGCCACCATATTGAGCATGGGCGAAGAGGGAGCCAGAGAGACCAGGGACGGGAGATGGATGGTGAATGCATTTCAAATATGGAAAAGGAAAAGCCTATAAGAATCCATGTTTGTGTAAGTCACCCCCTCCCAAATGTCATACAAACTATGCAAAATCCAAACAGAATGTCTTATGTAGGTTTGTCAATCTGCATCAGGCCCAGGAGACCCTAGAGTCCTCAGAGGGCTCTCACAGGTCCCCCAGGGAAGGAAAAAGGGAAAATTTAGTGAAACACCTACATAAGGCAGAGCTCTAATGTTCATAGCCATAGGGATCACAGAAGTTTCAGTCAATCAGAGCAATTTAGAGAGTGTCTGATACAATTCCTTCATTTTACAGGTGCTGAAATTGAAAGTTATGATTTATCAAGCTACATCCTAGTCAGTAGCAAAATTATAAAACCCAGGTCCATGATATTTCCACACTCAATCTCATAGTATTATTCCCCTAATTCACAAGTGTGCTGGATAGCTTTAGTGTCAACTTGACACACCTGTGTTGAGGGAGCCTCAATCGGGGAATTGTCTTCATTGGACTGGCCTGTAGCCATGTCCATGGGGCACATGCTTGATGAGTGATGTGGGAGGGCCCAGCCCACTGTGGGTGGTGCCACCCCTGGGCAGGTGGGCCTGTGTTGCATAAGAAAGCAGGCTGAGCAGGGGCCAGGACAGCAAGCCAGTAAGCAGTGTTCCTCCATGGCCTGTGCTTCAGCTTCTGCCTCCAGATTCCTGTCCTGAATTCCTCCTACCTTGGGCTCCCTGATGAACTGTGACCTGGGAGTTGTAAGCTGAATAAACCCTTTCCTCCCCAAGTTGGCAGTGGTCAGAGTATTTTGTCACAGTAATGAAGAAACAAACCAGAACAAGTGTCCCATTCCTCTCTTTTTTTACCAAGCACTCCTGGTTTGGCTAGTATTCTAGACACAGGTTCCATTTGTCCTTGCACAGTGTGATCTAAAACCAAGTAAGAGGGACAGAAACAATTTCTATATTGACTCCAGAGCAATATAGAAAACCAATAAATAAATCATCTTGTCCTTTCTACCAGACTGCAGAATTGCTAATCAGAATGTCAAGATGCCTCAGAGATGTTAAAAACAGAAAAGATGTGGTCAGAACACCTTCTAAAAGAGTATTCCTTGGTTTAATTTGAAATTCCTTGCGGTGTACATTTCTCTGAATAAAATGATTCAGGATTCATATTTTAAAATTCCTTAACTAAAATATTACCCCCAGGAAAAAAATATTGTGTTTCAGTAACAAAAAAGCACTATTTACCAAAATTATTATGTCTGGCATTGCAGTCATGCCAAGCATCCTCAGCGTGATTCTCAAGGTATCTGTGACTGGTCCCCAACCCTCTCTTGAGCATCATTTCTAATAAGCTTTCTCCTGTATTCCTCAGAGCTAATTAGCCTAGCTAGGTAATTCGTGACAACATGCTCTAGTGCTGTGTGTGCTACACCCTGCTTCACTCTGTTCACTCTGTGATCCCTGGTTAGGCTGCAGCACTGTAAGGGACTCTGTCTTACACTGTTTATGCTGGAATTTTCTTTTCATATTCACCTCTTTTTTTTCTCAATGCTGTTTATCTTTCAGTTTGGGCATCATTTCTTTATAGAATCCTGATGGCTCATATGGAATGTTGGATGGGGGCAGCATCACAAGATATACCACATCACAATGTAGCCATGGGTTCATTTGTCTGCCTTTTCCAATAGACTTACACAATGTGAGCAAGAACTCTGATTTCATTTGGCTTTCTACCTCTACCTAATAGTATGTGGTATGTTACTTCATGTTAAAGAAGGAAAAGAACAAAAGTATATCCAGCTAGTTAATCAATGACTTTTCCATATCCAAATAAACATCCCCCATGATTAATGTGTGAAGCAACATCCTTGGCTGCTTTATTCCTCTTTCCAGTGTTCTAACATCCGTTATTTCAAGACTGACTTTAAAAGCCATATCTAGACCTGCCAAAGAAAGCAAGAACAAAAAATTGTAGATGTCATTCCTTTTAAGAAACAGGAGTTATTTTAACAACAGTTCTTCAGAGCAGTCTCAGGGGAGTAGAGGACACTAGAGCATCTTCTCATGAATTATCTTGCTAAGTTGATTATCTCTGAAGGACATGGAAGAAGGTTTATTGGAGATGAAATGCTGGGAAATGAGAAACAGAAGAGTTATGTAGACATGGACACCATGAAAAGGCTGCTGAGTACTAAGAGGCCATTTGAGTTTGGCACTAAAACAGATAGACCATGTTTCCAAAAGAGAATAAACATGATCAAAGAGATTAGAGAGAAAGATTATTTGAGCAGAAAAGTTTGGAAGATATTAAATTAGAAGTCTCATTTGTACTGTGTTTTCTTTGTGAATGCAAGTTCCTAACCCCACAACAGTTTTTGATGAAGACCCACAACAAATGAGGCTTTGTTCAGCTGTGTCTGACAAGACACCAGTGTGAATCATTCAACCAAAATGGTCAAGGGATCAGGACACCAGTAATTAATTAGGCCTTCCTTCCATTCTCGTTTCTAGGGGTTAAAAAGTTAGAAGCGTTATGTCTAGTAAACAGAGGCCTACCATCCAGCTTCTAGGTCTAGAAGAATCCATTGCCAAGCATAAAATGTGTCAAAACCAAATTATCTGCTACTCACACTATTTTCTGAAGTATTTGCAAATACACCCCCTATAAAGATAGTTTTTAGCCAGTTAACTATTTTAAAAGAACAAAGAAAGTGACTCTATAATCTTGAGAAGAAACAAAAAGGTTCATTAATTGTATAAATTTTAAGTTAGCAAAACCTCATCATGGTGTCTTGCTCAACATCCTGTAAACAAAAAAATATTCTACACTTGTCATAGCAGCCTCATTATAAATCCTATGCCAGTAACCACATAAAAGCCTCTGTAAATGAAAGACTTGCTGGGGACTAACGGAAATGTGAATAATAGAATCAAATAAGAATTAGAAATTGGTATCTGAAAGTGAAGAGGATGCTAATGATTTATGATCTGTTCAATCATATGTAACAAGTTAAAAAAGTCTAAGCTATTTTGATGTTTTGAGATGCATTTTTTACACCATCATTCAGGATTTAATTCTTCAACCTAAATGCTAACTTATTTTTTGTTCATCTGCTGTGAACTAGGAATTAGGCAAACATAGCAAAAGACCTCCTGTAAAGGAACTCATGTCCTAGTAGCAGAAACTTGCATCCAAGTTGGGCATGGTGGTGCACGTCTTTAGTCCCAGCACTTGTGAGGCAGAGGCAGGTGGATCTCCGTGAGATGGAAACCAGCCTGGTCTACATAGTGAGTTCTAGGCAAGGTGAGGCTACAGGGAAACCCTGTCTCAAACAAACAAACAAACAAACAAACAAACGAAAAGAAACTGACATCAGAGTAACAGCCAAACTGAGACCATTTCAGGAGTAAAAGAACTGGAGAATGACAAAGTCAACCTCTGGCTTCGCCATGTGCATGCACAGCAGGGACACCTGTACACACCTGCACACACATGCACACACATGCCCCCCCACACACATACAATGGAAGCACTACTATCCAGCAGTCAATTCATCCCCAGTAATCCCCAGTATCTTCACAGGCTGTTTTCATTGGATCCTCACTGCCTTGTGGGATCAATTTGTCCAAGTAGATTGCTTTTCTTTTTCTTTTTTAGTGTTTTTGAAAATGAATGAGACTTTTTACTACTATATGTAAGTAATTATCATAAAATATAATTCTTTCCTCTTGTTACATTTTTTGTTTTATAATCTCTGTGAGGATTCAAATTAAGAAAGGTGTTTCATTCATCTCCATTATTATGGAGTGTGGGTGGACTGGAAGTGAAGTCTCTGAAGGGACTTACTCATCAGAAAGACTCTGAAAACATCTGCAGTTATAGAAGACAGTAAACACATGTAGTGCTTTGAATTTTTCTGTTTTCTCAATAAAGAGAATTAGGCTTTCCCAAAGACGTACCTACTGGACAAATAATCTACCACAGAGCTTTACCTCCAGCCCAAGAAGTATGGCACCTATGAAGCTTATATAGAAAAATATTTCAATTACATCATCAATGTAATAAAATTCAAAAATAAAAAGAAAATTTTGGTTATCATTTCTTAAGTATGTTTAATAAGGCACATTACCAAAAATAAATACTTTATGTGTCTTCATGATTACCTGGTAATTTTTATGCATGTACCATGTGAATGGAACACATCAGAAAATCATGAACAGAACATGGAAATGATTTTTAGTGGCTGACAAACTGAGGAAGAAGTCATCTGAAATAGCAATGGGCAATGCTCATCTATCCAAGCTGCAATACACACATTATCACTCATCTTAATCATGACCCATCAGACACTGATAAAACTGTGTGATTTCCAGACACCATTCTGAAAGCAACAACATAGAGTTGCTACATTACATTTTACTATACTTTATTATTACACGTAACAGTATAATCACTAAGCATACCCATGGCTATGTGACACTTCCAGTGAACTTCTTTAAGCTTCTTTAATGTGGCACACAAGAGATAAGTTCGAACTATGGAGGGCCTCACATTCTAGATCTTTCTTAGATAGTTGTATTTGAAATCAGAGAGAATGGCATCCATTTTTAGGCCCACATCTTCTTAGCAATTTAGAAGAGTAATTTACAACTTCCAAAAGTAGTGAGACTTTAAGAACTTTATAGTCCTATCTTCCTGTCTTAACAAAGAGTCCTGATGTCTGTAATCACAAGGAAAGTTATAAGAAGACAAACCGGCTGGGCGTGGTGGCATATGCCTTTAATCCCAGCACTTGGAACTTTGAGTTCGAGACCAGCCTGGTCCCCATAATGAGTTCTAGGCCAGTTGGGGCAAAAGAAAAGAAAGAAAGAAAGAAAGAAAGAAAGAAAGAAAGAAAGAAAGAAAGAAAGAAAGAAAGAAAGAAAGAAAGAAAGAAAGAAAG
>NW_008340940.1:2567385-2584678 GCF_000622305.1 Nannospalax galili | reverse complement strand
AAGGAAGGAAGGAAGGAAGGAAGGAAGGAAGGAAGGAAGGAAGGAAGGAAGGAAGGAAGGGAAAGAAAACTTCAACCCCATGCACACCCTTCGGTGATGAACTCAGACTATTCCCAGATACTATTACAGTTCCTAAAGCAGGGCCCAAATTACTTCACTAGGTCACCCTGAATTTTCAGTCTACCTCTGGAACACTATTATAACCATGTGTTTATGAATGCATCTCCTGGGAATGAACATATTATTCTGTGATGAAATCATTCACAAATCATGAGCCTAAGCCAACAGGAAACTTTGCTGTTGCAAAGAAATTAGTGAAGGTTTTAGAGTAGAAGTTGAAAACTGATTGCCATAGGCTAAATTGAGCTTTAGATGTGTTTGTCAGACAATATGTTTGAATTAGCAATTTTAATTTGTGATACTTTAACTAATAATCAGAAGTAGAAGGACTAGTTGGAAATAAGAAGGGGGTCAGCAGGAGAGAGGCAAGAGCAAGTGATGAGGGGTGAATATGATCAAAATATATACATATATGAAATTGTGCCCAAAATTAATTAATTAATTAATGATCTGTCAACACTGACAGCATATTCTACTTCCCAATAATCACTGAAGTTAAGCTGCTGTTCTGCCTTACCAAGGTCCCTACCTCTTATCCTCTCTTATTCTGGCTAACTTCTCCCACTTCTATTACACTTATGACAGCCCCTTATCACATATGAATTTGTGATACATGCTTCAGAACTTTGATTAACAATTTTTTCCCATGCTTTAAAACACAAAATAAAGCCAAGTACAGTGGCACATGTTTATAATCCTAGCATTTGGGAGGCTGAGGCAGAAGAATCACTGTGGTTTTGAAGCCAGCCCAGGACTATCATATAATTAGTAACATAGTCAACTCTAGGAATACTGGATAGAAATAGTCACTTTTTAAAACAGCTACATAATGGTGCAGAGAGATATAGTGTTTACTTATTTCATTGAGTATTTAAAATTTTTTACCCAAAATTATTTAAAATAATACCAAAAAACCCTATGTTTAGGAGGATTGAATATCACATAAAATGCTAATTAAAAATTGGTCATCAATAGGAGACCCAACTAGTCTGAGACTATATCCCATGAGAAATCCCAAGATTGTGTCATGGAAAGATTGTGTGGAGTGGAACTAGGGATCCTATCCAGCAGAAGGGCTGAGACCTAAAATTGGATCCCAGCTGATCTTAGATATTTAAGCCATTCCAGCTGAGTCCCCAGACATCATGAGACAGAGATGGGCCACTCTATATTGTTGCTTTCAGAATGGTGTCTGGAAATCACACAGTTTTAACAGTGTCTGATGGGCCATGATTAAGATGAGTGATAATGTGACCTAAATGGACTTAGAGCCCACTCAATGGGAGGAAGCTCATGTGTGGTACTGTAAAGATAGCCAAATATACATAGGTCATAGCTCTTAGAGAAAACCCCAAGGCTGTCACATCCCTAGACAAAAGTAATTTCTTACTATGTGCAAAATACGTATCCTTATATTTACATGTATCCCAGTCACCACTCATCAAAGAAGAATGAAATGAAGATTATTACAGAGTTCCACAACTGGTCACACACAGCAATTGTCTGTGAATTGCCCAACCCTAAGTGACACATCTACAATGCAACCTCTACACTTAAGGCTCACAGAACATAATGGAACAAGGAATAGAGAGAATACTAATGCATCTCTCAACTCTCATCAACAAAGCTCTCTCATGCAACATAGGGCCAGGAACACAAAAGAACACAAATGGCCAAAGCATAGAGAATATGAGTCTGCAGAGTGTAGGTCCTTATATTAAACTTCACCCAGACAGGGCTCAGGAACCATTGCAGAAGAGGGGGGCAGAAAGATTGTAAGAGACAGGGGAGGAGGTTCATGACCATATGGAAATACAGTCTTACAGGCTCTTGGGACCTTGTTCATGTGAAACTATAGCAATGGTGTCAGCATGCACATGACCCATGAAAACTCAAGCAGACAAAACCCCAACACAGAGCTGTGAAAATGGAGAGTAGGCCCCAATTTTAGTCAAGGAACTATTAGCAGTTGATTACTGTTGGGTAAGGAAGAGCTGATGTTCTTAAAGGAAGAGGCTCTAGACTTGTTGACTGGACTTCAGTGGATAAACTTACACTGAGGGACATCTGGGGACACTAACTTGACTCAATAGACCTTAACACAAATGACAGAAAGCAGGAAATTCAGTTGGGGGAGGGGGGTTATGGGCAGGTGATGATGGGGAAGGAGGTATAAAGATGATTAAGATGTTCTGTATGAAATAAACAAAAATTCAGTAAAAAATTATAAAAAAAGAAGCTGCGTTGTATCTATATTACAGAATACCACTGTGTTATAAAGGAACAAAGTACGAGTACTCAAAACAATGTGGATAAACTGCAAATGCAATGTTCTAAGCGAAAGAAGTCAGACTCAAGTGGCCACGCACTGTATCTGTCACATGTAGGATTCCATTTATATAACATTCAGTAAAAGTCAAAATTAAAGGAACAGAAAATTGACCCATGATTGCCTATGGTTGATGATGAAGAGCGGTTGAGGAAATATTGGAAAACTATGGAATATTCTGTATTTGATGGTATTATATAGCTATCTCCTCTGATTTGAAACATTCTTTCCTGGAGGAAGGCTCATTAAGATTTAGGTAAACAAAACATGAAAGACTCAGGAAGTAAACAAAACTAACAAGTCTCTGGAAGCTCCTGAAAAAAGGACCCTCCCCAAGGTTATATAAGCAGTGACAAGTGGAGAGAACAGAGACTCTCCCATCAGCCAAGCTACCTGCAAGTTGTGCAGAGAACACCAGGGATGCATGTTTTGTTAACTATTACTCATGCTCAGCTGGGTGTTTTAGTGGTACAGCTGACTCTGGGTCATCCATGCTCCTGTAGGGAACCTTAATAAACTCACAGGTTCACTAAACTAGACTGAGAGGGAATCATTTCTTTGAGCTGTCATTAGTGCCTTCTCTGTGCAAAGAGACATTTGCTCATGATGCCTCAGGACAAGGCAAACAGATGGTAGTAGTGGTTTAACAATTATATATACTCGTTAAAACTCAGAATTCTACACTAATGGTGATACATTTTATTTATGAAAATTGTAACTCAGCTTTCTTTAAAAAGAATTAAAAGTACTCTAAATTAACCTGGGTAAGGGTCTGCCATTCACAACCACCAAAGAAAGCAACTAAAAATCTAAACTATCTGTTTTCAAGTCTTGCTGCATTTATCTTTTCTTTAATATTTTATTTATTATTTTTATTATTTTATGCGTATGAGTGTATTGCCTGCATGTATGTGAGTGCATCCATGTTGTGCAATGCCACGGAGGTCAGAAGAGGACTTCGGATTCCCCTGGAGTTAAGGATGGTTCGTAGCCACCATGTGGGTGGTGGAAATCAAACCTGGGTGCTCTGCAAGAGCAGTCAGTGCTCTTAACCACTCTCCAGCCCCTGTTGCATTTATCTTTAATCAAATTCTGCACTGCAAGTCTATTTCCTGTTCCTTTATATTTTTCAAGTACTACATGTGCATGCTTATGTGTAAACATAAAAACACACACAAAAATATACATGGAGAGAAAGAGAATGGATTGAATTGTGTCCCCTCAAGAAAACATGTTGGAGCCCTAATTTTGACACCTGTGAATATGAATTTATTTGGAAATAGTGTTTCAGAAGATGAAATTAGGATTTAAGTTAAGATGAAGTGCTACTGGAGTAGGTTGGGCCTTGAACTAAAATGGCTGTCTCCTTATAGGAAGAAATGAGACAGAGACACTCAGGGAGAGCACCATGCTACAGTGATAGAAGACTGGAGTTACACAGTAGTGAGCCAAGGAACAACCGCAGGAAGCCAGGAAGAAACAGCTAAAAATCCTCCCCTGGAGCCTCCAGGGAAAGCGCGACCCTGCCAACCAAAGGGAATTTGGAATCTATCATTTTCAGAACTGTGAGTCAATAAGTTTCTATAATTTTAAGCCACCTAGCTATGGTGATTTATTATAGCAATCCTGGTGAACTAATACATAGATTATATCATGTGATATATAGTTTTTATTAATAACTTAATAACCTTATATAAATCACATCTCTATCTTTCCTTACAAGGCCAGTAACAAGTTCAGAGGTTTTCTTTCTTATTTTTCTTTTCTTTCATTTTTACTTTTATTCTTACTTGTTTGCTTTTTGTTTTTGTTTTTTGGTATATTTTCAGATGGGTCTCACTGTGGCCTTGAACATCTGACTCATTCAAGCACTCCTCCCAATCCTCCCATCAGCTAGGATTAAAGGCATGTGCCAACATGCCCAGTGATCTTTCAGATATATTAGAATGGTTAGGTTCCAAAGAGTGTATTTGCTACCTTTATTAAGTTCTATAGTAAGACAGCTATATAAAATATTTAATACTTATATTCTTGTATCTTACTTATTTTTTATTTTATTTATTATTTTTATTTTATGTGTATAAGTGTATTGAATGCATATATGTAAGTGTACCCATGTCACAATGCCCAAGGAGGTCAGAAAAGGGCATTGGATTCCCCTGGAATTTGAGTTACAGACAGTTGTTAGCTGCCACATGGGTACTAGGAATCAAACCCAGGTCCTCTATAAGAGCAGCCAGTGCTCTTAACCACTGAGCCATCTCTCTCCAGCCCATATCTGATTTATTATAAAAGGTCCTAATATAGCCAAATAGAAATTGGTATCAATGACAGTAAGAGCTATCATTTACTGAAAAGTTATAAAGATTGAGACCCTATAGTATATATCATATCTGTACTTCAATTTGACAGCTCTTAGTCCCATTTTCCAAGAAGATGAAAAAAGAAGTCACCCCCTAGACTGAGACCTTTAGGATAAAGACTATGCCAGATACCTCCTGTCACCAGAATTATGCACCAGACCCCACCCTCTCTAAGTGTGGGGCAGAAAAACTAAATAGGTCTCCAGTTTCAAATAAACTTGAACACCTTACTTTGGTCCTTAAAGCCTGGGGGTTTTCCTGAATTTGCCTTCCCCCTGGGGCCATTAACCCAGCCCCCACCCCATTGTGACACTGCTGTCACACCTTCTTCAGTTTCCCAACAGCTTGAGCCTTTGGACCTTGACTCTGACTGCTCTTTCTGACTATAATCTTATTTAGCACTTGTTCTGCTCCTCCATCTTTCCATAGATCTATCCTTCCAATCATTTAGATTTCAGTTTAAATTCCATCTCTGAACAAAGACCTTCCATGAGCTATAGAGATGGCTCAGTAGTTAGGAGAGAGTCCCCGTCTTCCAAAGGACCAGAGTTTGGAATGGTTCCCAGTATCCATGTCAGATGGGTCACAACCACCTGTAACTTCAACTCCAAGGAATCTAACACCCTCTTCTGGCCTTTATAAGCACCTACAGGCACATGCACACATCCACACACAGACATACACACATATACGCATTAATAAAAAAAATTTTAAACAAAAGTAAAAAGAGACTTTCCCTAGCCATCTAGTATAAAATAGCCAGTGTTACTCCCTGGTTTTGATTTTTGCATTGCATTTGTCGTATTTCCAATGTTTTTCTTATTTCTTTACTTCTATACTTAGTTTCTCCTCTGCTAGACCAACATACTAGGAGGTGGGATTCATATCTTGCTACTTACAGCTCTTAAGTTTAATATTAAAAAATGAGGAAATTGTGTTTTTTATTACACACTAAGAGCACAGGGATATCCTCTTCTGTTCACTACTGTATCTCTGGAAAAATGGAAAGTCTGAGCCATAGAGCGCTCTGTTGCTAGACCTTCAACAGTGACCAGTACTTTGGTTTGCACTGTTTCCCTATGGTCAAGCTTATAAGCCTGGATTGATTGCACTGTTTCCCTATGGTCAAGCTTATAAGCCTGGATTGCCCCAAGAGGCCTGTCATATGAAATGTCTCTGAAATGCTCTAGCTTTATCCATATGGTCCTTGCCTCCCTATCTGGCAGCAGTGTCCTAGTAATTAAAACAAGTTATGGAAATCAGCAGCTGTGCCACTGATTCTGAAGCCATGGCAGGGTATTCCCCAGCAGGTCCCAAGTTTAAATATAAGATGCAAGGGAATGCCCTACTGCCAATGTGGAGTGGGATCCCAGACAACTGCCACACACCGGGATTCTGCTGGGCCAACTGTTCCTTTGTTCACATCAATGCATATAGCACCAAGGCATAACTTCTCTTCCTCAGACCATCCCTCTGCTTCTTTTATGGTACTGGAAAGTAAATGTTTTGTTCTAACCCCAAATCCCTAGAAGTTAAATATAGTCTTTTACTGTTTATTAAGCTCTTTATCTTACAAAGAGCTAAAAAAAATTTAATTCGTTTTGCAAAGATCCCACAAAATGGTGTGCATTTCTCTCCTGGAGGAGCTATAAAGGAAGCCCAGGTTTCACACACTTCTTGGTAAAATGCTTAAGAAACTTAAAGTGAAATATGAGTATGCTTCACAACTTACAGAACTAGCCCAGAACAACCATTACTCATAGCAAAAGCTCCCTGAACCTTGGCCACCAAGGAACAACACTGCTCTGAAAACTGCCAAGGAAAGGGTCCTTCAGTTTCCCTTCATAACGCCTTAAGCTTAGTCTTGGAACTGAAGAATGAAGATTAGCAATAGGACATGGACTTTGAATTTATGTAGCATTTTACAGTTTAAAAACCACTAAGCTTTCTAGTTTAGTTTGGGTTTTCTGTTCTCTGTTGAGACAGGGTCTCATATAGCTCAGGCTTGCCTGGAACGTGCTATGTCGCCAAAGTGGGCTTTGAGCTTCAGCTCTCCCTGCCTCCACCTAACAAGTGTTTGTCCCAACAGGTCTGGCTTATATTTAGTGATTTTGTATAAATGACTTACTAATAAATTACATAAAAAAGCAGGATACAAAATTATTAATATAGAACCATGTATAGAAGCCAATAGCTGTAATCTAATGAGACTAAAGTAAGAAGATTGCCCTGAGTTCAAGGACATATCTGGACTACAGAGTAAGACCCTGTCTTAAAAAAGTAGAAAAAACAAGCCAGGCACAGTGGTGCAAGTTTTAATCCCAGCACTTAGGAGGCAGAGGCTGGTGGATCTCTGTGAGATGGAAACCAGCCTGGTCTACATAGTAAGTTCCAAACCAGCTGGGGTTATAGGGAGACCATGTCCTTTAAAAATAATTAATTTAATTAACTAATTAAAAGTAAATAAATAAATAAAATTATGTATCATTTTGGTTAAAAGAAAAAAAACTAATGTTAATCTCTCAGAAGTGAAATAAATCATTGCTGCATTGTTTTATTTTGTTCTTTTTTGTATCTTAAAACATTTCTACAGTGATGTGTACCATTTTGCAGTTTAATTATTATAAAATGTTTAATATGTCGGTAAATGTTCACATGTTCTATAAATATGAATAAGTTCTTTATACAAATGAAAATCCGCTTGGACAGTAGAGGTAGTAACTTACCTCAAAGTTTAAAGACTATCATCACATTGGCCAACTTTTCAATTAATCTTCCTGCCAGGAACTTGTAAAGAACAGGTCAAAGGAAGAGAAGAGGGCGAGCATGTATGTTTTATTCATGATTCTGACAGATTTTCACCGAGTCTGTGCTGAGTGTCCATCACAGCTGTTCTGAGAAGATAACCATGAGGCACAGACTGTGCTGTGGCTCACAAAGTTCCCAGTGGTTTGGTTTTGGTGATAACAACATTAGCCTCTTGCTCTAATATTAAAGAAAGCAAGCGGAACACACGTCACTGGCTGCCAGCTTACCGACAGCAGTCCACTGTGATTCATTATTTTGGCAAACATGTTAGAGATGGGAATGTTTTATTTAGAAGTTTTGTACAAATTTAGCAATATTCATAGGTCATGTTTCACAGGATTTTACTAGGGGGCAACATCACATAGGTTATGCAAATGTATCCAAATGAATAACGATTCCCTTAATTTAAGAGTATAATATAGAATGACCAGCTTCCTTTCAGTTTTGTTCTGATATTAAATCTAGGAACTATAACCACAAAAGTATGAACTTTAGGATGTTTATTAAACTGAATTGCCTATTAATACACCACATTCTGCTAATTGCAATGCATTTCTAAATACAGATGTCTGAAAGGAAATTATGAAATTCTTTCCCATTATACTTGACATGGGCTGGGAAAAATCTTATGCAATAGCTACTGGCTTTGAAGAAAGACAGTCTTTTTTTTTCCATAGTCTTCTATCTTTGTCTTTTTCTGAAGAAAAAAAAATATATATATTTATTTATTTATTTTAAGAGAACACAGTGACATCAAAGTTTTTATTACAGTTTTTATTCATATACTTGGAAGTATATGAACCTATGCTGACTAGAATTTTCTGAATCAAATGTCTATAAAAGTACGTGTGTGTGTGTGTGTGTGTATGCACGCGTGTGTGTGTGTGTATGCACGTGCGTATTCTCAGGGCCTGTTACATCAGCTTCATGAGATGTTTTCTATATTTTTTTCTTTCTATTGTTGACCATAAACAAATACTCAGACTCTATTCAACTTTTTTTTGGTTAAAACTGACAAATATTATATATAATATATAAATAATATATAAATATTATAAATCTTAGGGATTACATTACAAGGCTCCATATAAGCTACTATTAGCCCAATTCAAGGTGTTCAATGCTACTTTGTAGCTATGTTAGTAATATAGTTGTATAAAGTTGCTTTTTCTTGCTATAGAAATAATCCATGTTTGTAAGAAACATAAACAAGGCAGAACACAAAGAAGAAATTTAAAGTTCCTTCCTGACTAATTATACTTACCATTGGTCAGAGTTTTTGCGTTCATTTTATATAGCAAATTTACTGTAGTTTTATCTTTAGAAATTTATTTGGGAGCTGTGATGGTTTGAATGAGAAATGTCCCCCATAGGCTCCAAGTATTTGGACATTTTTGTCCCCAGTTGGTGATGCTGTTTTGGGAGGTCTTAGAAGGTGTGGCCATCCTGGAGGAAACATGTGACTAGGGGTGGGCTTAGAGAGTTCTTAAGCCTTGTCTGATCTCCAGTTGATCTCTTGCTTCCTGTGCCTGCTTGAAGATGTAAAGCCTAGCTTCTGCTCCTCCTCCAGCCACCTCTGATGCCATGCCTCCCTGCCATGATGGACTCTTGCCCCTTTGGAGCCATAAGCTAAATAAGCTTTTCCATCTACAAATTACTTTAGTCAGTGTTTCTATCATGACAACAGAAAAGTAACTAATACAGTAGCATATTAAGTAATTTTCTCTAATAAAACTTTATTAGTAACCTGGTCATGCTGTGCACTCAGCACACTACATGTAGTATATTCCTATGCACAGATTCCTATGGCTCTCCACAGGGAACAGGCCCATCATTCTGCCATTCTATAGTGGAGAGTATGGAAACATAACCATCATTCTGCCATTCTATAGTGGAGAGTATGGAAACATAAAGAGGGAAAGAGGAAAAATGACTTGTTTAAACAAAGGCCACTAAGATACAAAATTTCGGCTAAAAACCAAGAGCCACTTCAATCCATATCACTAATTGCTCCACAGTGTAAGTTTTCAATGGAGAAGGAATGAAGATTTATTAGTTATTCACATTTTAATGTTAGTGAGCTGATTGGAAAGGTACATAGAAAGGGTCTACAGCTGGAAACACTGAGGGGACTTTGCAATGTGTTTGCTGGAGAAATGTAAAGGCACTGGGCCCCTTACTGGAAAGGAGACTCCAAGAAGAGAGAGGAATAGGAGGCTAGAGGGAACACAAAATACATTTATTTGCAGTTTTACATACAGGCACGTTAAACAAGTCATTGACTTCCGTATAAGTTTCTCACTTAAAAATCATTCTGTTGGTGCATACTATCTCTTCTCTACCTCATGTGCAGTAATAGTTCATAGTTCTCTAAGTGGTCAATCTGTGGTAGTCTGAGGGAGTCTTTCAGAGACATACACTCAAATGAAGTTGGGATTTTTTACTTCACTGCAGAAAAGAATTTCAGGATGAGTCTATATGAAGTAAAGATAGAATTTATTAAGAAAAGATTTTAACACAGATTTAAAGATGAACATCAATCAGGAAAGAGGCACTTAGGAAAAGAACTGTACATACCCATGACCTGTGTGCAGACTTTTCAAGAGAGAGTCTAGCCTGTGTCTTAACAATGACCATTTATATGATTTCAATAACTTCTGAAGCTACATGACTCAAAGAGTTTCTAAGGAGCTTCCTTCCCCTCCGCCTCACTCTGCTCTTCATTAATGAGATCATGAGGTGGCTTCTGGGATTCACTGGATAGAAGTTCAGGCTGATGAGGTATAGCCAAAGATCACAAGTGTTCAAAGAATCCTTACTATACTAGGTCACAAGGAGTTAAGACATGTTTTGACTGTAACCAAATTTCATGCTTTCTCCAAGAGTCTCAAAAAGTTACAGGTTTATAGTTGGGAAAGAAACAAAGTTAAATTTGAGTCACAGACCCTTTGGCTTTGAGCATGGTTCATTTCTACTTTGTTATTGTTGAGAGAGAGAGAGAGAGAGAGAGAGAGAGCGAGAGAGAGAGAGAGAGAGAAATATAGTTCTTATGTAGGTAGTTTTCACAAGTTAGTTGTGCCAAAATTCTCAACTCTAGCTGGTGAGATACTTCAACCACACTTCAGAATGAGGGGCACCTTTTCTGTTTTACTTCCCTCTAATTGTTCCTGTCTTTCTTCTCTCCTGCCCCCCAAACCAGTGATTAGTATATTATGTTAGTCAGGATAAAAGAGATTGCTTCAGAGGCTGGAGAAATGACTCAGAGGTTAAAAGCATTTACCACTCTTGCAGAGAACCCTGGTTCCCAGCATCCACACCAGGCAGCTCACAACCGCCTCTAACTCCAGTTCCAGAGGATCCAATGCCCTCATCTGGCCTCTGCAGCCACCTGCATGCATATGGTGCACAACATATACTCAGGCACACACACACACACACACACACACCTCAAATTAACTAAACAAATAAATCTTTTTTAAAAGACAGATTATTTCACCAATCACATTTCTTTTAAAAAATAGTTTATTTAATGTTCATGCATGCATATAATTTGGTTGGATCCAATCCACCCTCCATTCTGTCCCCTCCAATTTCTCCCCAATTCCCAATTTCATGTTCATTCTCTCTCTCTGTCTGTCTCTCTGTCTCTCTCTGGTCTCTGTCTCTCTCAATACTTGCAGACTCTATTCAGCCTGCTTATATATCTATGGATGTGGGGCCATCTATTACAGCATGGGTGGCCTCTTAGTGCCTGTATTCCTGAAGAAAAGTGACTCTCCCCCTCCCAGGAGCCATCAACTGACAATATCTCCTCAGACAGGGGTGGGACTTCACACTAGAATTTCAGCTGACTTGATGTTGTGGAAGTCTTGTGCATGCAGTAGCAGCCATTGTAAGTTCGTGTGTGCAACTGCACTGACATGTCTGACAAATACTCTTTCCCTAGAGACATCTACTCACTGTAGCTCTTAAGATCTTCCTGCCCCTGCACCTTGGTGGGAGAGGATATGACAAAGATGTCCCACTTAGAGCTTAGCACTCCACAGTGTCTTATTCTCTGCATGTTGATCAGCTGTGGATCTCGGTATTAATTGCTACCTACTCAAAAGGAAGTTTCTCTAATGAAAGTTAAGAAATTCACTATGGATATAAAAATAAGAACTTAGGGGGCAGTTTATATCTATTTAGCAGAGTAATCGTACTAAGGCTTTCCCCAAGACCCTAGAGCCTGGCTAACCGTGAGTTTTCAGCCAAGTTCATGGTAGTAGACATGAGTGCATTCGTGTGGAGTGGTTTATAAATTCAATCAGAGATGGTTGGTTACTCCCAAAATACTCATGTGACTATTGCACCAGTCCATAGATCTTGCCAGTCCAGACATTATTGTAGTTGGCAGGGTTCACTGCTAGGTAAGACACCAACCACATTTCTTTTCCTAACTTTTCTCATGAACTATTTTTGATACACTGGCAATAAATAATTTTCTAATATATGCTTTACAGACAATATTTTGTACACAACAGTTTTTTCCAAACACACATATCCACATATACAAGGTAAGTATGTATAAATATATAAAACATAAATATGAAGATATTTCTGTTTTATATACTACAATAAAATCTTAATCTAGTCTATCCCTTATGGTAGTCACTAGCCGTGAGTTAAAAATACACTTTCTCAGTGACAGTGTCCATATTTTAAGTGCTCAGGAGCCATGTGTCACTGATGACCATTTTATTAAACAGCCCAGACATTTCCATGGCCTGAGAAGTGTCTATGGGACAGCACAGACCTACAGATAGGTAAAACCACAAAATGAGATTCCATGGGGATTTGTTTTGGTTTTTGTTTTACTCGATTCTCTTTTAAGCAGAGACTTATATAGCCTAGGCTAGCCTCAAACTCACAAGGAGTCTGAGGGTGATATCACATTGAACTCCTGATCCTCTTGCCTCCACTTCCAAAGTGCTGGGATTTCAGGTGTGTGTCACCATGCCCAGCTTTACGGGGTGCTGGATATTGAACTCATGGCTTCATGAACCATGCTAGACAAGCACTATACCAACTGAGCTGCATCCCTAGTCCAAGGTACCATTGTCCTTTTGTAGGTAATTAACCCGATGACAGGAAATTATAAAAACAGATGATGTAATAACAAGATGGCTTAACAATCTGTATACTGACAAGTGTTTCAAGGAATCTTAAATAGGTGAGAGTCACTAAGTGTTGCTATTAAATTAAGAGAAAAATAATTTATAGCTGTGAATATATTGTTAGTCATTATAGCTGTTATAGGTACTAAAGTTAGAAGTTAGATAATATCAGTAAAATGAGGAAAAAAAGAAAAATTCTAATTTAGAAATATCTCCATGTGATAAGGGGAAAAAGAAAATCAAGTCGGTAGCTTAGAATATGACTCTGCATCCCATTTATGTATGAAGATGCTGTCATCTGTTCAATACCAACGTTGTGGTACAGAATGATAAATAACTTAGTCCTACAGATAAAAAGGCATCATATATATGCTATTGAAGTAGGCTAGGAACATATGGGCACATGGGCATATGATAATCATATCAGAAATACCTGGCCCAAAAACTTATCAATCCCACCAGACCAATAAAAGTTGCAAGACTTACATCTGCATCCTATAAAAAGAGGACACCTAAAATCATAATGTTTATGTCCCCTCCAATCCGTCACCTGCCTCTCTCTCTCTCTCTCTCTCTCTCTCTCTCTCTCTCTCTCTCTGTGTGTGTGTGTGTGTGTGTGTGTGTGTAGGAACTGACAGGGAGAGAATTCCTAGATATCCCTAGGGCCTCAGCTCAGCATGATCCTAAGCTCAGTTTGATGTAGTCCTTTCAAATTGCCATCCATCCATCTGCCTGCCACTGGAATTTCATTCTGGAATCCCCCTCTCTGCCTCTGTCTCTAGTAAGGCCTCTGTACTCTGTGTCTCTTTCATAGCTATTCTGTAAGAGATAAATAGATGGATGAATGGATAGACGGATGGATGGATAGATGATAGATGATAGATAGATAGATAGATAGATAGATAGATAGATAGATAGATAGAATACTTGTAATTAAGATTGAAATAAAAGAATATGTGAATGCCAACAGTTGCAACCACCAAAAACTGACATAGTTTGAGAATTTGTTATTCAATGAATCCTGACATTGTGGGAAGACAGACATATCCATCTATGTTTCTGCATAGAGTGCTCATGACAGGACTTTATTCAAGCTACCTGTAACTTATAGCCCTGAGTTAATTAATAATCATTACTGGACTTATGAACTCTCACAGGTGTTGAAAGTGTAAATAGAGGAACTTCACTGTTATTAACCTTTTTCACTGATGAGAATGTTAGGAATCAAGGAATTCATTTCATTTGCCTTGAGTCAGGCAATTAGTAAAAGAGGAACCCAGGGAGAGAACCTTGGGTTTGTGTGACTACAGAACCCGGTCCCTTTCTGACTTTGTGTCAGAGGGCTTCTTACCAACTACACTGCAGAGCAGGAGCTTTGACACTATTTTTGTTGTATGGTTTTTCCTGGGGAGAGATATCTTTAAAGCCTATGCAGATAGAGAGGGCACCTACAGACCAAAGGAAGGATTCTGTTCAAGGCCAGTTTGGTGAACCAGTAAGTATACCGAGGTTACTTACAGGAGCATGAGTGACTCAAAGGCAGCCACACCACCAGGAAGTCCCACCTCCAGCATGTCCAATTCATAGGCAGTAGCACCACTAAAGAGTTCCAGGTCCCAGTCAACCTTGCACCTCCTACATGCACACCACAAGACTGTGCAGATGGGGCAGTGAGGGAGTGGGGACTAAAATCTCAGATGAGGTTATCATGACTTTCCCACTTTCTTCCTCAAGGAAGTGTTAACAGCCTCATTACTATTCTCCTAAGACCTAGTTATTTGCTATGTTGTTCTATTTATTTCCTCATAGTGACTGCAAGACAATGGCTTCTGTAGGACACTTCAGCAAGTCTGCTTCATGATAATGCTTATTTCATGCCTGCTTAGAAGAAATAGCTACACCACAGTTTTAAAGTTGGTTCGCCCAGAAGCAGACCCTGAGAGAGGCATTAACAAATTTGTTAAGTGATACCAGGAAACACTAGAAGAATGGGAATTAGAGACAGAGAAAGAAGAAAGTGTATTGATGAGAAAGTTAATTCTGTAAGTCAGTGGGAATAAATCCCACTGAGACTAGGAAATGGTGGAGCCCACTTCTCAAAGTAGATTGTTCAAAAGAGGAAGCTGAAATATTCTCCACTCTTTCCTGTATTGGCTGAGGGCTACACTCAAGGTCATTTCCTTTAGCCTCCTCTGGACTTGCAGGCACCAAAAGAAAGCCCAAGGCAGAATCCTGGGTACTTGAAATCAAAAACCTTTGGTACAGAGGGGTTAGTATAAGAGCAGTGTGTTTCAAGAGGATACTGACAGGACACAGACAACTGTACAACCTGTAGCAGAACAGATAAGCTTGAATTACCATTGGGTGCTACATGTTTCACTGTGTTTGGTGATTATATGTCTGCTGTGACTCTTAATCTAGAATATCTCTGTCTCTCTTTTTTTTTTTCAATAAAATTGGCTTTGGGTTAAAATCATAGCAATTGCCCTAAAGAAGGTCCCATCTCATATTTTGGTCCCATCATTTCTTTATGTCATATTTTAGCATGATTCTCTAGTCTCTGTATTTCCTGCCAGTCGTTCAGTCAGACATCAGGACTTGATTAGATTTGTACTAAGTCTTTTGACAAGAATCCCTCACAAGGAGGGCTCCGTGCCTCACATTGTCACATCAGAAAGCTCCTTGCATTAGGCCATTAGCCATTAAACAAAGATTCATTGGTGGAGTAAGGTGGCTATGGTTGGTTCTCTTTATTTGTAATAAGGATAAAAATAGACATGTCACTAGGTTTCCGAAAGAATTAAATTATATAATCAAAGCATCTAATGCAATTGGGTACATTAAGGAGAAACACATGCATGCGAATGAGTACAAGAAGAGAAGGGAAAAGGAGCTTTTTTCTTTACTATGGTGATTAAAATTTTTTAAATTAACTTTTTAGGTTAGCATGCGAAGTTTCATCATGGTATCTTCAAATGTGTGTGTTATTAGACTTTGTTCTCATTTATTTCCTGCCCCTGCTGTCCTCCCCACGCCCCTTCTCCTCCCACAGGTTCCCGTTCTTTCCTGAGTTCATCCCCCTTCTGTTTTCTTATTCCGTGTATTCTATCAACCTCTCTGTTTCTCACCTCAAGATCTCTTCTTCCTCTCTCATGAGCTTCTTTCTACTTTCATGACATACAAACACACATATGTAGGTACACATACATAGACGTATGTATACATATATTTTAAATCTAGGTTATACACATGTATCTATTGCCAAGCACCATGCAGCAGATGCTGATCTAAGTGTCTTTATTTATTTATTTTTTTCTAAATCTGTTTAATTCTGTTTTTCTAAATCTGTTTAATTCACTTAACAAAATAATTTCCAATTGTACCCATTTTCCTGAAAATGTCATTTCTTTTTTCTTTATGACTGAATAAAATTCCAAATACTGGTAACCTTTTTTTCTATTTTTCTATTTTATGTGTTGTCTTTATTTTATGTATATGAGTGCATTCCCTAAACATATGTAAGCGCACCCATGTTGAGCAATGCCCACAGAGGTCAGAACAAGGCATCAGATTCTCCTGGAACTGGATTTAGAGATGGTTGTCAGCTGCCATGTGGGTGATGGGAACCAAACACAGGTCCTCAGCAAGAGCAGCCAGTGCTCTTAACAGCTGAGTTATTTCTCCAGCCCCCTGTACCACAATTTTTATCCACTCATATGTTGATGGACATCTAGGCAGGCTCCATTTTCTAGCTATTGTGAGTAGTACAATGTATATTGACTTGAGCCTTCAGGTACACAGCCTAGAGCAGTTTAGCGAAGTCATATTTCAGTTTTTGAGGGACGTCCTTCCTGGTTCCTATAGTGGTTACATAGACATCTTCATTCCCACCATGACTGAATAAAGTTTCTTCTTTCTCCACATCCACACCAGCATTTGTTGTCATTTATTTTCTTGATGACAGTTATTCTGACTGGGGTAAGATATAATATCAAAGCAATTTTAATTTGAGTTTCCCTGATAGCTAAGGATGTTGAACAATTTTTCCAGAATTTCTTGGACATTTTTACTTCAACAAAAATTAAACACCAAAAGCCTAAATCATCCAGTCAATAAATAGATTACTGAACTCAACAGATAGTTCTCCAAAAGGAACTGTGATTGATGTGCCCTTTATAGGAAGAGAGAATTTTAAATGGGGTTGTAAGATTAGATAAGAGAGAATTGCTTTCTAGTATGAATTACAAAGGAAAGCAAAACAAAAATACAAAGTATACAACTCAACATGGGTGGCAAAAATAAGGAAACTATAACCAAAGATTAAAGGGGCCAATATAATTTTTTAAGAGCCCATATGTATAGCTAAAGGCTACATAACAAGCAACAACGCCAGAAGGGCGATACCTTCTTTTGAGTTGTTGGCCAGGGTGGCCAAAGGGATTCCCAGATAGTAACCCAGCATAGAACTGGTAAAATGAACAGCAGACCCCAGTCTTATCTAAAGGAATATTGACAAC
>NW_008340940.1:2546017-2566892 GCF_000622305.1 Nannospalax galili | reverse complement strand
CACTTTTGAAAGAGATGTATCTTTGCTCTGGAAACTGTTATTGAATATGTTAAAGCTTAATGAAATGCTTCTTCTAAAAACTAAATATATATATAATAAAAAAAAAAGTCAAAGCAGGCAAGGTGTGATGAGGAGAGATTGTGGCAGGATTTGGGTACTGGTTAAGCCAGTCTCAATTCTATTCTGCCAATAATGGGATGCCATTAAAGATGGAATTTTATTTTAAGAATCATTTAAGTAAACCTATCATTAGGCATGTTGAGGCAGAAGGATTGCTGTGAGTTCAAGGCCAGTCTGGGCCTCAGAGTGTCTCTCTCTCACTTTCTCTCTTTTCTCTCTTTTTTCTCTCTCTCTTCCCTCTCTCTCTCTCTCATATATATGCACACACAAAAAAAAAAGAAGGAAGGGAGAAGAGGGAGGGAGAGAGACAAAGAGTAAAAGAAAGAGAAAAACAAAATCATTTGAATCATTTTACTTGTGATTTAGGAATTTAAGACAAAGATATTTCGTTCGCCCTCCAAGATTCTCTCTCACTTTTCTGTATGTGTTCTTTGTTTTAAGTAGCTGTTCTGATAGCCAGGTGCGAGGTTCATGTTTAGAATCCCAGCATTCAGTAAGCAGGATTGATGCAAATTCCAGACCAGCCTTCGCCCTGGGTTACATAGTAAATTCAGGCCAACCTGGAATCGTGTCTTAAAACAACAAAAGGAGCTGCTCTTTTTGCACCACACTAATAAGTTTTTGTTCTCTGGCTCCTGTGTAGATTAGATGGGTAGAGACCCCAGTAGCCTATGGGAGAGAGGAGAGTTGATAAAGACACTTCTGCCCAAATTTTACCCTGCTGGATCAGGGTAAATTTGTACACCGAAGAAAACTGTTTGGAGGTGTATGCTAACAAACCTCTCTCATTCCAAATTACAGGAATGAATCATTTCTTTTTGTGCCTAGCAGCTACCCTATACTAATAACCTGGGGAATTCAGAACCCATAGCTTGGCTGCTCACCAAACTCCGTGATAGTCGCTTTATTAACTGCTACTTAATTTACGTCAAGTTGCCATATGTGTCCTGCTGCATCTATTAATAGTACAAAGTAACCCCAGGAAACAGACACTCAGATCAAGAGTCTGAAATTGATTTGTTTATTTATTTTAGGCTTTTAGAAGAATGAGAGTTTGGATTATTTCACCAGGAGAGAATCCCTGTTCAAGTACGGTGCTGGCAAAAGGAAAAAGAGACAGAAATAGATCATGTGATTAAAAAAAGGAACCCTGCACTGGGAGATAACTCTTTGGGGAAAGTGCTTGCCTCACAAACATGAAGACCTGAATACACACACACACACACACACACACACACACACACACACACTCATAAGCTGGGCATGATAATGCATGTTTATAATTCAAATGCTGGGGAAGCAGAAACAAGTGGGCCCTGGGCTTGCTGGCCAGCCACCCTAGCCTATTTGGCAAGTTTCAGGTCAGTGAGGGAGGGACCCAGTTTCAATAAAAGGTGGATGGTGCCTGAGGACCAACATTCAAGATTGTCCTCTGACTTCCACATGCATGGGCACACATGTACATGCACATCTGTTCACATATAAACATGCACACACACAAGAAGAAAAAGAACAAGAACACTGGTTACCAAGTTATGCTGTGTGTCAAGTTACAAATAAGAGGGTAGTATCTGCTGTTGTTTGTATTATTTCTTCTCCTTTTTTCCCTATTACCTTACATGAAGAGCCAAGATAATCATGCATATTTTTACTTCCAGGCACAGTGTGAAAGAACTCATCACTTCCTCCCAATTCAGTAGCTGGTGGGCTTCATGTGTCCGTGTGGTAGAAACAGTGTTTTTCCTGCAGATACCAGGATATGTTGAGGGGCCAAAGAATAATAGTACCAGATGTTGTTTATCTTTCAGAGCCCAGAAGCCTGTTCTCTGTGGATTATACCAACTGGCTCCTCTTCCTCTTGAACTCTGGCTGGGTTTGTCCAGAGCCCCAGCAAGAGATCAAAGGGAGGGATGGATAAGGCTGAGTTGAGGATATTTCACCCCCGTTCCTATCCCATCATGGAGAGTGTCTCCTCAAGTCTCACTCTTTTTAACTTTTTATGACAACCCTCTCACTTAGAGCCTTGTGCTTCAGAATAGTCCCACACTTTTGCTTTTCCTTCCTCTCACCTGCATGCACACTCTAAAATTCCCTGTATTGTGTAGGCTGTTGTTTATTGATCCTATTTTAAGTGTGTCACTTTTTCCTGCGGGGCCTTGGCTGATTTCATAACTGTAAACTCATGTTCGGATGTACTGGAGAATACGGGGAGTTAGTGTCTCAAGAAGAGAGACGGGACTCTGGAGATGCCCACATCCACTTTAGAGCTTCTTTTACATGTCTCCTCTGCTCTTAAATATATGCTAAAATAGATGTTAAAATATAGTTAAATAGATGTTAAAATAAGTTATTATAAACTACAAGTTTGCTGAAGAAGAAGAGAAAGAGGAGGGAGGAAGAAGAGGGGGCCAATGAGAATCAAGTGAGACAAAATCCTTGCCCTTGGGCATTTATAGTCTAGTATGAAAAGCAAATATACAAAAGCACAAGTCAACTTCAGGCTGTAACCTGCACTATTAAGGGAATAGAACATATGTTGTAAAGGGTGGAGAGGAAATGGGTTAAATTTTTTTTAAAAGGTTGGTCAAAAAGAGTTCTTCATGAGGAGATAACAGAAAAGGCATCAAAGTGCTGCAATCAAAAAACGCTACTTACTGCTGGGAGTGGTGGCGCACGCCTGTAGTCCCAGTGCTTGGGAGGCAGAGGCAGGCGGATCTCTGTGAGTTCAAGGCCAGCCTGGTCTACACAGTGAGTTCCAGGACAGCTGGGGCTACAGGGAGACCCTGTCTCAAAAAAGACCAAAAAAACGTTACTTACTGATGAAATGTAAACAAAGAATGAAAAAGAAGCCAAAGATAATCCCCAAATTTCTCTCTGGGTAGCTGGGAAAGCAAAGCAGCACATACACTAGATGTGAGATAAGCTGTGAGATAAGCCTATATTGTCTCACAGAGGTTACGAACTACAGATTTGTCCTGCTCCCTCCTTCGTAAGTAAATGTTACCAAAACACAGCCACACTCACCTGTTCACCACACTTATCTGTTCATGTACAGCCTGTGAATGCTTTCACCCCACAACAGTAGAGCTCAGCAGTTTTAACAGACTACAAGCCCAGCTAAGCTGAAAATACTTACCTGGCCCTCCAAAGAAATGCTGTACACTGATTCCTGTTCTACAGCATGTGTCATAGCATCATAATTTATAAGAAACTGAGGGGTAGTCCATCTCCTTTAGGAATGTTCCAGCAGCTAAAGTCTTATCAGCTGTTCATTTATATAATTAATATTTCATGTGCCTCAATGACTTAGAGAAAAATTCATACTCAAACTTAAACAGTATATGAATAATGTGGTGATTCTCATCCCTCAAACAAACCTGTCTAGGAACTTTAATTAAGAAAACCCATACCCAGGTAGGGAGACCGCTCAGTCTATGAAGTGCCTGTGATGCCAGCACAAGGACCTCAGTTCGGACTTCCAGCCCAGTGTAAAAAGTGGACTAGCTGGTGTCTGTAACTCCCAGAACTGGGGGGAGCAGAAGCCAGGCAGATCCCTGGAGCTCACTGACCAGCCTGCCTAGCCAGATTGTGACCTATGGGTTCGGTGAGAGTCCCTGTCTCAGAAAATAAGGTACAAAGAGATTTAAAAATCTGTACTCTGGGGCTGGAGAGATGACTTAGCAGTTAAGAACACTGGTTGTTCTTGCAAAAGACCCAGGTTTGAATCCCAGCACCCACATGGCAGCTAACAACTGTCTGTAACTGCAGTCTCAGGGGATCCAACAGCCTCTTCTGACCTCCCCGGGCATTGCATGACATGGGTGCACTTACCTACATGCAGGCAATACACACATACACATAAAATAAAAATAATAAATAAAATTTTTAAAAAATCTGTACTCTACATGTACTCTACACTAACCTACACACATACCTGCACCTATGGGAACATGTATGCACAGCACATACATGAAAGAAAGAGAGAGTGGGAGGGTGGAAGGGAGGAGAAAGGATAGGAGAAGAAGAAAAGAGAGGAGGGGAGGGGAAGGGAGGGAAGAGGAGGGGTCTAAGTGAACAATAGAAACAGTCAAGCAGCAGAGAAAACTCCTCCCCTGTCGAACTTGTAGTTCTCAGCCTGCTGTGTGCTTCTCAAGCCCCCTACCCTTGTTGAACTGTTGATTCTAGCTGCTAATAACACCTAGCCCTTCCAACATCTACATCAGAGAAAACGAGGGATCGGAGACTCTTTCCCCACCTCCCATGCCTTGCTGTCACTGCCTGCAGGTTTAGACTCTATTGGAGCCACTGGCTTCCAGACAAGTTCTTGAATGACCCCAACACGAATGTCCTTTGCAGGTTTATCTGCTGATATGCGACGTCATTTACAAAGTAGATTAGCCCCAAAGATAGCTGCTGATATTTGAAATATCTTGTTTCAAAATAAGACAGAGTCCACAAGATTATCCCTGCTCCCGGTTGAGATTTGAATCTAATGAAAAGTACAGGCCGCTCCAGCATCATTTGCTTACCTCCTTGTTACCACTTGTTTGTATCTCTTTTTCTGTGTTACTATTTTTAGCAATGCTTTTAAGCCACAAGATTGAGTCTGAGAGCAGACAGATGTAGATATAAAAAGATACATCATGGTTTAACTGTAGTCTCAAAGGATGAAAACCAAAACAACCTTCTTTTTTAAAGAGCACTCAAATCTGGTGAGCTAATAGCCAGTTTGGGGCAGCCAAAAAAAAGACAAATTTGCATTTTCACAATGTTCACAGTAAACTGCTTCATTTAGAAAATCATGAATTTATAAATTTCAAAGGAACGTAGCTGTAGAGGTTAGTAGTTGAATAAAAGAACACAGAATTGGATATTAAGGTCCAGGCATGAACCTGAACTCTGCCCCTTGATGTTTATTCTACCCCAGACAAGTCACTTAACCTCTCTAGAATGAGAATTTTGTTTAGAAAATGCAGCGTTGGACTGGCTCAACAAAGTACTTTCCAGGACTGACAGTCTATGAATCTCTCTTGGTTCTAATTTAGTCCCTCATTCTATGCCAAAAACTGACACACACAAAGGCAAAATCCAACACGTGACGATATAGATGAATTTAGACTTGGACTTTTTATGTGTCTGACATTTTGTTTAAATTAACTCCTTGCACGTTTGTATGTATGTGCATGTGCTTCCATGTGTGAGTACAAGCTTGCATGTGAGTGTGTATATGTGCGTGTATTGTGTCTGAGTTATGAAAGGCTCAAGATAATAGAACTTAACGCCCCTGGCCCTGGCCCTATCTTCGTGTGAATTTCTACATCTTTCTCTTAGAATTTCTGTCCTTCATACACAGGAACTATAAGATTCTCACAGTGGCATCCTCTTCAATTCATGGACAAGAACTTGGACAACACAACAGTTGGAACAGAAGAGCCAGGAGCAGCTCTGTCTCAGAACCACAGAGAGCCTGAACAATAGTGTGGTTTGTGCTGACTTTCAGATCTCAAGTGTTTCTCAAGCTTTGTAGTAACAAATGGCTTATGAACAAAGCTGGTGATTAAATGTCATTTGTTGTGTTTTCTGTAATTAGAATCATTTTCTTGGGGTCACTGCTGAATAGAATGCCTTTATTGTGGTATTACTTTAATTTTACTATGGAAATAAGATTATATCAATTTCCTTAAATTCAGAAGTCTTAGAGACTTTGTGGACATACATATTTGTTGGATAAAACTGTATTTTTAAATAGCATAGGTCTGTATCACGAGTCATGCTGTGAAGAAGCAAGTACTTAGGAAAAGGTTGATGTCAAAATGCAAATCTACTTTTACAAATTTCATTCAATGACAAAGGCAGCTCTGCAAACAAACAGTCCAAACACAGAGCATTTATTCAAGATGCTTTGGTCCTTACTGTACATAATTAAAATCAGAATCCTACTGGTGTAAATTAGGTATTTTATAGATTAATTAAATGTATTAGGGCACATTCATAAAATGGAAGACTGTCCATTCTAAGATGTGTTCTGTCTTTAGAAAAAATCTTGTAACAGATGAAAATATTAATTATTAGTTAAAAATAGATTACAAAACTATTTGTGTCCTAGCCTATGATCCTTATTTTGTATGTATATGTATATACAATTCTAAAATTAAGTCACATCAGAAATGTGGGAGTCAGAGCCTAGAGAGATGGCTCAGTCTCTTAGATAAGAGTGCTTTCCACACAAACACGAGGACCTGAGTTCAGAACCCAGCATCCTCCAGATGCCTGGGATCCCAGTAATGTGATGGGAGTGTGGGGGGGGATTTCTGGGGTTTGCTGGCTACCAGCCTAGCTCCAGGTTCAGTGAAGACCCTGTCACATGGGAAAAGAGGAACAGTGATAGGGCAGAACACCTAAAGTCCTCTTGCAGCCTCCATGTGTGCAAACAGGCACAGACACACACCCATGCACCACACACACACACACACACACACACACACACACACACACAAAGAAATGTGGACTCTATTATGAGCAAAGTTCCTTTTAACATTATACTGCTGTTGGGAGTTTCTTTCAATCTGGAACTATCCATTGCTATTTTCTCATTCTCTTGCCTAACCTCTACCTATTCCATGTTATCCTTATCATAATTTGTAGGAAGTGGAAACTGTATTATTCCATTTCATTGTATACTTAATATTAAAGACTTCATGGTTCAATTACAGTTTTTCAAAATATCTGGGCTCTAAAATAGATTTTTCTCTGGTTTGTTTTTCTACTTAATGAGGAAGTATGCTGGTCTGATACTATTTAATAAAAACTGATTCAATATGAATCAATTTGCAAAGTACCATAAATCATAGATGCTGGAAGTTCAAAGCTACACATACTCTGACCCAGTTTCTGGCCCTGAAGTTTGGTGTAGGGACATCCTGCCCTGTCTAGGAGAGCCACCAGCCTAAAGCAGGGAAAAAAGAGACACTTTGGTCCCTTCTTTGGGTAGCAACCAGCAAAAGGCTTTGTGACCCTGGCCCTGTTTTGGTTTTGGGGTTTGTGTGTACGGTAAGTAAGGCTTAGTACCAAATCTTAGCCCAAGGCACTGGATTAAGATAGAGAATGGCATTGAACTGCACGATACTATGTTCTTATGTTGGCATCAGAGTGGATGTGGCAGTGTGCTTACTTGCCTCCTGGTGCCCAGATCTGCTTTCCTGAGCTTATACTCTCTGTGTAGCTGCTAGAACTATTGGTTGCCAGAAACTCAAGTCAACTCTTCTTCTCCAAGCCTTCTGCTGACTAGGATTCAGCTTAGGTGCTTAGTCTCCCCTTTCTTCCCACTAGAGTCCACGACCCAACTTCAAAAACTCCTTACCTCAAGGAGGGAACTTTGAAATGCAGTTTTATGCCAAGTGCTCAGCCTCAGTTCCTTATCCTCACCCCCACCCCCACCCCCCGGGTCAGGCCAGCTATAGATCTCTCTGGAGACCACGTCCTTACCCAGCTCCATCACTCCCCTACCATACTTCTCTGTCTCTATGTACCCTCTCAGTAGATGGCAGATACCCCAGCCCCTGGCATAAGCTTTGCTTCTAGAAAGCCCAACTGAAGATAGGTATCTTGGTTTGAGGAAATGATTTTATCTCCTGAGTAGGTGTCAGAATTATATCATATCTGAGAACCAGTGTTTATCTTTAGGTCTATGTGCCTACATATACCTGTGTCTATGGATGGCCAATTCATTATCAGCTGCTCATGAAGGCTGTTCAGTCCTTCTATTCTGCATGTTTGAAGGGGGGTCAGGCATTGGAATGTTATAGGCCAGCCTGCAGAGTCTGGCAGAATGCCCCATCATGAGTAGCTCTGATCACTGTGTCCCTACTGAGCAGGAATAGTTGCCAGGACACAACAAAATTTGTGGGAGTTCTTAAAGGAGAAAGTGGGCAAAGATTCTATGTGTAGTGTTGGGGAATATTTCTCAAGCACAACAGACCAACTAGACTCCACTTATTTAACTATTTCCCCTCTCTGAAAAGCATTCTCCCGTCTTCTGGCTTCTCTGAATTATACCTACCCTTAAAGCCTCCTATGCTCTCTGTCTTCCATCCCCTAGGTCATCCCAAACATCCCTGCCTCAGAAGTCTCTTCTCCCTCTATCTTCATACAGCCTTGACTACTAAGAACATCTTTCAACACCTCCCACACATTACTAGGCATTGTCCCTAGTATTTTATGTATGTGTCACTTCTAACTCCTTTGAAAAGGGCTAGACCTTATACAGAATCTCCAAAAATGCTTAGCATGGAATGGACATTCGGTAAAGGTTTATTTATGGTGTTGATATGGATATCTATTGTGTTTAGCTTTCAAAACAGCCTACCTTAATGTTGATAACAGAATTTTATGAGGTACTGCTAATTAAGATATTTTCCTGCTCTAAGAGATCATCAAGTCCCTGGGATTGTCAAGGAGTTAAGGTTTTTGTTTTTTGGTTTTTTTTTTTTTTTTTTTTTTTTTAAGCAGTTATGTTACATTTAAGTTCAAAAAGGGCTCCGTTCTTGTATACAGACCCTTGTTCTGCCCTTAGACATAAGACAGGATAATCTGACTTTACATTCTTTAACCACAAGAGACACAAGAAGAGTCACTATACCCAAAACACATTGATATTTGTGGGGAGGTAGAGGAAGTGGAGTGTTTGTAAAGAGGGGTCATCTTCTTCCACTAACAGCATTTTGTGACTAGTTTCTATCTCAAAAACTGAGCTAAAGCCAAGTGTGACGGTATACACCTTTAATCCCAGCACTGGGAGGCAGAGACAGCCTGATTTTTGTGAGTTCAAGGACAGCCTGGCCTACATAGCAAGTTCTAGGTCTATCAGGGTTGCATAGTGAGACCCTGTCTAAAAATAGAAATCATAGATACAGGTCATCAGTGCTGGAGAGATGGCTCAGAGGGTAAGAGCATTGACTGCTCTTGCAGAGGATCCAGGTTCGATTCCCAGCACCCACATGGCAGCTACAAACCATCCTTAACTCCAGTTCCAGGGGAATCTGAAGGCCTCTTCTGACCTTTGTGGCATTGCATGATACGGGTGCACTCACATACATGCAGACAATATACTCATACACACAAAATAAAAATAATAAATATTAAAAAAAAGAAAAACCCACAAACAAAAAACTGAGAAAAGTTCAAGATACTTGCTCTGGAAGTTTTTTGTTGTTGTTTAAATATTTATTTTTATTTATATTTATGTGTATGTGCATGTGACTATATGCCACATGTGTATAGCTTCCTGACTAGGCCAGAAGAGGGTGTCAGGACTCCTGGAGTTGAAGTTGCAAGTGCTTACGAGCTACCTGGCATGGGTGCTAGGAGCCAAACTTGGGTCCTCTGAAAGATCAACAAGCACTCTTAACCGCTTAGTCATCTCTCCAGCCCCTCTTTGAAGTTCTTGAGTAAGTAGGAGATGGTGATAGAAGTACCTTATCTCTGATTGGATGTCCTCTGAACCATCAGGGGTGGCCAGTCTGCCTCAGGTCAAAGAAAGCATGCTACAGAATTATCATGAAAAAGTGAGGTCAAATATTCTCCTAGAGGACACAAAGCTGAAGCCATAGTGGAACCTTGGTCAGTCCACAGGTCCTGCTGATGAGCTTGTGTGAAGCCGTCAACCAGAGGTCAGCCAAAGTGCTGGCCAGGCCCTGGGAAGGTCACGCACCACCTTGAAGAGCTCTGTGGGATTAAGTTCCTAGGACATCAGCTGGATTGAGGGGGGCCTCCATCTGCCTACCCCATGTCTGTAGAGCAATCATGATAAACAACAGAGAGCAAAGTACACCCTCACCATTGCTGACATGGGCCCACCAAAGCAGCCTTGCCTTTCCCGGATCCTGATACTGCAGGAGTCCACAGGAAAGAGGCAGGTTAAATATAAGGCCAGAATGTTTAGGAGGTTAAGATGATTAAAGCATAATAACCCAAACCAGGCGTGCTGGTACTGGCCTAGGGCAGGAGCCACCACAGAGACAGCGACCAACTGCCCTTCTTGGCTCCTAGCTTACTAGGCTTCTGGCCCAGGCACATGACCTAGCCATTTTTGTGTCTTATGTTACTTATGACACAAGATTAATAAGTGGTGCATCTAAACTGCATTTGCTCTCTTTCTCAAAAATCTAGACTTCCCCTGCTGAGATGTAAGGAATGGCGCATTCTATAAAATTGACTGCAATTCAGTAATTTTCCCAAAGTGCAGGTTGCCTGGCCCTAAAGGTTTTACCAGCAGTGTGCCTGTTAAGATTCAGTCTCATCCCACATATATGGGAATATAATTTTTACCCATCAAGGCGGCTTTGGTCTGGGGCCCAGAAGTTCTGGGCCCAGCCAGTGAAGGACCTTAAAAGGGAAAGAACAGAAAAGCCCAGGTGACAGATAAACTCAAAAGTCTAACAAATTAAAACACTTTAAAAACGATGGGGGACACATAGGCAATGCACTACTGTGTTGTAGATACATGCATGATACAATTTGTAATATAAAAAAATCTGAGTTCACTAAAGGGTTGGTAGTATAGGAAGGGATCTTTCTTTTTGCTTTATAGAATGTTTGATAGATACTTCTGTCTCAAAGACACTCTTACTATGTTCAAGAATTTAAACCACAGACCTTCAAAAATGCTAGCAAAAGAAAGCAAAACATTTTAATACATGCAGTTGGACATGAGTTTATAAGGCATAGCTGAAAACAAAATCAGCAAACCAAGGCTTTTTAAGAGTCTTGTAAAGTAAGAAGTTCAAGCCTATTGTTCTCTAAATGTGGCTATTTAAGTTTAGTGAAGATACATAACCCGCCCAAACCCGCCCAGTCACTACCAAACCAAGCAATGACCACAGTACCTGTAACTGAGTCTACCACTTGGGAAAAAACACATGCCTGTCACCCCAAAGGACATCAGGCAACGCAGACAATTATTAGACATATAAATGTTGAATTTATGCCTCTCTATCTTTACAATTGTGACTGTTTCTTAATATTTTATTTTATGTGTATTATTGTATTGCTTCCATGTGGGCAAGTGCTCCCATGTCATGCAATGCCCAAGGAGGTCAGAAGAAGGCATTGGATCCCTTGGAACTGGAGTTACAGACAGTTGTTAGCCGCCATCTGGGTGCTGGGAATCTAACTGGGGTCTTCTGCAAAAGCAACCAGTACTCTTAACCACTGAGTCATCTCTCCAGCCCCAAATTGTGACTTTTTTATGTATTATATATTCCTATTATTCACCTGTGTCCTTTTGTATTTGTTTTACTTTGTGCCTATAGGCCAAAGAACTACACATTTTTCTGTTTATTTGTGAGAATACACACACTGCATGAAATATGTTAACATATATACAGATGCACTAGCTTGTTAAGTACATATGAATTAATTTACCACTGCATTCCCTATAGCAATTTGCAGAGCACCTTGCATGTATCTTGATCAACTTTAAGAAATTAATAAATTAAAGCCCAATCATGTTTTCTAGTTTACACTATGCTGGATTTGCTGCTTAAAGCAGCACCCAAGAGGCAGCCGCAGGCTCCCCAATCTCCACACAGGCTCCACCCCACCTCCATAGGCTCTGGTAAGTAAATAGAAATACAGGTGCCACCCTTGAGACAGAGCACATTAGTGACACTGCTGGAAACCCAATTTATCACTTGGAACTTTCTACATCAAAGATACTCTTCTCTTTTTGTAGGGAACTATTGTTCCACATCTTGACTGTAACTTCTTTGAGGTTAGATGAAGTGTTTTCTTTTTGTACAGCTCCTTATCACCTACACCATCAGTGAGTACTTACTTAACCATGCCGTTAATTAGTAAAGAAGTTACTGTGAAAATTAGACTTAAAACCCTCCCTGAAAAGATTTAAAACCTTTGTCTCTCCTTACCACGAAGTCCCAGCAATCCCTGTGGCATGCCTCTGGTGTATGAGAATATAAGCAACAGAAACCAAGCCATGGGCCTGCTGAGCCTAGGTGAGGAAAGGGGACACACCTCCAGTTCCACATGCAGAGACCACATGGAGCTAGGAAAGACACCCATGGAGCCCCATAGTCTGCGCCCCAGATGTTTGAGTGTCCCCAGCGTTACCCTCTAGATATGAGTGCAGTGTTGAGTCCAGCACTCAGACTTCAGACTTACTTCCTGAAGCTGATTGGAATAGCTGGGCTTTCTCCTCTGTGTCTCATGGAATCACAGCCCACAGAAACCAGTAACACAGTGTAGGGAGGTGTTTGGCCACTGCTGTTAGTGATATCTTGTTGCAGAGTTTTAGATAACCAAAACAAGAGTTAAAGGGCTTTCCAACAAACTGACACAGTTAGCAAAGAACAATGTCAAAAATGAAACAGTTTTTTTTTTGTGCTAATCACTGTATCAAATAACCCAAGTAAAGCAAAAATTAAATGTTATTCAAAGAAATTTATTTCTTTAACTAAAATTATGGTTCCCGGAAGACATTTTGTTACATCAAGTCTAGAGTCTAAGGCTCTCTTTTAGTTTTTTCAGGGTCTTTTTAGTAATCAGTTTCTTACTATGAGCTAGCAGCTGTGCTCAGCACTTAACATCTATTATCTTGGGACACAGACCTTAGGAACCCCTTGCTGACATATAAGAAGGACTTAAACCTCAAAGGTACAATGCCTCTAGAAGGTTAAGATGACTATTACATTTACTTTTCAAAAGAGGACACTGAGTTATAGAGATGCTAAGATCTTTGAAATCACACATCAGAATTAGGAATTGAATGAGTTATATCTGTGTCTTCTCACTGTAGTCTACACCCAGCCAGTTGAGTTCTCCAAAGCTTGGCTTGGTCACTTGTAAAGTCATTATAAATAAATATTCTGCCATAGCATAGGCATCTCAGAAAAACCAAATAGCTAGATGGGATAATTCATTATAAAATAATCTATGAATAGCACTTAAATTAGTATAAATTTAGAATTATAATTTTCAAAAGCTCTTCAAATCAATAAATATTTAACCTATTCTTATTTCTAATTGGTTACAAAATTATTCAAAATAAATTATGGTCTAAATGTTATGTTTAAATGAATTTGCAGAGAAATGCCAGTTTTGTAGTAGGATTCAAAAGTACCTATGGTTTACTTATAAAGCTTTAATTATTCAAACCCTCTACAAGCAAGAAGTAACCTGACACTGTAGTTTTCAAATTTTGACCCTTGGAGACTAGTGGCTCTTCTTCAAAACTGCTCTCTTCAAATGTGTGTTTTCTAGCATTTACAGGAAGGAATGGTATCATGTGTTCATTTGTTTTGGGGAAGGAAAAGTGATATCTTTTATTAGATTCTCAAAAGAATCCAAGACTCAGAAAAGGTCAAGATCCACTGTCTTTGAATATAAATAGAAATGAAAGTGATGTGAAATGTCACCTTCCTCAGTAATCTGGCTCAAAATCAATCCTGCTGAGTCCGCTGGCATACCTCCAGAGATATTGCATGCCCATCCCTTCGCATTCTCTCTCAGGAAAGCCATTTTTTTTCCTGCAATTTCATGCAACCCTTGATCTGAATTCCTGCACCTTCTTACAAAATTTGTTCCAAATTCTATCACTTGGTATTTACCACAAGTCTGAACTTTTGTCCTCATTCTCATCTTTAAAATACTTAGAGATAGTATCATGCTCCCCCCTGCCTAATTCCTACAACCTACTTAAAAAAAAAAAATCCTTACAAGAGTCCAGTGACTCTGTGTGTCACTAGGCCTGCTGTAGACAGCTGTCCTCATGAATTAATATAATCCACAACTTCATTTTCTTTAGCATTCTAACATTCCAGGCATGTTAATAAGGAAATGCCATTCTGCTCCTACAATTCCAAGTCAAACTGAAATAAATAGAAAGGTAATTTGAAGGGTTAGATTTAAGGTGGAAATAAGGAAGCAGGGTTTCTTATAAGACCAATAGAAAGGGTTGGAGATATGGCTCAGCGGTTAAGAGCAGTGGCTGCTCTTGCAGAGGACCTGGGTTTGATTCCAAGCACCCATATGGTGCCTAACAACCATCCATAACTGCAGTTCCAGGGCATCCAACACCCTCCTCTGACCTCCACGGGTGCTGTATGACACAAGTGTACTTACATACATGCAGGCATTACATTCATACACAGAAAATAAAAATAATAAATAAAATAAAATTTTAAGAAGACCAAATAACAAAGAACCTTCCATGCCTCATTCAGACATTTACTAAATCTTAAGAAGAAACCACCTACAGTACTTGCATGTACACACACACACACACACACACATTCCACATGTACGTTCACCTTTAAATACCACACCTATCATTACCATGATAGATGACAATTCTGTACAAGTTCAATTTATCAATTTTTGTGAGCTGACAAAATTTATTTAGGGCAATAATGTACAGGAAAGAAACTTTTGGCAATAATAATGTCCACTAGAAAATATTTTAATTGAAAATTAATATATACTAAAGCTTCCTTTCAGACATTTTAATCAAACTGTTGTATTGTTTCTTTTTTGTTGGTTTCTCTCTCCCCATCTCTCTCTCTTTCTCTACCCCACCCCTTACTTCTCCAGTGTTATAAGAATTAGAGAAATATTTTAGGTTCTTAAGCTCATCAGATTTTTTGTTACTCTGCTTTTATTTTTACCTCTCAAGCAAAAAGGGACTAGTGAGCAGTGTTTCCCCCTTGGAATTGCCTTACTAGTAAATTAAACTAGCTATTGCCAAAGTGGTATCCCACACTAGAAACCTTGGTGCCATCTCTTAGGGACCAGAGAGCCCTGAAGATGCACAGCGTTCTGGGACCTGAGCCACCTGGGTCTCCAGCTAGGACGACGGCGGCCCAGATGCTCACAGCAGCTTCATGCTTGACCAGTTCTGGCATTACTCAGCCTGCTTCTCTGGAAGTTTCATAATAATTTTAATAATTTTTAATAGGTAACATTAAAGTTCAAAAGACACAAAAGGATGTAAATGCTGCTAAGCCATTCAGATTCCATGTCTTAGAGGCAACCAATGCTCTTATGCTTCCTTGTAGACATGTTTTATGCATATAAGTAAATATATAACATATATGCATATTGGTATATATGTATATGTATGCATTAACATATATGTATGTACACAAATACACAAATGGTTTACGTTTATATGTATACTTTCTCGCTTTCTTTTTGTTTTTCTATTGGATATCATCTATCCAATACAGGAAAGGCAATGGGGGGGAAGGGCGTTTCACAGATAGGAAGGTGTGCTCAGCTATGTGACTATTCATGTGGGATGAGGACTGATGACACAGTCTGAAAAAAGAAGATCACTTGTGACTTTGAAAGAACCTCTGCAAGGGAATGGCAGGCACAACAGGCTGCTTAGAATGGATGCAAGAAAGAAGGAAGGAAAGGATGGGAGACAGCTCTGTGAGACAAAGACGTCTCAGATAATTGCTGTAAAAGCTGATAGAATGATGGCACTATAGGTAGAGTCATGAGAGGAATGTTTTAAGATGCAAAATATTATAGCAAGTATATTTGTATGAAATTTGGAGTGATTCACTGCACTAGGAAACTCAATGATGGATGATGGAAAACAGATAATTCTAGAAGTCCCTTCACAAGAGAAGGAAATTGATTTAGGACAACAGAAAAGCAGTCAAAAACTAAAAAGAGACAGGTCATCCTGCAATGAGCATGTAGACAATTGTGGTGGTTTGAATGAGAATGTCACTCCATAGGCTCCAAGTATTTGAGTATTTTGTCCCCACTTGGTGGGGCTGTTTTGGGAGGTCTTAGAAGGCATGGCCATGCTGGAGGAAGCATATCACTGTGGGTGGGCTTACAGAGTTCTTAAACCTTGCTGGATCTCCAGTTGCTCTCTGCTTCCTGTTCCTGCTTGAAGATGTGAGAGCTTAGTTTCTGCTCCTGTTCCAGTCACCTCCCACCACTATGCATCCCCACCATGATGGACTCTTGCCCTCTGGAGCCATAAAATCAAATAAACTCTTCCTTTTATAAGTTTTGTTGGTCATAGTGTTTCTATCACAGCAACAGAAAAGTGACTAATATAACAGTTCATCCAGAGCAACAGCAGGGAAAGCATAATGTGTGGGCACAAATAGATGCTGGGAAGACAGCAGAGGCAGGAGTGGGCATGCATGGAGTCATCTGCCATTTGCTTCTAAATTGCCACTCAAAAAACAGCACCAGAGAAGTAGGTGAGTGTGAGAGAGGAGGAAGAGAATAAATAGGCTGCGTTGCTGGAAGCTCAGGATGAACTGAAGTTAGTGGTTAAGTTTGTGGTTGGGAATTTAAATTGAGACTAGTTAGTATGCTTTTGTGTTTTTCTCTGCAATATAGATACACAGACACATGATAGCAATGGCCAAATATAACTGGGTTTCTGGAGTTTGAAGAGATACAAACTCTAAAGAGGGTGGTGGACAGAGCATGATGACTCTGTGTCCTGTAGGCTTACCTTTCCTCTGAGGGTGGTCAGAGTCTGTGATTGTCATGAGATTGCCTTCCATGATGATGTTATGTATTGTGGTAGGAGATTTTGCAGGTTGCTAACCTGAAGGAAATTATAGTAGGTGGGCTCGAGCTAATCAAATAAACCTTCAAGGAAGGATTAGGCTTTCCCTTATCTCCAAGATGCTCTCTTACTGGCCTTCTAGAAACAAATCAGTGTCAGCCTACAGCTACAAAAAAATTAATTCTGCCATCAGCTCTTTGATCTTAAGCAATGCAGTGCTATAAAATCTAAGGTTTAGCTAAAGTATGTTTGAACTCCTGACCCTTGTCAACTATGCAATAACAAATAGGTGTTTCTTTAAGTCAGTAAATCTATTAAGATTTGCTCTTACCACCTAGAAAACAAATACAGAGGGAGAGAGGCAAATGAATGAAGGTCAGGCACAGACCAATTATAACAAAAGATTGTAGAAACCAGCTTGAGTAAGAAGGGAAATGGGAGCACCAAAAAGGTGAGGTACAGTGGAGAAATGGATCAGTATATGTATTTATCAATATTCACTGCCTAAAATGTGATAGATTCCATACTAGGAGGGGCTCTGAGGAAATCAGTGGTCTCTGCTTGGTAGTGGAAGAACTGCCTTACCATAATACCGTGGCAGTTATTCCTGACATGAACAGTAGGGCACCACAGGGTTGTGGTGGCATCCGTTACTTCAGAAATCAGGCAATGCTCTAAAGAGAAACAAGAGAGGGCTGGAGAGATGGCTCAGCAGTTAAGAGCACTGACTGCTCTTGCAGAAGACCCAGGTTCATTCAACTCCCAGCACCCACGTGGCAGCTAAACTATCTGTAAGTCCAGTTCCAGGGGAATCTAAAGCTTTCTTCTGTCCTCCACAGGCATTGCATGACATCGGTGCACTTATACACATGCAGGCAATACACATATACACATAAAATAAAAAATAATAATAAACAAGTATTTTTAAAAATAGAAAGAGAACCAAGACCATACTGTGGACTCAATACAGAAAGGAGAAGCTCTAGACAGAAACAGCCATTGTAGACACAACTCCACCATAAACCAGGACAGAGTAGGAATCCTGTCCCAGAAAGCTTACTCAAAAGACCAAGCTTCAAAGTGATTTGAAATGGCACCAAACCCTCAGAAGTGCTCTCAAGTTGACATGAATTACTAGGGCATTGTGCACTTGTTTTTCCTTTTAGCCCAGCTATTCCCTTGTGTAGTTTTACAACATTGCAACTATGCCCAGGAACCTTCAGAAATGTGAGAATTTTCAAAACAGAATTATATTTAATTCAAATAGTAAAACTATTCCATTACAGCCCTTACAAGAAATAGTGGAATGTGACAGATGACCAAAAAAGAGAAAAGAAATCAAAGAAACAGAGGCTGTTGTAATACCAAAAAGGTTAGAAATCACTTGCTCAAATCTTTAGTGCATAAATACATAATGAAGTTTCCAATCTTATACTGCCCAGCTGTCTGTGTGCTGTGACAGGGAGTTTCTCATCAGTTCATTGTACTGGAATGGAACAGAGCTGGCAGGGTGCTTCAGTAAACAGCATTTTCCCTAGCTGAATCAAAGCATCATTGTTCATTAAGCCCTGGCTGTTGTCTTCCTAACGCTTTTTCGTACGTTATGAAATAGTCTATTTAGTGGGGGTTTTTTCTGCTTTTTGGTTGGCCTCCCCTGTCTATAAAGCAATGATTACAAGGTAACAGCTAAGTGCAAAACAGAGAAAATGCTAGAATTAAAAAAAAAAAAAAAAGTAACTGGACCCTTGCAAGATGGGTCTGCACTACAATATTGTTTCTGAGTAATCAAAGATTTAAATTAATTCATCAAAAATACTAAGTACAACAGTCATCCTGAAGTTTCTATGAACCCCGAACTTCAAGTCAGCCTGTCATACACAAGCCTGACACAGTACTGAGAAAGCTGTTAGACAAAGGTGATGTTAGCCTTGTTCTTGAAGCATGCTCTTTACTTCGGTTACCCACCTTTGAGATTTCCTGCCTCCTTCCTACCTCTCTCTGTCTTCTCTTCTCTGCCTGTCTCCTAGCATTCAAGAATCCAGACTTGGTACCCACACCATGCGGAGGCCAACTTTTCCCCTGCTGCAGTTGCAATACTAGCATCATCTGAAAACTGCCTCAGCTCTGACCTCTCCTTTGAGCTCAGATCCAAACTGTCAAAAAAATTCTTTCCCATCTGCATTGGTACATAACTACTAAACAGAAATTGTTCCTCTTTAAAGTATACTACTGCATATATCTTTCAAAGCTTTTGTTGTATTTCACATAAAATCCACACTCTTCACAGTGGAGGTTTCTGAGAGCTCTAGCTCCCTCTCCTGCTGTACTCCAGCCATACGGGCATTCCCTGGCCAAGTTCCCCAAGCCTCCACAACATATGTTACTCCTGGTGGAAGGAGCTCCTGCAGATCTTCCATACACTGCCTTCTCATGCAGGTATCCACACAAACAAGGTAACTGCAGAGTCCCTGATATTCCTGTCCATGACAGATCCTCCCATCACACTCAGGTCTCTCCACCTGCTTTACGTCTTTACAGATTTTCTGCTATCTAAAAATAATTATATAGTTGTTTTGTTTTCCCATTATAAACCCCATAATGTTGGGGAGTTTGTATTAAGTACTGTAACTGCCATGCTCAAAATATTATCTGACACAATAGACACTTGTTGTATAGGATTATTTTAAACATAAGAAGCTAAAGCTTCTGATACACATTAATTTTCAACTGGTGTTATTTCCAGTGCTCACAAGCCTAGTGGCTTCAAACAACATTTGTAAGCAGAATTAGGTCTTCCGTTGCTTGGCTGTTCCAGCTTCAAGATGTAGCTGCATTTCTTAGCTTCTGGCCCATTCCTCCATCCAAAGTACATCATTCAACACCCTGGGTCCAGCCTATCTCCATATAAAGACTTTTGTGATGAGACTGAATCCACCTCAATAATCCAGGCTACTATCCATCTCAAGGTCCTTAATTTGGTCAACTTTGTAATGCCAGATAAAGTAGCATATTCACACATTCCAGGGTTAAGATATGGACATCAAGGGATGAGGAGTGACGTATTCATCTTCCAATAGAGGGGGATTTCATTAGTTTGCACAATATCAGTTAGTGGCAAGGATGGGTTTTAATCTTGAATCTTATTCACACCTAATTGTAGACATTCTACAGTTGGTGATGTCCTTTAAATTTAGATATCCCACCACATCACAACAGTGCTTGATCACAGCCTGTGTCTTAGCATCCATTTTAGCCAGGAGAGGGGCCTGAACTGCTCTGAGAACCTGTTCCTTCAAATTTCTCCCAGAACTGTACTCTCAAACAAATACCTTGTTTGCTCTTTATTGAAATAGTCTATCCAGCATGAAATGTGGAAGGAAAAAGTAAAAGGATTTTTACCAAGGAATTTTCCCTTTCTGACTCCTACTGACCTAGAACAGCTCACACAAACACAAGTGAATATGATCAATTTAATGGCACTATTGTTTGCAACACAAGTGAAATAATTCTTATTGCTTCCAATGATTATTGCAGTTTGCTGCACTTAATAGCCACAACATACACACATACACACACACCTCCATAAATTTCCTGGGTCAAGGGCAAGGAAGGGTTGAGGAATTAAAGGTTATAAGAGGAGCCCAAGGCCTAGTAAATCTTGTTTACATCATAAACAAGCTGAGATAGGGTAGAATGATCTCAAAACAGAAGATTAACTTTTTGGCTACAAGGTTGAGTAAAAGTCATATGTCCAGAAGTCATCCATTCCCACAACCATTCATCCAGGTGAGTAAAGCTGAGGAGGAGAACTGGGACCTGGAGTGGTGGCAGCCTTTTGGTGCCATTTTTATCAGGTTCTTTTCTGCACAATCCCTATCACATCAGAGAAGAGTTCAACGTATGGAGCTAATCTCTGTACACAAATGATACACTCATGAAAATGTTACCAGGTTTGCTGAAGGAGATTACTTGTAGGGCTCTGAACCACATGAAAAAAAAAATAGTATGCGAGCATCTGCCATTTTCTGAAGTTATTTTCTAGGTTCGCTCACATTTTCATCATCTCGATCATTTCTGATTTAAAAATTGTTCACGGTGTAGAGTGAGTTATCTGCAGCCCCAAGTGAAGAGAAGGGAACCCAAGACTGATCCACTTCCTCTACAGCCCAAACCCTTCCCTATGTTCTCAAGTGTCTG
>NW_008340940.1:2530761-2545825 GCF_000622305.1 Nannospalax galili | reverse complement strand
TTTCCTGCTGATCTCTTCATTCATTATCAGTCAACATAAAGGGAAAAAAGAAATGTGGAACACTAGCAAATTACTTTCTGGGATGTTTTTCCCTAGGAACTTGAAAGGTGAGACAGTGATTTGGGCAGATTCTGCAAATTACAAAATCTTTATGAGGGTTAGTTTAGTGCCTGGAATCCTGTGAATAGTAAGTAAATTTAGATGCAAATCGGCAACCTTTTTCAGGGGATTACATATTGTTCATTTTGTCTGTGAGATCACATGGGGTTTAGTTGGGGGCAGAGGAGATAAGCCCAGGAGTGTACTAATAGCAGGATTCCTAAGCAGAGCAGGGAAGGGATACTGTTATTGCAATGTTCCACACCCTGATGGGAATGACGGCTTTTGATGAGGTAGTTACAGGGTGGTAACCACGAGTGCACACACCTACCAGGAAAGACTTGGAAGTCCTTTAACACTTGCAGATTTAATTTCTGAGGTCTACAACCCTGCCCTCAACCATCCCCACCACCTGCCATTCAGTAATTTACACATACAACGAATATGCATTGAATCTCTACAATGAAACAAACTGTTGAATTCTAGGGATGTAAGATGGTTAGAAACTACTTCTTGCCCTACAGAGAACAAAAATACAATCATAAGAAAAAAATATGTATCAGAGTATTTATTATAGCTTTTTATATTGTGTCAAGTCTAATGGTACCACTCACAGCAGGATAGTGAATTCTGCCTGGTGGGAGGTAGAAATAGGGTCAGAAAAGACTCAGGGAAAGGTAATCTTTAAGGAATGTTTAGACACTTTCAGATTTGGGGAAAAGAAGATGGGTAGAGGAACTAGGATTTCCAGATAGAAAGGAATCATGAAAGGTACAGATATGTAACCACTGTGTTTTACAGAAACTGAGAACAGGTTGACTTAATGGCTAATTTTTCTTGTGACAAAGTACCAATCAGTCAAAAACACAACTGAATGTAACACTGACAGCATTGATCGGTGCCTTGTACTTCCACATCTTGCACTTTGGCTTCAGCTGCAGGTCACTCTGCCAAATCGCCCAGCCTGCACCTGCTCCTAGACAAGCACACAGCCGGATTTCTACTTCAGCAGATTCAGTGCTGCAACTGGGCCAGTCTCCATTTTCTAAACTTAACTCAGGAAATGTATGAAGCTGGGGCTGGGGTACAGATCAGTAGTACCTAATGTGTGCAAGGCTTGCAAGCTCCAGTACTGCAAAAGAAAAAAGACGAAGAAAAGAAACTGCAAAAGAAATTCCTGGAGCTGCTTCCTCTTGCCTTTCACCCTCCTAGAACAGCCTTACTTTCTCCCTGCTGTCGTCTCCACACCCACCTCCACTCCACCTCTCCCACAGAACCTTCCTAGGAGGTACTGTGTACTTAGCTGCTTTTTCTCATGCGAGCCAAACAGAACTAATTGAAGCAGTAGTGGAAAGACAAGCAGAGAATTGATCCATCATTAAGTTAAAACAAAACAGTCTCTGGGGGTTTATATATATATATTTTTCCTATGTTCATAAACTATATAAATAAAAAAGTGAAGTAAATAATCAAGGAATATGAATTCTCAAACCTTTCATGTTCCCTCATCTTGTATTAATTTTTTTCATCTATCAATTAACCTACAGTAAGAAAAGCCTACACTAAAGAAATCTAAAAGATCACACCAACAGGTGATTAAAATTTAGATCTAATAGACTTTTTCTTCTGTATTACAAGCTTATCCAGGGATAAGTATCTTGGAAATACAGTGCTTCCAAGTCGAAATGTCAAAAGTGAGTACAAAAATAGCCCAATGTAGTGTTTCCCTTAAGCAAAACACATCTGTCTCCAAGTTCAACATGTCGGGGATATGCAACGTTTAAACATGGGCAGAAAATTCTGCAATAAATCCCAAAATATTGGCAGGCCTGTGAAAGATTTATGATTGGCCACGTACTATGAGAGTCTATTTTCAGCACATTTCTCCCAAACAACTGGACTTTGAATTTGCAATGAACTATTCCAGATAGTCATCAAAAAGCAATATCATGAGTAAAGATGTCCAAAAATAGACATACAGTTTTTTTAAGACGCTAATAGTTTTTAAGCTCAAAGTATCAGTATTTCACCACTACCCACACTTATGATTTTCCTTTGTTTCCAATTCAACTTTCAAACTTTTACATGTCCCTAAGAAGTACAGTTTCCCTGTTTAGACCTCATTACTGTACCAACGGATGTTCAGTGTCATTTAACCCAACCATCTCATCTCACACATGGCCAGTTTTATAGAACACCTGCTACGAGGCAAAGTGCTAGGGGCTGAAGAGGAAATAAGAGTGTGAAACTTACGGTTTCTTGGGTCATTTGGAGAAGTGATTTCATTCCTGCCTTAAAGAAATTTTAAACTTGTTTGAGGAGGCTGATAATATGTACATATAGAATAAAGCAAAGGGGGATGGAAGCAAAAAGCCCTTCTAAAGCAAGAACAAGGTAGAGATTGCAGGAAGTTATTTTTGCTGGTAGATGTTGAAAGGCTAGCTCAAGTAACCGGACTTCAAATTGATTTGAGGAACGAGTGTATTTTCACTGCATATAAGTACCATACATAGTTGCCTCGAATACATAGAATAGTGTTAATAAAAATTTATAAAAAATAAAGAACATAGGCTGGAAAGATGGCTCAGCAGTTAAGAGCACTGACCACTCTTTCAGAGGACCCAGCACCCACATGGCAGCTAACAATCACCCAAAACTCCAGTTCCAGGGGATCCGATGACTTCTAACCTCCACAAGCATTGCAGGACACGGGTGCACTTATACACATGCAATACACTCATACACACAATAAATAAAATATTGCAAAATGAAGAGTGGAAGAACATGAACATCCTAGGAGCCTTAAACCTGATTTGGGAGAAGTAACAGAAGGCAAGTCACTGAGGCTTCCAGACGGAGCCTAGTAGTAAAGACATTTTCACCTCTAAATGTAATAATTTAGCCTCAACAAAGCTTACTTAGTAAGGAAACACAGAGGCTGAAACTTCCCTGCCAAGTTATTTCAGTGACTTAAACTTATATAGTGAAACATTTTTTCAATTTGTTTCCATTCTGCCATCCTCAGCACACTGAGTTAAATCTCTTCATGTCACAAAGTACCCTCACAGATTTGGCATCACACTGGGAATTGTAGCATTGTGCATATATCACTGGGTCTCCTTTTATTATATACTCCTCCCAGTCCAATCCTGATAAGGGAAAAAGGATGATCAAGACTCACAGGGAGAAAAGTGAACATCCAAAGTCAGGGCTTTACCAACAAGGAAAGGTAACACTGGCTTTTGACTGGGCAACTCAGTGTTAAGTTACCATAGCCATCTCCTAAACCTTGTTTTGAGAGAAGGTAAAATAAAGACCCACTCTCCACTCTCTCTCCTCAGAACACTGGCTTGGAAAAGGCTACACCAGGCAGTGGTTGTGAGTTCCTCTAGACCACTAGAGGTCTAGTTGATAAGCAGTGGCTTGGAATAGCAGCCATGTCCACTTCACATGCTACTGAAATCACTCAGCAGGTGGGTGCATAGGAGAAAGGAGAAAGGAGCGGGGGGGGGGGTTCCTAAGCTGAGCTCTTTAGAGAAATTAGGAGGTGCTCGTCTCTGCTTTCTTCTCTGGTGTTGGCAGGTGTGCCCCAAAACCTCATTACCCAGTCTTGGGCACTCTGTCATCCCCAACTGCATGTCTCTTATAAGTCACTGAATGCTTAATCTGTATATTTAAAGAGTTTCCCAAATCAATTTATTATTTTCTCAATTACTTTGTTTCATAACATGATGTCAGGATTCTTACTACCTCAGCAAAGGTAATGTTTTGGTTAAAGTTAACTGTTGCATCCTGCGTCATGAGCATATAATCTGGGCACCCAAAGCAGCTTTCATAATTATATATTGTTAGAATGTTCCTTTAGTAAGGAAATGATGATGATGTCTTGCAAAACCACATCTTCTTTTCTTTTCTTTTCTTTTTTTTTCTGCATCTGTTTTTTACTTTACGATAAGAGGGAATTAAAGACAAAAACAAAATGAGTCACACTGGCGCTACCACTTCCCTTTCATTTTCCTTCCTGTTTTGACTTTGGAAGCTGCAGTTAAGGCCAAGCTACTGGACTCATTATATTCTTAAATCAGGCTCGGATCAAAGCACTGAGTAGATGTTTTGCCTTCTGTTCCACAAATATTTATTATAGGCATCGTACAGAAAAGAAAAATGCAAATACAATACAGCATCCAGTCTTTCTAGACAGCTAATAACAATGATGACTGTCTTAGTTTGTTTCTCCATTGCTGTGACAAAACACTCTGACCAATACCAACTTGGGGAGGAAAGGGTTTATTTATCTTACATCTCCTGGGTCACAATTCATCAGGGAGCCCAAGGTAGGAACCTGGAGGCAGGAGCTGGAGCACAAGCCATGGAGGAACACCACTTACTGGCTTGCTCCCCTGGCCCCTGCTTAGCTTGCTCTCTTATCCAACACAGGCCCACCTGCCCAGGGGTGGCACTACCCACAGTGGGCTGGGCCCTCCCACATCACTCAACAATCAAGAAAATGCCCCACACATGGCCATAGGCCAGTCCAATGGAGGCAATTCCCCAATTGAGGCTCCCTCAACCCAGGTGTGTTAAGTTGACACTAAAGCTATCCAGCACAATGACATAAAAGCATATTTATTGGCAAGGAAAGAGGGTCTCTGTAAAAAGAAATATAATATGTATAAGCATTGCTTACTTTGTGGTGTGTGGAAATACACACATACATAGACACACACACACCCAAGTATTACTTCCTTTAAAAGTCATATAGACAGATACATTGGGGATGAGGTGCACTATACTAAACAAAACAAACCAAGGAACTATGGCCATATTCACCCTGTTTTCTTCTAAAGGCGGGTGTTGGAATGGCAGAGAGTGGGGTAGGTGAATCAGTGGGGGAACAAATCTCTACTACTTTCTTTTACTAATACCAACCTATGTAAGAGGAATCTCACCTATGATGTTAACCATATTAAAAGAAAGATTATAATTTCAAAACTTAGATGACCTTACTCAGTTAGCACTTTATCTTTGCAGCAGTGTACATCATTTGCATAGAAGGAATTCTTCTAGAAGAGAATATATAAGTAAAACATTAACATGCAATGTCATAAGGGGTGATTCAGGGAGACTTCTATGTAGATTCCTAAGAGCACACAGGAGGACCCTCTCTCTACCTGGAGGTCCCTCCCAGGAGTTTTCCCCCTATGATTTGATCTTTGAATTGGGTTTAAAGGCAATAGCATATGTTAAAACACAAGGAGCTGGACAATATAATAGAGCTAATCCTCAGGTGGGGGACTCATATAAGGGAGCAAAAAAGGCTGTAACTGTGAATGGGGGTTAAGAAAAACATAAGCAGACTCCATCCTAAACAAAGACTCAGTTTCCTTTAATAAAATTTGAGCATAACTTTTCTAAATTTCTCAATGTAAAGTTTTTGTGGTTATAGAACCAAGGATACAGAAAACAAACGTGTTCACAACCTGAAGTTAGACCCTTCAGTCTGATTCGTTCAGGTTACAGATGCACATCAACAAGGCTCTCCAGGCTGGAGACTGCCAACAGAAAAATTTTCACCAGCCTATGAAGAACTATGAGAACTAAGTACAACAGAGTGAATTTTGTATACAACTAAATTCATTTTGAATTCTAATTTCTTTATATCTGTCATTAACAAAACAAGAAAAAAATCAGTAATCCTATGTTGGTGTACCTTGGTGTATTTTTACTTTCTCATCCAGGAAATTGTAAGCCCAGGAATCCATTGAACTATAGCTGTCTACTTTCACTAGTCAGAGAAAGGAGACTACACAAAAGGGAAACACAGGAAAAAGAGAAATCAGAGGCAGAGGAAAGTCCAGAGGTCTAGGAGAGGTATGGGAGTGATAAAGGAAGTTACCCTAATAACAAATAAAGGCTTTATTTCCTGCGAGGTTGAAATGAATCGTTCCTATTTTATTATTTTATTTTTAAAAGATACAGTATAACCTTCTTTTCCATTTTCATGCCAAATATCTAGTTTTAGCTTTTGTATTTTTACGTAAATCATTTGGGGCTTGAAATACCAGAAGCATATAAATCCACTTTCTTCGTGAGATGTGTGACAGCTGCACAGCTGGTTCCAAGGTAGTTTTTACCAAAGAAATATTTATTCCCTCATTTTTTTAATGCTAAAAAAACTTCCCTCAGTTGATTGTGTCAACAGCCTTAGCAATGAGGTTGATGTTCTGGCCTGTGGGATGTGGAGGAGTTGTAGGATGTTGCTGAAAGTTTCCCCTCCCAGTTCACTTCTCTTTTGCATGATCCCCTTCCCTGCTCTGGTCTCTGTTGTGTAGTCCTTCACTCTGAGGCACTTGCTCCTATTTGTTTTCTGAGTGGTTAAGCTATCCTAGTCTTGTGAACTCCTTGTGACTGGGTTACCTAGCCTTCTTTTGGTATCCTCACAGGGCACCCAGACCCACACCTTCATTTGTTTACCTGCTTCTCCTTCTTTCACAAAGCAATAAAGAAAATGATCTTTGCTCATAATCCTCCACCCCCATATCTAGAACAGGACATCCCATTAGTGGTTTTAATATTTGTCCTATCAATCAATTGTGTTTTGGCAGGCTATCTCAAAGTTAAATATCATAAAGCTAGGTTTCATGTCAACTCATTGCTATATAAATGGAAATATCCTTTTCATATTTCACTTTCCATTTGTGTTACACCATGATAAAAATTAAACTCACCTGCCTCTGGTATATGATAACACAGTAGTAGTTAGAGACAAGAATAAAAACATAGACCAAGATGGAGGCACACACTGAATCCTAACACTCAGAAAGCAGAGGCAGAAGGATCACTGTAAGTTTGAAGACAATCTGGTCTACACAGTGAGTTCTAAGCTGGCCAAATCTACACCATCAGGCCCTGTCTTAGAAACAAACTGGCATACATATGACATATATACATAAAAGAATAGAAATCAGCAGTGTAGATTTGAAGACAGACTTTAAAATGACAAACATTCAAATCTTCAATTAAAGAACAAAGATTTGTGCTTTGTAAAGCACACTAGATGTTTCCTTATGAATAAAAAGAGACTAAAATATAAACTGCATATGAAAGTTTTAAGGTTCATCAACTTAAGGAAGTGTTTTGGATGTATGCCTGCCAACAATTTATTTTCCTCTACTCAATACTCAATAATCTTTTCGTTTTTTTTGTTTTGTTTTGTTTTGGGTGTTTTTTAGTAATTTGAGGGCGAGACTCACTCCAAATACCTCAAAGTAAGCCTGGAACTCAGTATGTAGCCCATCAAACTCATGGCAATCCTCCTACCTTAGCTTCTAGATTGCTAAAATTACAAGCATGAGCCACCATGCCCCGCTTTGATAATCATATTTAACATATTAATAATCTATAAAAATCTAAAATATTTTCACCATTAAAAGCTGAAAAATCCAGTATATATTCTTCCTTTTGTAATATTTGTATGTGTGTGGGGGGTGTGCATGTGTGTGGTGTGTATATGTATGAGTGAATGTTGCCTGTATGTGTATATGGTGTGTGGGTGTGTGTGTGTGTGTGTGTGTGTGTATGTGTGTGTGTGTGTGTGATGGGTGGATGTGGAGTGTGATTTTTTTGAGATTGGGTCTCACTCTAGTCATTGTACTGAAGCCACCAAATGACATCATTTGGAGTCATCTTAAGAGGAGTCACTATAACCAATCACTAAACTCTAATATAACTCTGCAGTCTTCTATACAGTTACTAAGGAGAACAAAACAGGGCAGTGGTGTGTCCCACCTTTTCCACTTTTTGATAGGCATAGGAACAAAACTGCTATCTTGCAAGGGAACTGGTGTAGGCCTAGCAAAGAAGGCAACATTAGTTCACAGTGGAGCCGGCGATGGGAGAGCAGAACACGAGGTAGAGCCCAGTTACTAGACGAAGAACCCAAGAATGTATATTTCTCTTAGTTGTTGTTGCTACAGTGTCTCACTGTAGCCCTGGCTGGCTTGGACTCAATATGTAGACCAGGCTAGCCTCAAACTCACAGAAATCTGCCTGCCTCTGCCTCTCGAACACTGGGATTAAAGGCCTGCACTACCATGGCCTGGTTACCATCCTCCTTTTTGACCCTAAGACATCAGCATAAAAATATTTTCAGGGAGAAGCAAAACCAAAAGACTGAACAAAAGCAGTTATTTGAAATAAAGTTCGATGTGACATCGATCTCACGTCCTACTCACAAGGGTACTGTTGATCCCAAGTAATTTGAACAAGGGATGAACTCTGGGCACAGTGTCTTTTATCTGCCACAAGTTGTTCTGTCAGATTTCGGCCGAACTGAGATATTTAAATCTTTCTTCCAAGTCCTGCACAAATAAGTCTTTGCTTGTTGAGCCTGGGAGTGACTATGCTGCTCTGTGTTCCCCTTTGGAATTATCTTATTCATTCTGTGTTCTCTTGGATAGCTGCCTCCTCTAAGCAAGATTAATATTCCTGGTCCAACCACTTTGTTCTCTTATTTGTTCTGACAATGAAAACATTTCAAAGGTTCTCAAGCCAAAGAGACTGTTCCTGCCTGGAAACCATAATGAAAACAGATCTGACATTTGTGTAGAGCCTTAAAAAGTCCTTCTAGCAAAAATCGCAGCAAATGCCACTGTATGCTCTGTGGGTACCACCACATCTCTGAGACCTTCACTCTCCCAGCTCCCAGGAGGGCTGTGTGCCAAGGACTCATAACTTAGTTCTTCCCCCAGGAGTTACCCTAAAACGAGGGACCATATTTATGTCCTCCTCCCAACCCTGACCAGTCTGCCTCAGTTTTGGACAACTCTGAAGGGCCACCTGTCTCTGAAGCTCCTGTAGGTTGGGCTGAGATCTCAGCTACGACCACACAGTATCTGTTTTTCCTTCCCCCACATTCTGCCTTCCTCCCTTTATTATACATTTGCATTTCATCCATCTCAGAGTCCGTTTCATAGAACTCAATCTAATAACTAATGCCATTATGATTTAATAATCACTTCATATCTTCTGGGTTTTGTATTAGGCCTATTTACATGTGGAAACAAAATGCAATAATTGAGAATGGATTATGAGAATTGACTACTTCATAATGATTTAAATCTTTATCTTAATTCACAATCATTTTACATTTAGAACTTTGTACTTAACAATTCAATAGTTTGTTCAATAATGGGTTTGTAGGGGAAATAAGAATTCAGTGAAAGGGGCTATTACCTGATTCAAGATTATCCAGTCTTGGTTGTTTCTCTTTTTTTCCCCCTCTAAATTGAAGACAGCATATTTAGAACTTCAGGAGAAGATTCAAGTAGATCTGTTTTGTTCATCCAAACCTTCCTACTTAAGAAAAACTCAAAACCCCTTTAGCTTGTAAACCTGACTGGATGGTCACTCACAGCTGCCCTGACCTCAGGAGAGACCCAGGCTGGCCAAAAAGGGCATATCATCTTCTTGAAATGTTGATTAGTGACAGATGAGTTTGTGACCTAAATAGCACTGCTCAGACTCTTCCCCAGGGTCTATCTCTGTGTGCCAGGGAGGAAGGGTAGCACCTCAGAGCTTCTTGTGAAGGACCTTTTCCACTCTGTGCCAAGAGATTCCCAACAGAATGAAGCCAATGCTAGAGAGAAGCAGAGCTGAAATAGGAAATCGCCTAAGTGTTTGCAGGCAGTCCAATGTAGCCAAAAGCCCACCTACATTTTGGATGTCCCAGTTCTATACACCAGTGTATTCTATCTTGTTTTACTAACATGAATTGAGTTTCTGGCACTTATAAAGAGACAGCGCAAAGATGTCCATCATCACCTAGACTCTCACACCATTCCTCTGAAGACTCCAGTTCCATCATCTTTCTTCTAAGAATAGAGGCAAGGACCACAATATTTCACACTCAGGTAAACTTTCTCTAATCACTTCCTTATCCCTCTACAGTTATTTTCTACATGTGCCCATAACCCCTGATGTTTTCTACTCAGCCAGTGCTTAGATTTATTTACAAAGCACTGCTGTAGGATTTCCCTGCAAACACTACCTCCTGCTTTCTATTCTAAACCAGTTTCTTGTTGAAAGGCTTGAGTTCTGGTGTGCTCCATTTGCTTTGACTTAATCATTCACTGGTGTGAAGGTGAATTTTTTTAACTGTGAAAGGTCAACCAAAGGATAGTTTCCCTGATGGCAATTTTCCCATACTGCTGATACACTGCTTAGGAGAAAATAGCCGGTATACTGTTAAATTCGCAAACCTAAATCTGTTGAGGCAGTAAATACCATACATCTCATTAAAATAGTAAAGGAAAGTCAGTCTTGGGACATTTAATCATGGAAACCTGCCATTCAAGGGCATAATAAATAGGCATCCCGAAGACTGTAGAGTTGGATTTGCATCCCATTTTACCGTGAGTCCTAGGAGAATCACAATGACAATGTCAATTCATCAACAAGTAACGTTCGTAGCTCTAAAGTAAAACTAAGACAAGCTCATGGCTTTGATTATAAAGCTAGTTTAAGCTGATTTTTTTTCAACCCATCTGTTCACTGATGACATGTTCCCAGGTGCTCACGTGGCATGAATGAAGAGTCTAAAATAGAACCAAAGCAGAACACACACAGTATCTCTTTGGTAGTCCCCAGGGAAGCTTTACAGCTTATATAAGGCATGATTTGCACTCTATTTGCATAAGCACGTCTCAGTTACAGAATCACAGGATGCTAGAATCAGTCAGGAAGCATGCCTCAGCTCCTCTGGTATAATTCCTTTAAAAGAAAACACAGGGAAATAGTATGATTCACCTCAGATTTCTCAGCTAGTGAATGTCACAGTCAGGAGCAGATTACGGCTTTCTTGCCATAGGTTTGGAACTACCTTACTGCTTCTCTTTTAGAAGTTTTCCTTCACCATAACTCACAGGTTTGCTCCAACCTCTAGCTGTATTTGGTAAACACTCAAACCACCTTGCTAGTTCACTGTTACAATGAATGGCCATGTTGAAAATCAAAAGAGAGAGATAAAAATAATTATGATTCTAACAGAAAATTAATTTTTGGGGCGGGGGTCTTTTTGAGACAGGGTCTCCCTGTAGCTTCAGCTGTCCTAGAACTCGCTATGTAGACCAGGCTGGCCTTGAACTCACAGATATCCACCTGGCCCTGCCTCCCAAGTGCTAGGATTAAAGGCACGTGCTACCACGCCAGACTCAGAAAACTAATTTTTAATAATCCAGAAAAATAGCAGCAGTGTACAAAACAGAACAACAATTATCTCTGAGATAGAGAAAATGGCATCAGATGGATGTTGGAACCACACAGAAAATGTGACTGAGCACATTAAGAATGTCAAACAAACAAACAAAAAGAAAGAAAGAAATCAGTGTGGTGGTTTGAATGAGAAACGTCCCCTCTAAGTCTCAAGTATTAGAACACTCAGTCCCCAGTTGGTGGCACTGTTTGAGGTCATGGACTCTTTAGAGGTGGAGCCTCATTGGAGAAAGTATGTCACTGTGACTCTGAGCAGGCTTTGAAGTTCAGAGCCTCATGTACTTGGATTTGGTCTCTTAGCTTCCTGCTCCTGCTGCCATGCCTGCCCTTGCTGTCATGCCTTCCCCCACTATGATGAACTCATATCCTTTTTAGGACTATAAGCCAAAATAAACTCTTCCATAAGTTACTCTTGGTCATGGTGTTTTTGTTTGTTGGGTTTTTTTTTGGGGGGGGGGTCTTTTTGAGACAGGGTCTCCCTGTAGCCCCAGTAGGCCTGGAACTGACTATGTAAACCAGGCTGGCCTTGAACTTACAAAGATCCGCCTATCTCTGTCTCCCAAATGGTGGGATTAAAGGCCTGCACCACCATGCCGGACCCTTGGTCATGGTGTTTTATCACAGCAGCAAATAACTAATTCAAAGAGCAAAGTTAGTAAGAAAAACAAGACACAAAATGAAAGACATTTGAGTTCAAAACAGTTTTAAAAAACATATTTGAGAATCAAATTTGAGCCTTAGATTGCCATCAGTGGCTATCAATAGATGTGTGAAAGAAAAGCATTTGACTTTATCTGATTTCTAGTATCCACACACCAAGACATCTGCAGAAATTTAAAGTTTAAGCAATAACCTAAAGCGTTTCTATCCTTGATTTCAACAAAGAAAACATTAAATTTTCCACATGTTCAAGACAGTCCTATTTGGTTCTACTTCATTTATAAGATTATTTTATATATACTATCAAATAGAAGAAACTTCTCTAAATTATTATTCCTCAAAGTTTTATGGTTTCAAGACTAATTCTCATCAGGAAGAAACAGCTCCAGTTCTTTAATGGTAAGTTTCCTAAAAGCATATTTTTTATTTCTATTTTAATGGTATTATATTTAACACAAATTTAATGCTTGTTTCTTTCCTAGCCAATGTGTCAAAGATGACTGTTTTTTACCTTTCTGTTAAGTACTCTGAATTGTGTGTGTCACCCACAATCAAAGAGGTCTAAGTGATTTCCTACCTAGTTTATGGAGGGTTTTGTTTTATAACCATGGTGTTAATGACCCGGCATGCACACCAGCTTCACAATGCTATTTCTTTTCAACCCACTCTTACCTCTTAAGTTGATTTACCATAAAAGACAACTGAAATCACTCTCTCAGCAATGTCTGGTTAGAGAGTTGATTGTATAACTGTCAAAATAATTAAGCATCCACAAACGCACTGAGACAGGACAAATGTACCTGGGTCTATTTTTGCCTTGTGAAAACTCTTACCATTTTTAGGGGTGTGTACAGATCACATGCATGAGGTCTCAGCTCCATGCAAACACAAGCAGTAGCTTTGATTTGTTTCTATGGTTTCAAATCACTGCAGATGGTACCCAGGATGCAGCTCACCATAACAGTCTGTAAAACTCCCCTTACAATACCATCCCCCTCCAGCTTCCTTTAAGAAATGCTATCACAAAACCAGTACTTCTGAGTTTCTGGGGCTCTTTTTTTTCTTTTTTTCTTTTCTTCTCCTTTTTTGGTAATCACTTCTCTAAGAAGATAATCCCTTTTACTGCTTGATCTGCCTTTAATTATGGTATAGAGAGTAAAAAAAAAAAAAATGTTCCAACACTTTTTGGGGGGAAGGGATTGAAAAAATATCTAAGTGTCATACAGGAGAAATGTGAATTTTGAATTTCAGTAATAAGGCATAAGGCTAATTCTTGACCCAATATCTCAGGTATTTAGTGGGTTCTCAGTGAACCAGTTCCAATATTTTGTTAATACAATATTCTACTATATAACCATTCTTTTTGATCAGACAAAAAATTCAGTGGAATATTCTATATGCTAAATTAGGTAGAAATTTAAGGAGCCAGAATGAAGAATAGATGTGTTGATTATGAAAGTAGACAGGGGAAAAAGGCTTCTGTATTTGGGACCAAGTTCTGCCTCTCACAATAGACTAGTGACAGACATTAGGACAGTATGAAGCTCTCAGATCTTCAGTGTTAGATGAAGGATTACGGCATTGGCTCCTTTTATTTTCAGACCTTTAAACTTGCCCTGAAGACCATCACCAGTTTTTCTGTGTATCAGGTTTGCAGATGACACAGAGTGGGAGATGTCGAGGCCTCTGTAATTGTGTGAACCTATTGTGATAATAAATTTTCTCTTCTATATGTTCTTCTCATCTATCTATCTATCATCTATATCTTATTGGTACTGTTTCTCTGAAGAGCTCTCACAAATACAAAATAAGACTTAAGAATTGAGCTTTAAAACTCTTTTAGCATAATGGCAAAAACAGAAATGAGTGTTGAATGCGCCAGTCTGAGTACATGACTCTTTGAAACTGTATTGTCTGTGAAACAACCATTTAGAGATGGTTAGTAAGCAATCATTTTATATAGCCCAGACTCCAGAACATAAGTCTTGGATCAAGAGCTTGGAAAAATGCACCTATAGATGGCAATTTATCCCTTGGGATTGAATAAGATAGATCAGCCATGAAAAGTGATTCCACTGAAGCCCAAGGGAAAACCCCACGGAACATGCACATCCACACAGAAAAGGGGAAGAAAGGCAGAGGAGACTATGAAAGATGCCTAAAAAGAAAAATGGAAAGGTAATGGGAATGTATGATGCTGACAAAAAAGAGAAGCACAGATACACATGGATCAGCAATTGTATTGTATGTAGGAAGGTAAGTGGTCATATTGCTGGAACATAAAGAGTAAGAGTAGACCGACAGATCTACAGTGCTGCTAAGGGAGACAGGACAGAGCATGAGACACATCATAAAGTCATGCTGGTAAATGTTGAGCTTCTTGTTGGTGATGAGAACCCATTGAAGGTTTTAAAGTAAGTAAAAGGAAATATGCAGTAACCTGGACTGTCTTAGAAAGCTACAATTCTGTCTCTTTGTATTTTTTTTTTTAATGAGTTTCTCAATATCTTTGAATTGTAACAAAAAGGGTTAGGCTAGGTGACCTTAGAAAGTTCTTTTGGGGTCTGTATATCTGTTATCTTCAAGTCATATTCGTGTATATTCCAAACCAGGCCTTATTTTTGTTAGTTGAATACTTTACTAGTCAAGTATATTACAATAAGTAAGAATTTTAATTAAAAAAAAATTGAAAAGTTAAGGCCAATTAATTTAGAGACCATCCAAGTAATACTTTTATTTTACATGTGAGGCCTCCAAGCCCTAAACAATTCTGGTGGTTCTCCACTATCACGTTGCCAACTAGTGGCAGGCAGGAATTAACACTGGGACCCCTGAATTTTAGTTTGTTGCTCTGAACACTACCCTGGAAAATTCAGCTCCTGTCCCAAAAGTGTTTACCTCATAAGAAAGCTGAGTGAAAGATCATCATTAAATATGGGAATAATTCTAAGGAAATACATAGTTTATTCAAAGGCCTGGATCACCCTCCAACTGGTTAATTAATATCTGAATATTTACTTGAATAAACTGATGA
>NW_008340940.1:2508261-2528261 GCF_000622305.1 Nannospalax galili | reverse complement strand
TCAGGCATCTACATTGTTAAAACTTCCCCCAGTGCTTTTAGAGCACAGTACAATTTGATAACCAATCAATCAGATATTCAGCAAATATTCTACATAATATTTGAAGTAAATGAAATGTTATACAAGTAAACTACATATAACTTGAAGTAAAAGGATAATCAAAAAGGAAAGAACTCAGTCTTACACTAAGATCAAATATTAGAATTTCAGATTTACCTCCTTTATGAAAATAATGTGTAGACTTGTTTGTTTTGAGAGAGGATCTTGTAGCCTAGGATGGTCTCAAGCTCACTATGCAGCTGAACAGGACCTTGAATTCCAGATCCTCCTGCCTTTGCTTGTCAAGTGCTGAATTACAGATATGTACTCCCAGGAAGACCGGTGTTTTCATATAAGTATTTTCAACTGCAAGTGATGTGAAATAAATACATATAGTAAATAAACAAAAAACAATTAAAACTAAGACAAATAAATAGCAACCAATAGAACAAATAAATTCAGTAAAATAGAAGATTTCAAACAAAACACATCAATAATTACATTAAATAAAAATGAAGAAACCAAATATTGAGAGCCTAGATTTAAATCCTGCTATGTTATTTATTAAAAAACATCCAAAACAAAAGAATATATACTAAAAAAATAAAAGTATGGGTAAAACATTTTATTTCAACAATAGCTAAAATAATATCACAATGACTACATTAAAATAAAGATAAACATAAAAACTGAGGTTTTTTTCAATAAAAAAGAGCTCTCTCGGAAAGATAAATACTTTCATATACTGAAAATTCCAAGCAATTCTAACTTTAAATGTGCTTATCTAATAAAATGTTTAAAAAAATAAATTCAGCATGATTCCATTGACAGAGAATTTTGAAACACATAAAGATCTGGGGCTTGGCAGAAGAGCCAGGAGAGCCAAATTTCACGAGTGGAGAGCTCTCGGGACAGAAGTTTAGGAAACACAAATAGAGAAGCAAGGGCTGAGGAGGAATCAAAAGAAAAGAATGTTTCCAGAAAAGGCCATAATTAACATTAACAAATTCACTAGCAAATGGCGGGAGATAAGAAACAAGTAATTATGACATGGTGGTTAAAAAGTCATTACCTTCAGACAGTTTTAGTTTCTGTCAAAACCATAGCACAGAAATCAATTTGCTTTCCAGGTACTAATGACAGATTTCCCATGTCATAAATTCACATTTTACTTCATCACATGAGTCATTACATTGAATATGAAGAACTGATAACAGCGATTCACAGTTTCAAAAGCCCAGCCCTTAAGTATTGGACCTACTAGTAAAGAGTCAGTAATCTAGCAGTTTGCGCACATAAGGTGACAGATTCCCCTTCTTTCTTGATAAATGGATTGTCCACGGCAGGTGGACTAAGACTGAATTGTTAGGTCAGCTTCCTGATAATGGCTGCTCTGTTCTCACTGCTACTTTTCTTGTCTGTAAATGGCAACTAACCACAAGCACAGCAACCTGGTAACCTCATGTTGAGGGAGACAAGATCACATTGCTAGCCTAGGTCCTTGGATTAATTACTTCATGAAACAGACCCCTGCCTCCCTGTCACTGTAGTTTAATTTAGTAGCTTTCTCGATATTATTCATTTGTTTGTTTCTCTCTTTTTTCTTTTGAGACAGGGTCTCACTATGTAAGCCTGTCCAGCCTGGAGCTCACTACTCACTATGTAGAACAGGCTGGCCTCTGAACTCATGAAGGTTCACCTGCTTCTGCCTCCCAGAGCTCTGGGTATAAAGGCATGTTGATGTAAAATGTGTGCTATTTCCTGGGACATACCTTTGAAGAGAAATGGCACCTTTTTCTGATCCTCACTCTCCTCCCTGGAATGTGGTTGTTGTTAGTGGATCTCCAAACCCACTCAATTGCAAATTGAATCTAAGTATGTCAGGATAAGATAGAAGGCTCCTCAGACCTTGATTCTATAAAACTACCAAACCTGTACCAGTCCACCCACCTCTAGAGTTGTTTTTCTTTATTAGAAAAAAAAATTAGCTTCAAATGACATTTAGTAATGATATATTATTAACAAGGTGCAGTGTGGCATGTTAATACATGTAAAAAATGTATGATCAGGTTAGGGCAACTGGTATATATATCACCTCAGACATTTTCCATTTCTATGTGTTGGGAACATTCAAAATCCTGTCTAATAGCTATTTGGGACTATTCAATTAATTTTGGTCCACCATTGTCATCTAGAACATGCAGAAGCAGTTCCTCCTCTCCAACTGCATCCTGTACTCACTAGCCATTTTCTTCATCTTCTTTCCTCCTCCCTCTTTGTTCTGTCTTTCAGGCTCTGTCACCATTTCTATGAGATCCCCTTCTTAGCTTCCACATGTAAGAATGGGGAGCATTTGCCTCCTGACCTATTTAATACAATGTCCCTTGGTCCCATTCTTGTTGCTGCAATGACAAAATATCATTCTTTTATTGATGTGGCTGAATAAAATATATATATATATATATAACAGTTTTTCCTTTTATTTTTTATTTTATTTATTTTAATTTTATGTGTATGAGTGTGTTGCCTGTGTGTATGAAAGTGCACCCATGTTGTGCAATACCCATGGATGTCAAAAGAGCGTGTCAGATTCCCTGAAACCAGAGTTAAAGATGGTTATTAGCCACCATCCGGGTGCTGGGAACCAAACCTGGGTCCTCTGCAAGAGCAGTCAGTGCTCTTAGCCACTGAGCCATCTCTCCAGTCCCTCCTTTCAAATTTTTTATTTTATTTATTATTATGGGGGTGTGCACATGCCATAATATGTATGTGGAGGTCAGAGGACACATTGTGGAGTTGGTTCTCTCCTTTCACTTTTATGTGAGTCTGATGATTGAACGTGAATGGTCACTCTTTCACAACAAATACCTTTACCCACTGAGCCACCTCCATGGCCCCTTTGTTTTTCCTTTTCAAGTAACTATTCTCGGTGCTTTGCTACATTCAGCCTTACCGAATCATTATTGCCATCTAGAGTGATACATAGCACAGTCTTCTGTGTGGAAATGAATGAGAATATTGACAAAAGGACCTAACATTGCTTCTCATGGCTAAGACTTACAACAAAACCAACTCTATTAGACAGACTTGGTAGAGAAATGGGACATGAGAACAGATACTTATTTAAAGAATGTATGTATCACTTAAATAGACACTATAATCTTCATAGTATCTTCAAGATAGTCAACATCATACTACACTACAGAAATTGGAGACTAGAAAAGAGAAAGTGACTTGGCATCATCCAGTGTATAATGGCCAAATCTGAAATTGAGCACAGTTCTTATGAACAATATCTAGTCTCTATCCTTGCTATAGTTTAGATATTGAAAGTCCCATAAAACTCATATATTAAAGATGTGGTTCCAAGGGTGATACTACTGGTACTACCTTTAGAAGGGAGGCCTAATGGAAGGTCCTTGGCTTTTGGGAGCATGCCCTATAAGATTCTCTGTCTCTGTCTGTCTCTGTCTCTCTGTCTTCCCCCCCCCCCCAGTTTGTGATGTGCCACTATCAACCACTTTCACCAAAGACCGAATCAGTGAGGCCTACCTCATCTTGCACTTTAAACCTTCAAAAGTATGAGCTGAATAAACCTCTTCTATTCCCAAGTAGCTAAACCTCTACCTTATTTTACTTCTGTAAAGAAAAAACGAAACAGAATACAAATTAACTAGAACAAATTGCTTTTGCACAAATACAGATAACTGACTCAATTAAAATAAAGATTTTTCTTATGATACACTGAGCTCTGTGTTCGAGATCAATATCCAATAGCAACAATAAATAAATAAATAAAAATCCTGCAACCATTGAGTTGAGTGTACATTGGTAATACTCTTTTTAAAAAAGGATTTTCTTAATCTAGATTCACAGAACCAGCTTATTGCTGTTTACATATTTTTTCATACATTATAATTTAATGGTATTTAGATTCCCTCTCCTATCCATACCTCCCCTTATTGCCCCCTGCCCAGTTAATGTACTCTATTATTTATATATATATATATATATATTATATATGTACTCTATTATATATTATATAGTTAGTGTGCCTGCCAAATTAATGTACTCTATTATATATATGATACATAGTGTACTCTATTATGTATATATCATATATATATGTATATAATAAGGTCTGTAGAGTCTAATTTGTGTCCACACCTAAATGTCCTTCAGTATGGCTCCATTCATTGAAGCCTGGTTAACTTATCAAGAGTCACATCCTTGAAAGAGATTGTCTCTCCCCTTCCCAGCAGACATCAGTTGCCAGTAGTTCCTTTGTTACAGTTAGGTTTTTTACCCATTTCCCCCATGTTTATGCTGGGTTTTGTCTGGTGTGAGCATGCACGGGATTTACTGTTTATGTCTTTAAGTCATTCTTTTAAGAAATGGATTATTTTGTAAATTAATTAGAACAAAATTATGTAGCCTACTGTAATGGCTAATCCTGGGTGTCAACTTGACTGGATCTGGGATTAACTGAAATGAGAGAGATCGTCTTGATTGAATCATCTGAAGCTGGAAGACACACCCTAAATGTGGGCGTTACCTTCTGATGGCAGCCAGTATAAAAGACCAAGGCAGAAGAGAACACCAGGCTTCTTGCTGCTTGCCTTCTCTCTCACTTGAGTTCGTCTTGCTGCTGTAGACTGAAGACTAGCTGATCTTTCCGAATTCATAAAACCTTCAGTGCCAGATTGAGACTCTTGAGACATCCAGCCTCGTGGACTGATTGACTACAGATTCTCAGTCTCTCCAGTGTGGTGCAGCCATTGTTGGACTACTCAGACTCTATCCTGTGAGCTAAGCTGATGAACCTCTATACACACACACACACACACACACACACATTCATTCTACTGGTTCTGTTTCTTTGGAGAACCCTGACTAATACACCTACAGAAGAATTTCTTAGAACAGTTTCTTTCCCATGAATCAAGGTAGTAAGACACACACACACACACACACACACACACACACACACACCCCACAAACACAAATACACACACATTGCTTCTTATTTTCATCCTGGCAGAGAAGTGGTTGTTCAAACGTTGAAGGTGGAAGTCTGGAACCACAACCTGGGCCACCATCATTGTTTTTTGTTAGGGTTCAGATACACAGCGACCACTTCCCCTTACCAAGAGGGCCTCACAATTCCAAAAGCCCCTGAGAAAGGCACCTTGGTCTTTGAAGTCAAAAGCAGACTTTTCTCCACTGTTTGGCCAACACAGCAGGCTTCCCCTTTGATCTCTAAAGAGGGCAGGTTTTAACAGTCCCACTCCCCTGTCCCAACCTTAAAACAAATATATCTTCCCACCTTCTGCACCTCCCAGAAGCCTTCCCCCTATAAAAGAACCCAGCTCACGACCCAGGGACAGACATTTTCCCTACCTGGAAGGGAATCTGACCCATGTGTTCCTTTCCTAAATAAATTCTATTCTGCTGGAGTTTTACCTGTGCCCTGATGCTTTCTCCCGATCAACCGAATTCATCCATGGCTTTTCCCTATCATTTCTCTTTTCTCAGATCCCAGAGCTATGGAGGACCCCAATGCTATTTCGTTCTGATACTTAACAGGAAAAGATTGAGAAGTGTTCTTGCCAAGCTCCACATATTCTCTGAATATTGAGACTGGGCAATTAAATTATTAAAGGCCATAAAGTATACATTAATCTTTGTAGTGATGTCATAAATTAGTGCATGATTATTCACTTTCGTAATAACAAGCCATGGCCATAAATGAAAACTTGGGAGTTAAAGACATCTAATAAACTATGTTTTTTTTTTATTGTCCTCCTTTAATCTTTAATTCATTTAACAAATATTATTGAGTTTCTGAAATAAGCAGAAAATAACATTTGGTCAGGATCACAGACTATATTTCAGATTATGGCTTTTCTTCCAGTTGGTTATTTGAGCTTTGTCAGGCCACTGAGTCTCTACAATCCTCTGTTTTCTTATTTGTAAAATCAGGATAATAATCAAAGGGCTATTATGAACATTCAGTTGAATTAATATGGGAATTAAAGAGATAAATAAATATACAGCACATGTTTATAGAAATACCTTTACATGTATAAAGTGCCAGAAATTTTTGGAAAGTGGAGGACATAGCAATGACTTAAATAGATATATTTTGTTCCCATATAACTTATATCCTAGTTAGAAAGAGATAGATAATAGGCTCATGTATTATTGATATCCTTTCTGTTCTTTTCTATATATTTGAAATTTATAAATGATTGCTTCATTTTGAAATCACTGTGTGCCAGGTCTTGTATTCAGATTGGTTACACAGAGACAAACAGGAACAGTATTGGTTCTCCTACAGCTTAACAGTATTTCTTGGTGCGTTCCTCAGAACATTAGGTTCAGGAATGTTAACAAATCTGACGGTAATAAGGGGTTTATAGGCAAATGAAATTGGGACACTTCGGGAGCTAGAGTCTAAATTAAATAAAAATAAATAGCTATGATGGTTTGGGGACTTCCTGGAGCTTTGACAGCTTGCTATGCTTTGTGAACTCTAAGAGGAGGATTAATGTGCATTATTTTCCAAATTTATTTCCTGAACTTTTTCCTCCCTTCTTTTACAAAGAACCTACCATGTTTCACAGAACTCTGAGCACAAAGTAATGCCCCAGCTTCTGACCTGGCAATCAGAGATCTCAGAAAGAACTTGTTCACACATAATGTAAATGAACCTGGGATAGCAAACAACATTGTTTTTTGGACCAAATATACACCCGTCACATAAATCTACTTTCAAATGCGTATGTTGTACTAAACTAGAAAAAACAAATTGGTTTCAAAGCATTAATAAATTCAGGACAGCTTTGACATTATTCATTGCTTAAACACTGGATATGAAAAGTAAAGCCACTATCACATTTGAATCTATGAAATTTCTTTTACTCTATTAATACTGAAAGACAGTAAACACTGTTTAGGTAAGAAATGGACTACTTTATTAGGCACAGGTTCTCAGCCTCCACACCTGACCTACTGAATCTGAATGTAATGTAACATAATTATAATAATAGCTACCTTTCAACAAGCACTTACTATTTCCAGCACTATGCTAAGTGCTTTGAATAGTATACTTCATTTCATCCCTACAACAACAACCCAGTAAGTCAGGTCCTATTATCACTATGTTTCAGATAAGGATATTAACTCCTCTTGACTCAAAGTTAAGTCATTCCAAGGTTGCATAGTTTATAATAAATCCTTATTTTTATTCTTTACCTCTGTTATTCTCAAATTATTAGTAGTAAAATCCTTACAATGTTACAAGACCATAGGTAGAGCTGGAAACTGTTTCTCAATACTTAAGAAGAGAAACCTAATAATTATGATTTTAAAAAATTAATTATGAAATGGAATGGAAAACAAATTGCAGCATGCCAGCCAATCTTTGTTTCCAAAATAAACTCAAAAGCAAGACCAGAAAGCATCGAGTTCATGAGCAGAAAGAAGTCATCCCACTGTGTGCAGTGGGAGAGGCCACCCATTAATAGGCAACATGCTCCAACTTCACAGCACTGTCCCAGTATTTCTTTTTTTTTAAATTATTTAATTTATTATTTTTATTTAATATGTATGCATGTATTGCCTGCATGTAGGTAAGTGCACCGGTGTCGGGCAATGCCTGCAGAGGACAGAAGAGACTGTTGGAGCCCCTGGAACTGGAGTTACGAACAGTTGTTAGCTGCCACGTGCGTGCTGGGATTTGAACCTGGATCTTCTGCAAGAACAGTCAGTGTTCTTAACAAATGCTGCACTATCTCTCCAGCCCCTGTCCTGGTATTTCTAGCCTCACGGCAGACATTACCACAACCCTACGTCCTAACTGACAGTGCTTCTAAGAGAAGAGTTGAAAAAGAAAAACAAAGTCCAGCAGAGAAAGGAAAACAAGAAATGAGGAAGCTCTCAGGCACCTTCTGCTCAGATTCTACTCCATCTTCCTGTCCAGAAAATTCTTGGGCACTTATTGTAGAACTTAATATAGCACTAAGACTAAGCAAACCTATGTATCCTATGGAAAGACATCCACTTTCCATTTCTTGTTAAGCTTACTTCCAACAGAAAACCTAATCTTGCTTGGTGAAACCCACTTATTCTGATCACTCAAGAAAAGGAACCTGGGTTGGAGAGATGACTCGGTGAGCTGTTCTTGCACAGGACCCAGGTTCAGTTCCCAGCACCCACATGGTGGCCAACAACCATCTGTAATTTGGGACACCCTCTTCTAAGCACCACAGGCATTGTGTGCACAAGTGTACTTACATACATGCAGAAAAAACATTAATACACTTTAAAAATAAATAAATTTTTAAATGTTAATTCAAGTAGTGCTCCAGCAAGCTAGTACAAGTTTTAGTCCTAAGGATAATTAATTTGCATGTAAAGACTACAAATGCCATAAATGACTTGAATTGCATAAATGGGAGTAGCTGAGTCAAAAGTATCTCTTCTAGAGCAAAGTCAACACCTGTTTTGTCATTCATACCCCTTGGTAAAGTATATCAGCTTTTTTCCAACTCTGAATATTCTGTCTTAGAAATTACTACTGTTAATCTAAAAATTTATTTAACTTTTAAAAATTTATAGAACAACAAATATTATAATGGTCTTTAGAAGATGGAAAAATATTTTTCTTAATTCTAAAATGTTAAACCTTTCTAAAATGAACAAATATTAGTTTTTAACAAGGGGAAAGTCTATCTTATGTGTATGAGTGTTAATGTCTGCATGCCTGTAAGCATGCAATGCCCACGGAGGACAGAAAAGGGTGTCTGATCACCTGGAACTATAGTTGTTAGCTGCCCCGTGGGTGCTGGGATTCAAACCTGGGTCTTCTACAGAATAGCCAGTACTCTTGACCACTGAGTCACCGCGCCAGCCCTGGGAAAGTCTATCTTTTACATCCATGTTTCCATGGCTAGAAAAATTCACCCATTCCATGGATACACTATGAGATCAGTGACTATTTTCCTAAAATAAAGATTTCAAATGTATTACACAAATACTAAAAATGATAGAAATTTTAAAGCTAGAGTGGTCTGATTAAAATTCTAAATTTTCTACTTTGTAGCTGTGTGCTTCAGCTAACCCACTTAACCAAGTTCATGTCTTCTTGTATGAAATGAGAATTGTAATTACTGCCTCATATACTTTCGTAAGAAATAAAATGGAATAAAATGCAATCTATAGAGTACACCAAAAATACATTTCTCTATACAATTCTTATAATGAAATCTTTTAATTTCCCATCATAAAACAGCAGGAAGAGCTAGCTCAGCTGTACCTATAATGATGCCAAACACAGGTGAAAACTAGTAAGCGTATGCAATCATTCAACTTTTCTGAATGTTTATTTTGGCCTAGAAGTATAAATGAGTTGTGAAGTGTTTAGCATTTTGTTTTCTTCAGTAGCAAATGGAAGCTATTCACTCTCCTGAGGTAATACAAATTCAAAGCTCTTTAAGACAGCAGAATAGTGTCATTTAACATGTATTTGCATAACTTTGAGAAACTTTTAAAAAATTGTCTTTCTCTTATTTCTCTGGTCAAAAAGCATACCTAGTGGTTATTTTACTTCATGAGGCAAATAAAGACTTCAAAACATTTAAAGTAATAAAAATTACATAACTTTGAAAAGTACTGAATTCCACACAGATAGGCATAAGACTCCTAGAAAAGCATGTTACAATGTTGATAATTACTACAAGGCTTTGGCTAACAGTAACTGGTTTGCTACTAAAATACTGCCTCTTTCCCAAAAATCTATTTCTTTTTCTCACCAGGAGAGATGAAAATAGACTTTAAGAGACAGACTACATAGAAAAACACTAGGGACTGACTATACAAATAGCATTGTACCCAAGAAAATATTGAGTAGATCTGAGCACAGCAGAGCAAGATGAATTGGGAGTCTGGCCTATACCTTTGAAAGAAGTCATACATAAACACTGTTGGAATGCACAATATACCAACTGTCAACGATCTATATGAGACCCAAAGAAAACTGTAGCTCCTCTAATTCTCTTTGTTTCACTGTTTATGGGGTGAAGAGAAAAATAGACAAGAAATATTTGAAATGGATCCTAAGATACAACTAGAGCTGTACAAGAAGAACTGAGGGAATACAGAAAGAGGATACCATCCGACCACTTCAGCCTAAGACAAGCTTAGAGGAATAATAATAAAGGCTCTTTGGGGATAGTCCAGACAGACAGAAATATGAGGCACAAGAAAAAGGGGGAGAAATGGCTCAGTAGGTGAACTGTATCCAAATGGTTGATATGCTGTTGTCATGTGCACAGCATGAGATTTATTTGGTATGTTAGGGTGTATCAAATGTCAAATGTCTAGGAAGAAAAGAATTATGACTGAGGAGATTAATTTCTGGAAAAAGAGAATAAGGAAAACCAAAAGGAGCAAGCATAGTAACAGAATTAAAAATCAAAACATTTTTATTAGTTTGGGTAAAACTAGAGTAAAGTATTTTCATTTATGATGAACTTAGGGAAACAGTAAAAACAGATGCACAATGAAAATTTTAAAAATCACTTTTAGTGACTAAACACAGTACAGTTTTGATTTGATGAATGTACAGGGAGGTGAGAACCTGGCACTTTTAATATGGCCTTACTAGTTCAGGGTAGTGGCCATGGAGATGCGAAGAGGATGAGCTGATGAGTAATTACAAAAGTAAACTCACTCCATAGGACAGCCAGAGTGTAGGAGGAGAAGATAAAGACGACTCAAAGATGACTACATTTAATTTGGGGTGACTAGTTGCCAGTAAGGGAACAGGTACGTCAGGAGGAAGATGTGTGCATATTTTGGGCCATGACACATTTGAGATTACAGAAGAATATCTGCATGGAGAAGTTCAGAGGTGGTTGAACAGGAATTTAAGAGAGAAACTAGACCTTGGGAATCATCTAAACAGATGTGTGAGTTAAACCTATGAGAATGGAGGAATCTAACAAAGATCACAGAACATTATTAGGGAAAAAAACATTATTTTCTTTTAAAACCATAGAACTTCCTCCTATCTTGTTCTAACTGCTTATTATATGTGTGGGAGAAAACTGAATGTAGGTGACCACTCAGTACAGATATGTAAATGGAACTTGGAAAGCTAGAGGACAAATGTAACAAAACATTTCATTCATCACTTGTACATTGGCTGGCACAGGAATCTATACTCGTCCTGGATACAGTTAGGAGCAGGCTATTACTGATAGGAAGAGTGATTTCCAGGCTCAATGGGAAATAGGTTAATTTGATTTTGAAGATGTCTCACCCTGTGTGGGGGCAGAATGTGAGAGGATAACAGAGTGGTCCCAAGGACACAGTGGGAAGAACAGGTAAGCAGAGAACCATGAGTCAGAAAACAACTCAGTCATCTTTCAACTATGGTAGAAAGATGTCACCACACTGACACAGATGGAGAGACATCGATGAGCCAGTCATCTAGGTGGGAAGGAACCAGGAGGGGAGGAAAAAATGGGGAAAAGTATATGGGGTATGTAAATAGTTATGTTATCTGTTTTGCAATTTTGTTGGATGACTTTATGTGAAAATATTTTGAAAAGGAATTTTGAGGTGCCACAGTATGGGCTGTTAGTCTAAGGACCAAGTGTACTCTTTCTGTTTCTCTGTAAATATCTACAAGCTGCAGAAGTAAAGCATGCTCTACAAGAACAAGAGCAAGCTGATATCAGAAGTGCGGAGAAGTTGATTCTAATCATAAGCCTAAAAAAGCAATGCTGAGCAAAAACCAGCCATAGCTCTTAGTAATCCAGATCACCCCCTGAAATAGAGACGACCTACAACTCTCCAACTAGCCAGTTGTGTTTCTGCATTTCTCCACCTTTTTGTAACCAGGAAATTCAGAAATTAACTTGACAGAAAATAGTGGAAAATTATTATTTTCCAGACAGAATACTTTCTAAAAAGATAAAGCCTTACAAACTGATGTCCCTGTGAATGAGAAAGTAGTTGACTAGTGGCAGCACAACTTGAAAATTACACTTTCCATATCAATAACCAAGGAAGCAGACATGGAATACTATTCTGAAACAATGGTTGGGAAAATGAATATGGGGTGAAATTCTTTTTTTTAAATTTTATTATTTTTACTTTATGTGCATGCATGTATTGCTTGCATGTAGGTAAGTGCACCCATGTCATGCAGTGCCCAAAGAGCTCAGAAGAGGCTGTCAGATCCCCTGGGACTGGAGTTACAGACAGTTGTTAGCTGCCATGTGGGTGCTGGGATTCGAACCCAGGTCTTCTGCAAGAACAACCAGTGTTCTTAACCACTGTGCCATCTCTCCAGCCCCAGAGGTGAAATTCTGATGGAACCCGGTTCGTGGGCTGCTGTGGCTCTCCATCTCTCACATGGAACTGAAGTGGATCCAGCTAGCACACCAGTGGGCAAAACACAGGAATGCGAGAAACTCACTTCTCTTTTTGGAAAATAAGAGAAAGAAATTAATACAGAATGGCTAGTTCAGCCAAGGATTTCTTAGTTATTAATTATTTCTTGCTTAGTCAAATTATTTTTACCATAGGGCTGGAGAAATGGCTCAGCAGTTAAGAGCACATACTGCTCTTGCAATGAACATATTACAAATAAAGATTTATAAGCTGGGGCCAAAGCTATACTCAGTCAGAAATCCTAAATCTTAATAGATAGATAGATGATAGATAGATAGATAGATACATACATACATACATACATACATACATAGATACATAGATAGATACATAGATACATAGATAGATGTTTATGTAAATAAGAATAAATTAAAATAATTAAGTGTTCAATGATGAGATTTAGCAAGAAAATCTATAAGAAAAACTTTAGGAAAAATGGAAAACAGAACAAAGTTTAAAGTAGGGGCTGGAAAGATAGCTCAGCAGTTGAGAGGACTGACTGCTCTTGTAGAGGACCTGGGTTCAATTCCCAGCATCCACATGATGGCTAACAACCATCCGTAACTCCAGTTTGAGGGGACCAATGCCCTCTTTTGACCTCAGCAGGCATTGCATGACATGGATGCATTTACATACATACATGCAGATTATCCACTCATACACATAAAATAAAAATAATAAATAAAACATTTTTAAAATATATAGAAAATTTAAAGAAGGAATAAACAAATAAATAAGAGATAAGTAAAAGATTATAAGGAAGAAATTTAAATAATAATTATGGTAACATATCTCTTTTAAAATGTAAGATATTAATAAAATGGCAAATTTCTTTAAAAATGTAACATCAAATGTGGCTTAAAATAGAAAGAAAAACAAAACAGATCAATATATTAAAACAATGAAGAAATTGTTAATGATTTAGTCTTTTAAAAAAACAGGAAAACAAAAACCAAAAGTCATCCAAATGATTTCACCATTAAGTTTTATCAAAGTTTCCAAACTGACAAGGAACTAATTGTTATTCAGTTTAAAGTGTTTTAAGTCATAAAATGTAATTTCTCAAGTCATTTTGCAAAGAAATAAAATACTTAAGCCAAAAATGTTGGGTTAAAAGCAAAAGGATAAGAATCTGTTCTCATTATGAATACACAGAATAAATAAAAATTAAGAATTACAGTTTTAATGCCATAAGCTAGTTATTCTAAAAACATAAGAATGGTTCAAATTTTAGAAAATAGTCATATTATTCACCATGTTAAAAAAATCAAACTGCAAGAAAAAAAGCCTAAAATATCCTTGTATGTGCCAAAAAGATATTTTGATAGAATTCCATTTTTATGCCTAATTGGAAGAATAAGGGCAACTTAAACCTCTTAGTGAAGTGGTAGTAACATATATCCTTAACACAACAATATACGCATTGAGCAACAAGAAATTATATTTAATGGTGAAAGTCTTTAATATATGTTGAAATATGAGAATTTTTAAAATTTTTACAAACTTCATATATATTTGAGTGAATTTATATTCTGTCAAGTAAACAACAGTAACCATCACAGTGTATAACAGGTAAATCCCCCAAATCTGGGATATATGTAGTAAGTTGAAGGTTATATGTAGCAAAGAGATCAGTGTAGTTGAAACTAAGTAAGAGAGTAAAGAAGAGAAAGATAATGCCAGAGGAAGCAGATTATGTAGGGGTCTTACAGGCCTGCAGTGACACAATATTCTGTCAAGTAAACAACAGTAACCATCACAGTGTATAACAGGTAAATCCCCCAAATCTGGGATATATGTAGTAAGTTGAAGGTTATATGTAGCAAAGAGATCAGTGTAGTTGAAACTAAGTAAGAGAGTAAAGAAGAGAAAGATAATGCCAGAGGAAGCAGATTATGTAGGGGTCTTACAGGCCTGCAGTGACACAATGGCAGTAAAGGCCCAATAACGGAAACCTATTTACTTCTGGTCAATAGGATGAAATCTCTGACCTAAGTGAAGAACTAACATTCCAGTTGGGCTGGTCAATGACCTGGCTAAGGGATTGGCTCTTTTAGGAAGATGGGCTCACCTTAAGCCTTGCTAAAGAGATAAGTGGAATAATTACCCCTTAATGAGATAATGTACTTTTCCTTCTTGAATTCACTCCTCCAACACTGTAGCTTACAGAGTCATAGCCATGCAGCATCATAGGTTTGCCTACTTTTCTGAATTATTCAGAAAAGTGCAACTTTTCCTTTTCTTCTTTTTTTCTAAGCATGATTTCCGTAATGCTTTGGGCTTCATTCTTTCTCTAAAACTACACTCCCAACTGCATGGCTGCTTGCCATCATGTGGCCTGTCTCTGTGGTGGCTTAACTCAAATGGCATGGACTTTTTTCCCTTCTCCCCTCCATTCTCCTTTTCTAGGCAGTTCTGAGATGGCTTGCCTGCCCTGGAGTTTTTATTTTAAATGCTATTAAAATTGCCCTCAAGTTTCTGTTTGAGTCTATTCTTAAATTCTTTTATTAATGAGACCTGAGAACCCTGATTCACCTGTTATCTGGTAACAATGAAGGGATTCCCCAAAATTTCTGGTCATAGTAGGAATATCTGTGCTTTATTCTCAATATATCAGACAACCCCTACAATGTTTTAAGCTGTGGGTATATTTAATCAGACTTCTTTTTTGAAGGGGTCATTCTAGTTACTTACCTGGAGATCATTTTGTTTCAGTGCCAGCTTAGAAGTAGTAAGATTTATTAGAGAAAAATTAAACTAAAAGAGATGGGAGTGATACAAATTAGTCATAAAGCAGTGAGAAGCTGTTCAGATTCCAAATATATATCTGAAAGTAGAGCTAGTAGGATATCCTAATAGACCGAATATAGAGCATGTTTTTTAAGAACATGTTAAGTGAGGACATATTGAATTTGAGATGTCTGTAAGATGTACAATTATTGATAGTTGTTTGATAGACACCCAAGTTGAACCTGGAAGAATGGATCTGAGCCAGATATATAAATGTGGGAGGAACTGGTAAATAGTTATTCAAAGCCATTAGCGAATGTGACCTTGCCAACATAGACAGTGTACATAGAGATGGGAAGGAGAATAAACACTGAGCCTTGGGGATGGATACTCTTACTTTGAGATTATAGACCAGAGGAAAGCCTGAAAAGTAGAATAAGTCACTAGAGTTGGAAATCCTGGGAAGCCATCTGAATAAAACTTGTCAGGGTAATGGGTGTGGCCAATTATGGGAAATACCATTGCTAGATTAAGGGAAGGACAAAGAGTAACAACTTATCAGCATCAAAAGGTTATCAGTGATTTTGAAGAAAGCAGTTTCCAAGCACTAATGGCAAACAACTATTAACATAGTTTCTTCTTTGTTTTATTTTTTCTTACAATGCTGAGGATCCAACCCAGAGCCTCCAGCTGCTAGGAAAGTACTCTACCACACAGAGCTAAACTCTAGTCCCTAAAGAAATGATTTTAAAAGAAAGGGAAGGAAACACTGGAGAACACAAAATACAGACAAATATTTTTGTTTGCTTATTTGAGACCGGGTCTCATGTAGCCCAGTCTGGCATTGACCTAGCTATGTAGCCAAGGATGACTCTGAACTTCTGATTCTCTTGCTCCACCACCCTAGTGCTAGAATTACAGGCGTGCGCATCACATATGCTTCACATAATATTGCCTTTAAAGGCATGCTGTAAAACAGTGTAAAGAAATTGAGTGGTAGTTATTGAAGGAAGTAGAGTGAAGATAATTTTTTATAAGAGAATTGGAAGAATTGAGGAGAAAATACAATCTAGAATGTCATCTTTGAGTAGAAAAGAATGGAGAGAGTTTAATGAATGGAAATTGGCAGTAGATAAGAAGCAGCTTTAATTGTCAACTTGACACAACATAGAATCATTTGGGAAGACAGTCTCAATGAGAGATTGTTTCTATAGGTTTAGTCTGTATGTCTGTAGGGAATTGTCTTAGCTAAGTTAATAGACATGGGGAAACACAGCCCATAGTGGGTGGCACTATTCCCTAGGCAGGAGTTCCTGAACTGCACAAGAGTAGAGCCATCAAGCTAAACACAAGCAAGCAAGAAAGCAAAGCAAACATGCATGCATTTATTTCTCCTCGGTCTTAACTGTGAATGAGATGTAAGTAACTGCTTCAAATGTCTGCTGCTGTGACTTCACAATGCTGGACTATAGACTACACTCTGGGATTATAAGAGTCTTACTATGTAGCTCTAGGTGGCCTGGAACTCAACATGTAGACCCGGCTAGCTTCCAACTCACAGAGATCTTCCTGCACTTGCCTCCCAAGTGCTGGGATTGAAAGTATGAGCTACCACACCCACCTCCCTAAATTTCTTTTATTTTTTTTTTCAGAGTAACAGCAACAGATTGATTTTTAGTACCATATAGGAAGTTAAAGGGAGGTGCTAAAGCTTGTTAAGTAGATGCAGTTCTGGGCATCTGAAAATTTTCTTAAGAAGGGGTTCTATTTCCTTGGTAAAGGAAGAAATGTGGGCATCAGCCAAACACTAGAGATGTTGGTATCTGAGTTAAAAAGGAAGAGTTTGAAATAATCACCTAGAAGAGCAAGAGAAAGAATTGCATAAGGGTGTATGGAACACTTACCTGACAACATTAAGGACCCATTTGAGGTCCATGACCATCGCATCAAGTGAGGTCAGGCAATGCAGTCAAGCATTTTCCTCTAACCTCCAATTCAGCTGAGAAGGTACTGGTTCAGTTAGGGAGTTGAACTGAACCATATGTGCTTTTGCTGAAAGAACAGTAGAACGTAGGCACAAAAGATAGGACTTGTAGTAATTGACCATGAAATTTCAGTTGGGGAAAAGAGAAAATAAAAATACCAACTGGAGAAGAACAGTGGAAAAGTACAATCAGTGGAAATGAGGATGAGGGTGGATATCAAAAGATTGATGGGAATTAGACTGCTGAGAGGAGTGAGTCGGGGATGATAAAATTTAGTTGTAGGGAAACACATGAAATTCACATCCTGAAGAGATGCAGTTACTAGTGAAAACAGGGTCTTGAGGGAGAATACAGGGAACATTACCAAAGGAGAAGACTTTAGAGAACTGAGTGACCAGGGTGCTGTGTATGGAAATCGCTAAATATTAGGAGCTATGTTAAGAGTAAATGATATGACTTGAGAGTTGTGATTGTGAAGAATGGTGTTGACAACAGTGATGAGTCATCTAATTTAGTTACATGAGATTCACAATCAGCAAGTTTTAAGGGAGAAAGAAGGACAATAAAAGAAATCATATACAAAGAAGATAAGATGTATTGTTTCTGCAGTCAAGGGGAGAAAAATAGCCACCACTTTAGAAGGTGTGTAGAAAGCAGTATATTGTGGAAGAGTCAAAATTTTCATTGGAGCAAGAAATGTTTAAAATCTGGTGCACAAGATCAGGCTAAACAGAATTCCAGTATAGATGGTGGAGGAGCCCTTGAGGTCCCACCCTATCGGAAAATGAAATTGCAAAAGTAACTTCATTTTGTTCTAGCTGACTTTTGTTTTACCCTGTGTTTTTGCCCAGCCATTCCCACTGCAGCCAGCCAGGAAGTCCTTCTCATGCAGGCAGTTTTCAGGAAGTACACTGTTTCCACAATACTGGGAAACTTACAAATAGCCAGGTAGCACATCCTCTCACCCAGCTATACCTGCATCTCCATGAAAGCTTGTTTTTCCTACCAAAACTTTTTATTAACTGAAAACCTTTGTTAACTGACCTGCTGCTGGTCTGGTGTGACTATGATGACCTGACATAACTATGGTTATTGGCTTTGCCCCTGGCATGATGTAATTATGGTGTTAAGTTTTCTTTACATTGGGGTCAAGAGTTCTTTTGGGTGTTGACTGATGGCTATGATTAAAGGGCTCTTGATTTGACCCAAAACTGCATTGCACTTCTTACTCAGTATTACAACAAGCTATTGGCTATTAATGACTGTGGAGGGAGAGTTATTCTCCTTTAGGGATGTAGCAGCTGCTAGAATGTTCTTGCTCCAGTAAATAACCACACACTCATGTGTATATGGGCAGCATTAACTGGACTCATGGGGTTATACAATTAAAAAAAAAAAAGACACAAAGCTTTGTGGAAGACAGAGTGAGGGGGCACAGGAGGAGGTAGGGGAGTAGTAGCAGATAGATATGCTCAGTATACATTATATAAATGTATGAAACTTTTGAAGAATTAAAAATATTATTTAAAAATAAATGAAATCTAGGTGGAAAACACAAGAGGTTTTATTGCTAATAGGCCATAAAGCTTACTGTGGAAATGTTGCCAGAGGTGGAGAGGACTGTGGAAAGAGTAGAATTTAATCTGGTGTCTGTGGAGTTATGATGCAGGAATAGTTGTTAAAAACTTAAGGTGCTTACTCCTTTCTTTGTCCACTCTTTGTGCACACCTAGGCTCCTTCCTGCCATTTCTCCATAATAGAAAATATGATCTTATAAAAGTTCTTAAAGCTTTTTAAAAGCCTCTGTGGATCTTGGTTAAAAACCAAATTCCTGGAGGCTGAGAGATGGCTCAGCAGTTAAGAGAACTTGCAGCTCTTCCACAGGACCTGGGTTCAGTTCCCAGCAGCCACTTCAAGTGGCTCATGATCACCTGTAACTCCATCTCCAGGAGACCTAATGCCCTCTTCTGGTCTGTATGAGCACCTGCAGCACATATGACATATACTTAAACAGACACACATACACATAGCATTTTAAAAATCATAGGTAGAACTCATTTTAAAACTGCATAACATGGAAAGTTACCCCTTCAACTCAACATATGCATTTGTTTTGTGTACCTGTCAGACTGGCCTTTTTAGTGTTTCTAAAATATTTGCTCTCCCATAGTTCATAGTCCCTACCTCGTAACCCTGTGGTTTTGTCTACTTAACACCTACTTGCCTTTCAGATCTCAGCTCGGATTGTACCTCAGGTAGGTCAGGTCCTTTGTTTTATAGTTTCACTGAACCCTTCGTTTTAATTGATTTATGATTTTTAAAATTAATTTTATGTGTATGTATGTGCATGTGTATACATGTATGTGGCAGTCAGAGATCACATCAAACATCTTCCTCTATTGCTCGCTACCTTATTTTTTGAGAAAAGGACTCTCAGTGCACTTGGTGCTCACTAATTGGCTAGACTGGCTGGTCAGTGAACTCAAGGACTTACCTGTCTCTGACACCCCCCAGAGGACTGGGGTTACAGGATCCAAACTCAGTTCCTCATGCTTGCATGACAAGCACTTAACCCTCTGAGCCATCTCCCCAAGGCCAGCCAGAACTGTTTGTTAATTATGTATTTGTGACTATTTCATGTCTCCCAAGCCTCATCTAGATTACTAGATGGAAAACTCCATGAAGATAAAGATCATATCTATTGTTTCTACCATTACATAGCCAGAAACTGCCTGGTACTTAGTATATATTCAATATGACCTGATCCAAAGAACACTGGCC